>NC_041392.1:257633136-257639162 GCF_002162155.2 Triticum dicoccoides | reverse complement strand
GAATCCTTCTATGAGGAGCTATCCGTAACCAGCGAGATATGCGCTTCGTCAGATAGCATAGTATGCTCTGAAGACCTTGTTTTCACTCCAGAATTTGCCATCACTGTGTCGAATGGCTGATGCACACGAAGAGCAGTTGAATGTAATAACATTGTTGACAAATGTAATATGTAACAAAAAAAGGATGGCCTGATATAATTTACATATAAGATGACTCGCTAAGCAGGATGGCATTGCAAAATTCACATATATGATGCCTGGCTAAACAAGATGGCGTTGCATAATTCACATAAACGATGAATAAACTAAACAGATGGCATTTGCACAAAGGATGTCTAAACTAAGCAGATGACATAATTGATGTATAAAGTAAGCAATGCAAGACACCATATGCATGATATAACCAAAATCAGCATGCCAAGTTACAGCGCAGACCTCAGGGGGTAAATAGGAGTTGTCTTCTCCTTCTGAATCCCCCTCAGAACATATATCTTCCTCTCGATTACAATCCGAAATGCGTGGAGGGGGGCTGCCTTTGCGCCTACCATGGAGCGACATCTGCATGAAATTTTGTTGCCACGCAAGGCTCGTCTCTTTTGCTCTACATGTTGAGTTCCATTGTTTACAATAATTGTCATGCATAGGAATAAAACATAGTGAGATTATGTAAGGAGTGCATGCAGAAATCCAGAGTGATGGTAGCAACCTGTGGATAGACCCGAAACCAATAATAGCAGGCAGATAATGGCTTCAGTTAAAAATACAGATAATGGCTTCTTTACTGTTTGTTTCCCACCCAACATGAAACTCATAGTAGACACCGGAGATTAACCAGATAGTAGATAGATACTATTGATAGCGGCCCCGATATGTACCCCACAACCATTTAAAAACTCAAGTTTGACCATTAGTTTGGAGCTGACTCAGAGTCTAATCGTTGAACAGGACGATAAAGTAGCATGTAATATTAAGCGATGCATAACATAACCAGACACGAAAGAGTGTGACCTCTCTTGCGGACCCGTGTAGTCCTCGAGGTCATCTGCTCGATTGATGATGGTAGTGCAGTTTTCATGGCTGCCAGCAGCGGGGAAGAAGATCTGAGGCGGCGAAAGACAGTTTGGAGGCCGGATCCCTACTGTGCTGGACCCTTCTGTCATTGGAGCAGCTGAGCTGGGGTGGACGACGGCGCAGCAGGAGCGGGACAAACCACGCAAGGTTTTCTTTGACAACTATCTGTAAGAGAAGTAATTCTGTAAGGGCTCGTTTGAATTGGAGGATTCCAACAATGCAGGGATAGGAAATAGACAGGAATAGGATAGGAATGCACATGCAAAATAGAGAATTTAAAAACACAGAATTTCTGACAATCTGGGTGTTTGATTCACAACAATTGGAAGATCACAGGATGCAAAGAAGCATGGTGAGATTAAGTCAAACCACAAGAAAATGTACGGTTATAATGCTATTATGCTACTATCTCTTAGTCTTGTGCTTCATGAATAGGAATTTGAAAAGGAGGACAAGTGAAAATTAAAATTCCTACGTTTTTTCTTTCAAGGAGACACTAAAGGAACAAATCCGTGTGCTCAGTGGACAATATATATAACATGTAGAGTAAAAAAGAGATGCAACAATTGTACAACCTCTTTGGCGAAGCCATGTCGATCTCAGCGTGATTGGGTTGGCCGGTGAGGATGCTCCGGCTGACATGGCTGTTGGAGGAGGGGAAGAAGATCTTAGGCGTCTGGAGATGGAGCCCGAGGTACTGCTCCGCTGTGATGGAGGGTTTCGTCGTTGGAGCAGCTCCGGTGAGTCGTACGACGCCGACGCTGAAGTAGGACAGGGGAGATAACGAACAACGTTAACCTGAGTGGAATTCTAATAGCATCTCCAATACATGACGTAAAATACATAAACACAAAGTGCTAGATGTAAAATACATCAGCCGCTCATCTCTGAACTTAACTGTCGAAACTGAATTTAACCGTCGAAACTGAACTAAACTGTCGAAACTGAACTTAACTGTCGAAACTGAATTTTGCTGTCGAAACTGAATTTTGCTGTCAAAACTGAGCGCACTAGCAAGGTGAGGCTACACATCGGTCGACTGACTTTTTCATCTCTGGTCAGTCGATTTTGCAGCCGTTGGATACAAAATCAAGGGCATGCGGTTCATCTTCAACCTCCACCCCCCTGAGCCGTCCAAACAGCAGCCCCCGCCGCCCGCGGCCGGCGGTGCGCCGCCCCGCCCGCCATGGAAACACTCCCCACCGCCGGTCCGCTGCCGCCGCGGCCATCCCTCTAGGCCCCCCGTGCCGAGCTTTTTCTCCGGCGATCCCCACGCCACCGCCCCGCCAACACCCCGCCACCACCGGCGACCACCGCCCCCATCCTGAACCCTAAGATAGATAGTGGGGGCACCTCTCCGTCGAGCCCCCCTCCCCGCTGCGGCTAGTTCTTCCTTCACCCCGGCGACATCGAAGTGAAGTGTAGCTAAATCGGAGCAGCATCGCAAGCAAGAGCAAGAGAGAGAGAGAACAATAGCGCGAGCAAGAGCAATAGCAAGAGTAGACCAGGCAGGTGTAATACCCTCGATGCGACTATAGCTCCCACGTGTCGAGGCACGACTTAGAGACATAATCGCATTGAAGGCATATGTCGCAAGTTAGGCAATCTTCACAACATCCCATGTAATAGAATAATAAAAGGGGAGATAACATAGTTGGCTTACACTCGCCACGTCAATCAAGTACATTAATAACATTACATCATCCAAACACTCATGGCCCGACTACGACGCCAAAATAAAAGAGAACCCAACATGCGACTCAGTCCCAATCACCCCCAACTAGGCACCACTACTGATCATCGGGAAAGGAAACATAGTAACGTTGTGAGTCTTCGTCGAACTCCCACTTGAGCTCATACGCGTCTCCTGGAGCGGAATCATCAGGCCCTACATCTGGTGTAATAGTAATGTGTGAGCCACAGGGACTCAGCAATCTCGCACCCTCGCGATCAAGACTATTTAAGCTCGTAGGTAAGGCAAGGTAAATATAAGTGGAGCTGCAGCAAGCGACTAGCATATATGGTGGCTAACCTATTCGCAAAAGAGAGCAAGAAGAGGAGGCAAAGCGCGAGCGAGAAACTAGAGAGCAACCTGCGCAAACATTACTCCAACACCGTGTCCACTTCCCGGACTCCGCCGAGAAGAGGCCATCACGGTAACGCACTCAGTTGATTCATTTTAATTAAATTAAGGCTCAAGTTATCTACAACCGGACATTAACAAATTCCCATCTGCCCATAACCGCGGGCACGGCTTTCGAAAGTTCAATCCCTGCAGGGGAGTCCCAACTTAGCCCATGACAAGCTCTCACGGTCAACGAAGGAATAGACCTCCTCCCAAGATGTTCCGATCAGACTCGGTTTCTCGGTAATTCAAGAAACTTCGACGGGTTAAAACAAGACCAGCAACACCACCCGAATGTGCCGACAAATCCCGATAGGAGCTGCACATATCTCTTTCTCAAGGCACACTCAGATGAGCCAGACGTCGGGTAGGCCAGCCCAGAGTTGCCCCTGGTAGCCCCGGACATCGCTCGGTGGGACCAACACTCAGAGGAGCACTAGCCCGGGGGGGGGGGGGTAAAATAAGATGACCCTTGAGTCTGCAGAACCCAAGGGAAAGAAAAGGCTAGGTGGCAAATGGTAAGACCAATGTTGGGCATTGCTGGAGAAGCGTTAATCAAGGCGAAATATCAAGGGGTTCCCATTATAACCCAACCGCGTAAGGAACGCAAAATCCGGGAACATAACACCGATATGATGGAAACTAGGGCGGCAAGAGTGGAACAAAACACTAGGCGAGAGGCCGAGCCTTCCACCCTTTACCAAGTATATAGATGTATTAAGATAACATGGCAATATAATGATATCCCAACAAGTAAATAAAAGATGTTCCAACAAGGAACGGCCTCCAATCTTCACCTGCAACTAGCAACGCTATAAGAGGGGGGCTGAGCAAAGCGGTAACATAGCCAATCAACAGTTTGCTAGGACAATGGTGGGTTAGAGGTTTGACATGGCAATTTGGGAGGCTTGCAAGCAAGTGGTAGGCATCGTAGCAATGGCATAGCAAAAGAGCGAGCAAACTAGCATAGCAAAGATAGTAGTGATTTTGAGGGTATGATCATCTTGCCTGCACAGTTGTCAGAGTTGACTGGATCCTCAAAAGCAAACTCAACGGGCTCCTCGTTAGCGAACTCGTCTCCCGGCTCTACCCAAACAATACAAACAAGCAACAAGGACACAATCAACCACGTGCAAACTCAAACAATACAATGCAAAGATGATATGCTATGCGGGATGCGATGCGGGACGCAAAATGCAAGATATGACAGGAAATGCATGAACCTGGCCTCAACTTGGAAATCCAAGTGTGCCACTGGAAAGATGAGATGAAATCGCTTGAAAACGATATAAAGAACGCCGGAATCGGAGTTACGGTTTGGAAATGGCAAGCGATTCAAAAATGACACCGGTCTGTGATTTACAGCAAGTAGGCATCTAAATGCAAAGAAATGAACATGCTAAAGCACTCAAACATGACAACAAAATACATGGCAGGGATGCACACAAGATGCTTAACAAAAGTCTAGCACTGAGCTACGGCCAATTCATCCATTAACAGGTTCAAACAAGCATGGCCAAAAATGCATTTGACAAACATATCTCAGACTTAGTGAAATCAACACTTGTCTGGAATTTCAGATCATATAGCCCTCTTCGGAGCAACAAAACAACATGCTACAGGACCTTAACATGACAAAGAAAGACATGGCATGGAGCTACTCAACAAGCTTAACAAAAGTCCCTTAGTTACCTTGAGCCAAAAGGGAGCAGAAAATACAATTGCAAGCATGTGAACATAGCAAAAACATAATCAGTTTTCAGACTTAGTGAAAACTGGAACATGCTGAAACATAACTCACGAAGGCATGTTTACGAGCTCGATGCATTCTCTACAGTGCAAGTCATGGCAAGACCAGCATACATCCGTCAAAAAGGCACAAAATGCAAGCTAGACATGGCAAGAACAATAGCATAACATGCACGGATCAACTACAACATCACCGGCAAAATTGCAAACAAGTTGACAATCTGCCCAGATTCACAAAGTAGCAAAAGTAGAGCTCGATTGACTCAAGCTAGGGTGCTCCATAATTGCAAACAAAGACATGGATGGATAGAGAACTACAAGATTAACAAAACTCCCTTACTGATCATCCTCAAAAGAGGCACAGATCACTAGGAAACAACAAGAACATATGACATCATGAGATAAACAGCTCCAGGACTTAGTGAAATTGCTAAGTCCCTGAAAACAGAATTAGCAAGTGCACCACTTTGCAAGCTTGCACAAGTCACCACACACATCCTAAAAATACATGGGTTGCACCTCTGGAAAGATGACAAAACCCTTAACCAAACATATGTAGAACTCACGGGCATATCATGCACACAATAATCATGGCAAAAATGATAAAAGTGCAAAACGGAGTAGCAGATCTGACAATTAACTCAAGTAGCCCTCTTCTAATAGCATTTCGGGCATCAAGATGAGCTCAAATGAAAATGATGCAATGGAATGAAATGATACTCTCTGGGATGAACATTTTGATATGCTATATGCACGAATCGGAGCTACGGATGCGAAGTTATGGAGCCGCGAACATGGGCATATGAACTAAAAATTCTAGGGACTTGGGAAAAAATCAACCTCCGGATCTGGATCTAGGGTTTACTGTTCATGGCACGGAATCCGAGCACGGCGGCGCGGCTCGCCGGAGAAGTCGAGGACGGCGGCGGCCGGGGTTGGGGGTGCCAGATCCGGCGAGGGCGAGGTCGCCGGTGGCCGGGCCGGAGCTGGGGCCGGCCTGGGCGAGGCGGCGCGGCGTCCCGGACGCGGCGGAGCGGGCGGCGGGGCCGGCAGGCTCGGTGGTGGAGGAGGCAGGCGGCGA
>NC_041392.1:257544400-257632804 GCF_002162155.2 Triticum dicoccoides | reverse complement strand
GCGGGGCGGCGCCCGCGGTTGGCGGCGGCAGGGTCTAGCCCGGTTCGGCCCCACGCGGGCCGGATCTGGGCCGACGGGCTTCAGCGGCGGGGAGTAGAGAGGAGGTCCGGAGTGCTGACGTGGTAGGCGGGGATTGGTCTGGCGCGGCGCGCGGACATGTCCGGGCAGCGGGGGGAGAAGTGTCCGGTGCGCGAGGTAGGGGAAGGCTAGGGTTAGACCGCGAATTTCGGAGGGTTGCACATATATATAGGTAGAGGGAGCTAGGAGAGTCCAAATGAGGTGCGGTTTTCGGCCACGCGATCGTGATCGAGCGCTCTAGGTGATGGAAGAGGTTTAGGTGGGTTTTGGGCCAAATTGGAAGGGTGTTGGGCTGCAACACACACGAGGCCTTTTCGGTCCCTCGGTTAACCGTTGGGGTATCAAACGAAGTCCAAATGGTACGAAACTTGACAGGCGGTCTACGGATAGTAAACCAAGGCCGCTTGGCAAGTCTCGGTCCAATCCGGAAATGTTTAATCCCCACACAAAGGTAGAAATGACCACCGGAGGAGAACGAAGCACCGGATTGCAAAACGGACAACGGGAAAAATGCTCGAATGCATGAGACGAACACGTATGCAGATGCAATGCACATGATGACATGATATGAGATGCATGACACGCAAGCAATGACAAGGCAACAACAGCGAATAACTGCACGACACCTGGCACATCGGTCACGGGGCGTTACAGCAGGGGACCGAGAGCAAGAGCAGAGCAGCAGCGCGAGCAAGAGCTAAAGCAGCAGCAGGTCCTACTGATGTGGACGCCGCCGCTGAGGGAGCGACGCCGTGGAGGAAGTGGTCGGCGACGCCGCCATGGATGGAGCCACGCCGTGTCGGCTCGGGACAGAGCGTCGGCAGCACCGTGAGATCGAATCAAGAAGAAAATGTGGCGATTAGTGTACAACCTCTTTGGTGGCGCCGATTAGGCCGCAGCTTCATCCGAAGAAACGGTGATGATGATGCTCTTCCGATGGTGCAGGTGAAGACGGCGGTGTGGGAATGGAGGTGGCGCGAAAGACGAAGGGAACGTTGGGGCAGCTCCTTGGAGGTGGAGGACGGGGTGGCTCAACCGGCGGGACAATGAGATCGACGACGGATCCTCATCCGGTACGGTGGATGACGGACGTCGAGGTGTTGCTGTGGACGATGTCGTCGGGGAAGAGGCTCCGGCTGGGTGGCGGACGGAGCAGGGTGTGGGGTTTCGTCGCGGGTTTTCGCAGCCTCGGTGTACGAATGGGTGGGCGGATGGGATGGCAGTGGGGAACCATGGCTTAGAGACGCGCTTGTCCGAAATGTGGGGTAAGTTACCAAAGTACCCCCACCGATTTGAGGCGGTTCTTTCGGTTCAGGGGTACCACGGGCATTTTGCGTGTCGGGATTTCACAGGAGGTGGGAGTTTTCGCGCGCGTTGTAATTTTGGAATAGCAAGGCGCGGGTTGAGATGGAGGGAGTTGCCGGAGCACAACGAGACAAAGATATATCTTAAATATTTCGGGCTAACAAGGCGCGGGTTGAAATTTCCGGACAAGCCTAATGTGTATTGTACCAAATCAATGTGCCCTACAAATGTCATTCAAAACTTTGAATTCATGTTATCTTCAATTAAAATATTTCGCTCCGTGTATAATGCATGCAACCTACTACTCAAACGAACGTTTTAGTGCATTCCAAACGTATATACTACCGCTTCAATATGAACTAAATTTGAATTCGTTTCTCTATTTGAATAAGATCTACAATAATGATTGTTGTGAAGTCAAAGCATTTGAATTCGTTTCTCTGTTTTAATAAGATCTACAACCATCATTATTGTCAAGTTAAACCGTCATTTGTGTATTATCTTCACATCACACCACATGATTAGTCTCGAGTTACATATGAACTATGTGTACTATATGAACTTGAACTAGATTTTTTGAATCCACTTTATTTTGATTTCAAATCACATTACATTTCTACCTCTAGCTAGATCTTCATAATCTAAACCATGTCTCATATGTATAATGTGTTTATCACATTATGTATGGTGCCCCGCCCCCTACGCCTACAAGTATTTAGATGTGAGTTGCAAACACCACACATTACCACAAAATCAAATAAAATGTGAGAATGTTTGCTATATAGTATAGTTTAGATTGTTCGATATTTAGTTGTAAGCTGCAAACGCCACACATTATCACAAATTCAAATAAATTGTGAGATTGTTTGATGTATAGTATGGTTTAGATTGTTCGGCATTTAGCTGTGAGTTGCAAACGCCATGCATTATCACATTATGGTATAACATGTGCACAACACGTGTATCACCGCTATATTCATGCATGCAATGTTTAAAACACTATGATCTCCTATTCAAATATATGAATCAGCTTTCATATCAAATTATGATCTTTGTTAGTCTCTTACACCCACACAATCCTCTAACCTTTGTAGCTACCACTAACTTTCTCTCGTGCATGCACACACCCTCCTCGCCCTCCCCCTCCCTCGGCATTCTATCCACCGGGCACATTCATTTTTTTCTTTAGGTCGTTCTCCCAGAGTCTCCACAACTCCTTTTCGACACACACCGATCGATAAACCTCTCCAGCGATGCCTGCCTACAACATATAAACACACCTTCAATCTCCTCCTTTATGTGTCCTTGCCTCGTGTCTCTCATATGGTCAGACACACGTGTAAACTCTCGCCCCTCTTTTCATTGCTCTCACAAGCGCACACTCCTCCCCCTATCTAGCTAGTAGTTGGGCCTCTCGCACCACCTCCTAGCTCCATTCTCTCTGTCTATCTGTCTCGCTGGGCCTTATTTGCCTCTAACAAATGGACGTACACCAACCGATCTCTCGCTATACATATATCTAGCTAGGTCCTTATAACTCGTTTTTACCCACACGTCAATCGATCTACCTCATTAGTTGTGTCTCTCCCTTCCTCCGACAAACAACAATTGATCTACCGATCTAGTTAGGTTTGCTTACCAGACACATGGTTCCCCTTCATCATCCATGGATGCGTCCCGACAGATCAATCACGCACAGGCACACATAGAAACACATCCCCAATCTTATTGATAACATTGCAGTTCCACCCTCAGTTTGTCTAGTAGGCCTCTCCCACCATCTTCGAGAAGCAACTCCATCACCCATCCAACACTCTACCCCTCTCCCTCCCTCTCCCTCCCTCTCTCTCTCCTCTCTCTCTCCCATCATATTTCCCGTCCTTCAGTTATGTATGGATGTCGGCCGATCTCCCTCAAGACATAGCTGTGTCTCTCCTTCTCAACACATATATGAGTCGTTCTACCTCTATAGTTAGGCCTCTGCCCACCCCTCCCACCACCCCCTCCCCCCACACACACCGATACATCGAGCACCCTAGTCATGTCTCCCTGCCACACACAAACTTGACGTGTGCCCTCTAACGTTCCGGTAGGCCAGTCACCCTATATCTTTGACTTCTACACACACACAATTCGATGGCACTCTTCATCGATCTCGCACCCACCCACTTGATCCTCTCTTCGACTCTATCAATAGCTATGACCCCTCTCTCTCTTCTCATGGATTGCCCGACTCTCTATGTATGATATGGATAGGCCTCCATTTCACACACATTGCATGCAAAATTTTGTTTGAGATGTCATTGACACATATTCCCACAAATAATTCGCGAAATCAACCACCCACCCCACCCCCACCCCAAAACAAAAAGCACTCACGAATACGGTTTGTATCTCTCACACACACCCACATATGTGGGGGGCATGCACGAAGAGAAGAGGTGCATGCACGGAGCACGTACTCCCGTCTCTTTCCCAACCACACCCGCGCGGGTACACGGTGGAGCTCATTTCTGTACGAAAAAGTCAGCCCACGTGGTAATTTGGCACGTGTATTGGTTGTCCACTTGGTGGAGGGAGGATCATCTACCACGGGTGAACAAACAATTTGCGACTTGACGTGTTATGTTAAAAAAAGAGGCAAACCATGTGGGGCCTACCTTAGAGGCAAGGCTCTATACACTGGAGTACTTTTGATGTGTCCCGTCAACTCAAAGAATGAGGAGAAGCTTGCTTAGTACACCGTCTCCCCCGCCCACGGGCGCGGTGGCTCGCAGGATGAGGTGAAGCTTGCTTACTACGCCTTACGCCCGCTCCCTCGCCCATGCGCGCGGTGGCTCACAGGACGAGGAGAAAAATTTACTACTCCCTCCATTTACTCCTCGTCCCTACTACCTTGGTTATAAAGATTATATCATATTGTTTGGAATATATATGTCCTTTAGTAGATTTCAATATGAACTACTAGTACATACTCTAAACACTGATGTATATAGACGTATTTTAGAGTGTAGATTCACTCATTTTGCTCTGTATGTAGCACTGTCCCTCGCCCCTCGACCCTCGCCCACGTGGTGGACGTGCAGCAATTCATTCGGTCTCATATAGCCAGAACGATATATACTGCACTACCATTATTGCTCGACTTCCCGAAGAGGCGAAGAGCCAATCGCAAGGTTAATATTTTGGAGATGCCAAGCACAAGGTTATAGGAGATCGAGTAGTAGGTGACGCATCATTTATAAATAAAGTTTTTTCTTCTTCAGTGGCATGTACGCAATATGATAGGTTCATATGGAGAGAAAAGGAAACCGCTCCACTATATACATAGTTAGGACGGGCCAGCCTACACGGTTGCTTGCTGGGGTTGCTCTCTTCACACTCTCTCGCACAAAACGACTGTGGCCCCATCTCTAACATCCCGGCGGATCACGTCCGCTTGGGGAAGGGGTGGATGCTTAGTGTAGATGCGGTGGCCGTCGCCGACGGCGAAAACCCACTGTTGGCACGTCCCGATCAAAGGTCCCCGATGTTCTCTCTCACAAAGCCGGTGAGGTTGCCTTCGTCCCTTGCTCACTACCGCGACGTGGGCAGTTGCCGCCTCCCGCCGCCCTCCTCAAGGTTGAGCTACGTCCCTCAGGTACAACTCCCTTTACAGCCGGCTTGCACCACTGCTCCAGCTGCCCACATCACTCCCTGTGGATATTTCACTACTTCTTTTCCCGGCACATACCTCTACCGGCTTCTATGTACTATATTTGTGATGAGTTTATGTCTCATCAACTAGTCCCAGTAATCTTATTCTAATCACGCTTGTTCAATTTCTTTGCCACAGGGATGCTCATCTCGATTTTGGTGAAACTGCACAAAATGATCCGATGGTCAAAAGGTTGCAAACTTCATTTATTAGGAAGCTCGAACGTTGCCAGCAAATTGAAGCCTGGTCAGGGTTCACGGTTCAAGGGCTAGGGACTGCATGGATCGTTTTTTTCTTTAGCTGCCTATGTTCCAAAATAAGTGTCAACTTTAGTAGTAGTACAACTTTGTACTAAAGTTTGCACAAAGTTGAGAAACTTATTTTGGAACGGAGGGAGTACATATTTGCTATGATCTGTCAATCATTGAGATGCAATAGCATGCATGTTAGTCTCCTTTGTATTTGATGAAATGTTGCAACGGGCAACCTTGGACGCAAGATACATGTAATAGAAGTTGGAAGCTTCATAGCATTGTACAAATTTATCTCGCTGATAAATTACAGTACGTACTATACTAGTACTTCCTCCGTTCCTAAATATAAGTCTTTGTAGAGATTTCACCATGAACCACATGCGGATGTATATAGATGCATTTTAAGTGTAGATTCATTCATTTTGTTCCGTATGTAGTGGAATCTCTACAAAGACTTATATCTACTAGTAATAGCTAGCCCCCACTACTAGGAATTCTCTATCCTCTCCTTGAGCCACGTCATCAAAATTGATGTAGCCGTTAGATGAAGTAAATCAGTCCATAATAGCCGTCTGATCTTGATGTTGAGAGGCTCCGCACTAAGCCACATGCAAGCATGCAGAAATACCATGCCACATGCATGTGAGTGGGTTTAAATCACATCAACATGTCTGCATGCAAGCATGCACCGGTAGCACGCATGTAAGTGGGCTTTTAAGTCCCATTAACATGTCAAAAAGAAAAATATAATCCCATTATGCAGTAGGAGTTGGCTGATCTTTTTTCCTTACGTGGGATGATCTAAATGATGATGGGAGTTTATTTAGTTTGGCTACCACATTTGTCATGCGTTTATAGAGTTTTTTTTGTTCTATGAAATCGATAATTTTGCGCATAGAGATATACCGTTGTTCCGCGCCAATGCGCGGGGACTCATCTAGTAATATTTAGAATCGGAGGGAGTACTATGTAAAGAGTTAGGTGTCGCACGGTGATAGTGTGAGGTGGGCCATGTAATAACTGAGCCTGCGTGCTTTCACTGCTCTTGCACACCTCCACTGTAAGAATGGAGAAAATTGTAATCTAGTAGTAGTATACCTCCTTTCGCCGAAAGCGTGGGACATCCAGCAGTCCTACCACCTCAGTAATAAAGACCAATGAGCCGTCAAATCACATAGACCCAGCAGTAAGTTGGATGGACGAAGCAACCATCACTCTTACGCCAGTGAGAGGTCGCGTCCGCTCTGCCCGGGCATGAATGCGGCACCGATTCTTTGGAGCAGCGCTGACCGTTTCGGGCAGGAAGCGCGCGCGGGCGATGGAGGGGCTTTGGGTGGGCCAGGCTGGTCAGGAGCGGGCGTGGCAGCTGTCCGCATGTCCCTACCGGACACGCCCGGAAACGAGAGGATGCACCGAGTCTCGTGGGCTAAAATCGTACACTACACAACATCTCTCTGTAGGAGTAGGTCGATTTGTCGCTCTCTCTAACACACACATGGTGTTAAACACACACACACACACACACACACACGCCCACGCACGCACCTTGGTCCCGTTGCACCTTCTAACGTGACTTATTACACCTAGACGGAGGGAGTAGTAAGTATACGAGATACGGTGGCACACTGACTTAAGTCGAATACAAGTGCCCAAAATTTGTGTACATGTTATAATAAGGATTCACTTAAAATAGTGTGAGCGAACAGAGGGATCAATTGGACAGTGTTCCCGAGCAGTAGCGAGATGTGTGAGGTAAGATACACCGCTGACGCTTTTAATTTTTCTTATTAATTTGTTTGTTTCACCCTCTGACTGGTGGGACCCAACATACTACGTGGAGAGGGGTAAGGTGACTAAGGCTGCATTATTTCTGCACCACTGTGGATAGTCTTACCACCAAAGCCACATGACACGATTATGATTAAAATCCCAATGGCTCCCACACACACCAAAAAAAACACGGCATGCTTGTCACACAAATGCAGGAATGTATAAAAGGTTATTTCCCTCTCGTTGAACATAACGGGAGGGTTGTGTAGCTGGTTAGCCTGTTCGCTCATCAAACTTGAGGTCTCGGGTTCGATAACTACACTTGAGCATAATTTGTGCCAGGAGGATTCTTTGACTGGTCAAAATGTTTTCTAGGGTTTGCATGCTTCACACTCTCTCTCCAGTATATATATACACGCTGGAGCCTCAGCGCTTGTAGTTGCTCTCTTCACACTTCTCGCCCTCTCCCACTGGAGCCTCAGCGCTTGTAGTTGCTCTCTTCACACTCTCTTGCCCTCTCCAGATCTAAACAAGTCTTCGTTGGCCTCTCTCTCCCCTCACTGCTGCTCAAATAGCCGGCAGGATCCGTCCATTGGGAAGGGAAGGAGGCTTAACGCTGTCGCCGTCGGCGAGGGACTATCGGCGCAGTTGTTCACTTTCCACCCAGCGGCGGCGCGGGAGGGCCTCCGACCCCTTCTTCTTCGCCGCCGTCCCGTCGCCCACCGAACCACGCCTCAAGAACCTTAAGGTATAATTTACTTACTCCACATGCATTGCTCTAGCTGCATGTATACCATGAATCTAGGATGTGGTTCAAAGAGGAAAGGAGTGGGGGAAAGTAGTGGGAAAAGTTGTATATAGCATGAATCTAGGACGTGGTTCAAAGAGGAAATGAAGGGGGAAAGTTGTATAGCATTAATCTAGGACATGGTTCAAAGAGGAAAGGAATGGGGGAAAGTAGTGGGGAAAGTTGTATCGCATAAATCTAGGACGTGGTTCAAAGAGGAAAGGAAGGGGCGAATGTACTAGTTCAAAAAGGGAAGGAAGGGACAAGGCTGTAGAGTTTGAGCAGGACTAGATTTGCTGCGCTCACATAGGGAAAGGTGTCTAAAGATAACAAAAGTGGGACCAACACAAATATGCTCCTTGGTTGTTTGTTCTTTGTTGCAACAGACTGTGCATGACCACAGTACATCGGTAGATGCACATGTTTCTGATGCGTCCACTGTCCCGTGCAACTCATTAGCTGTTGTTAATCTAAGGCCATGTTTGGTTAAAAACACCCTAGTCCCTACCTGCTAGGTTCCAGGGACTAAACATGGACTAGAGGTTATTAAATGACATGCTAAAAGACCATGTTACCCCTAGTAATGAACTAATAGAGACAAGGTGCGATGCATGGCAGGGGCAACTGTTGGAAAAAGTCACAAAAAGACTCCCTCGGGGTCTTCTTTCTTTAGTCCCAAATGCCCACTTTTAGTCCCTAAAAGTCCCTCCTCTTTGGTTTAGATGGGACTGACACAGAGTTTTTTAGTCCCTACACCAAAATGTCCCTGTAAACAAACACCCTCTAATAATGCCGCTGGAAAATTGACGCAATGCCACAGTTAAAAGCAAATTACATGTTTAACGAATTTTATTGTTAATATAATCTCTATGTTAATATTAATCAATTCCAGCGTTTGAGAAATGCTACTATCTTGCTTTCTTTCCCATTTAGATAAGGTAGATGCTTCCTTTTGTTGGCTTCTGTGTCATCCACCGTTATTGACCACTTATTCTTTCCTTTGCACCTCTGTGTAAACAGGGTTATCTGCTTCACCTCGTTGCCATTGTGATCGTTTGTTGCACTGCACAAAACACTTTTGTTTTAAGAGTGTTTTGTGCAGTTCAACCAAAATGTCACACTGACAACATTGCTTGATTGATTGATCTTAGTGGAACTGCACAAGAGGAGATCTTACTTCCTATCCGTTAAGGCGAATTTGGTTCAGATCTTCTTCTTGTGAGTTGTTTGAGTTCCGCATCATGAGAGGTCAGTACTAGCCTTCTTTCACATGATTCTGAAGTGTGCATTCATATGTTGTGCTACTTGTATGATAATGTTGCTTGATTTTAGTGAACTGCACAAATTGAGACAAGACTTCCAATCCGTATGTGGACCGTAATATCCCATTGAGGTAAGATAAGGATATTTCACAACTGCTGGCCTGTATTTTTCCACTTTCATCAGAAAATTAAGTTTAGTACTATACTTGTGCTCCCTAATTGACATGCCAAATCTTACATTGAAGGCGAAGCTTGTTTGTTATTAAACCAAGTGATGAAGGGGAAGAACAAGGGGAAGAAAAACAAAAATCAACTCCCGGTGCTGTAATGAAGCACTGGAACTGTGATGACACAAGTAATGATATAGTTTTGCATCTTAATTTATTGCTATGGCTAGAACGAGCAATTGTTTTGCCACTGATTTGATGCCACTCTTAATGTAATATGTAATTATCTCTACATGTGCAAACAGGGATCTTCTTTGAAGATACCATATATTTTAGTGGAACTGCACAAGAAGATTTTGGAAACATTAAAATAATCGAGGAGTATATAGTAAGCATGGCCACCACTGTAGATAGCAACAGATGGTTCCGGAGAATTGCTTCATTTGTATGCTCTACACAATAAGCCTCCTGACAAAGGTTGGTACTCGCCCACTGATTTCGTCCATATGATTGAGCTTTGTCATCTCTATTGGTGTTGAGCTACTGTTTAGATACTGTCATGAAAAAGTTGTATTGTCCTTGAGAAGTGCTTCATCTGTGTTGTTTTAAATATTTCCTTTCCTTTTTTTGAGCAAACAGTGATGCTAGCATTTAGTAGTCCTCTTGTCTTTGCACAACAGGATCATCTTCCTCTGAAGAAGAATATGGAGTACGTGAAGTGACTAGTTCTGATTATGCCAGGATGAAGAAGCCCTGTCTATCTTATCATCAGAAGGAGCAGTTGAAGGATGGTTACATTACTCCCCACAAGATCAAACTAACTTCAGCTCAGATGGACTGACAAAATCTCCATTTTTTTGCTGTGATGCGCGAGTACAATGTTGTTCTAGGACTCTTTCTGGTGAGTTCCATTTTTCTAAAAGTGTGCTCTACATGGACCATGTATGTGCCTATTGAAACTGTCAATTCATAGTACAGTTTGCTCTATACTAATCACTTTTTTGTATTTGTGCAAACAGGGGTGCTCAGCTTGATTTCAATGGGAACTGCACAAAATGTTCATGAATACATCGAATCATTCATTTCCACCACAAGAAAGGAGGTGCCGATAAGTTCAAGGCGTTGCAACATATAAGGGCCAAATCATACAAGCTACGTGCGAATTTGGTTGATTTTGGTGGAACTGCACAAAAATAACAGCTAGTTTATTTAGCAGGAGGTGCCATATCAATGTCCGAACTGATGGCAAACCCTGCCCGTTCTACAATCGTAGGCATTTGATATTTTGGAATGGGACAACCTTGTCAAATTTTGCTCATTGATTTTAGCAAGACATGCATTTGATATTTTCAAATGGGACGCCCTTTGCTGTCAGCAGCGTCGATCAATTTTTTCTTTATTCTTTAGTTGTGAAGTAAATATTGCCTCTGACATGTGAGTCGCTGAGATGCATAATCATCGATTGTTTTGAATGTTCTCTATGAATTGCCAGGCCTGTGTGTTTGATTACAATATACAGAAACGCTAAAAAGCTGCTCAAACTCTTTGTACTCCTTCTGTTCCTTTTTTACTTTGCACATTGTGAAAGTGCATACTTTTTTGTATAAGATTGGTCAAAGTAGAGATACTTTGACTGCAGACAAAACTTGTATGCAGACTAGAAAGGAACGGAGGGAGTACATGCGAAACTGCTGCAAACGAGGTGATCACCCTGAGAATAATGCTAGTACGTATTGTTTTGCATGTTCATCCAATGCCAATGATACAGGAATTCGAACTAATCGAAATAAATTCATTCATACATGGTCGGATTTCATATAAACATGCCAGATTTCATTACATTTCATACATTCTTCAACTAAAAAGGGGTGCGCTGGAGGTATAATTAATTAACCGAAGCTACCCACCTTTGTCCCGATGAGCCGAACAGAAGCTTTAGTGACTTAACTGCAGGTGCAGTTGCATAACTGACATGTGGCCTGTTGGGCCCACGTGTCAGTCAGCCAACTGCACCAGCAATTAAGTAGAAGCAACGTTATTCTCCAGCAGAACTCCCCGACTCCACGTCGCCGCCAAGAAGCTAACCGGCCATCAATGGTCAACCCGCCTAGCTTGGCTTCAACAGGAGGGTAGCAGCGGTGGCCTTACTTGGACCCGAGCAGCGGTGACCTACCGTGTTCTACTCTTCCTTGTTTTCTGTGTGGCGCGGCCTCGTTGGCAGCGGGGCTGGGCCTCGGCGGAGCCGGCGATGTCCTCTGTCTCGTTGCCGGCGGGCGGCGCCTCAGCGGAGCGGTGGAAATCCTCCCCCGCGTTGCCGGCAGGGTGGGGCCTCGGCTGAGCCGGCGATGTCCTCTGCCTCGTTGTTGGCGGGGCGGGGCCTCGGCGGAGCCGGCGGTGTCCTCTGCCTCGTTGTTGGCGCCGCGGGGCCTCGGCGGAGCAGGGCCTCGTCGACGCCACTGGAGCGGGGACTCGTCGGAGCCGACATTGTCCTCTTCCTCGTCCTCGGTCTCGCCAAACAGTGCCTCGCCCGCTTCATCGCCCTCTTTGCTAGCCTCTTTGTAGGCGGCCACAGCCTCCGCCACCCGCATGCGGTACCGCGAGCGCTCGAGGCGGCCCTTGCAGGCGGAGCGGTACGAGTCGATCAGCGCCTCCTACTCCGCCCGCTCCACGGCGATCTGCTCCTCCGCCTGCAGGTGCTCCTGGAGGAGATGGTGGTTGTAGGCGGCATCGGCCTGCGCCTCCCGGAACTACTCCTGACGCATCTGCCTCACACTGTCCATATATTGGGCACGGGCCTCGCCGATGGTCATGGTGCAATGCACCGGCGAGGATGGCGCGTAGGAGGGGGTTGGCGCCGGATCGTCGACTACCATGTTCTCCATTGGGACGTCGTCGTCCTCCGACTGCCTGCCGGCCAGCCGGTCAGCAGCAATGGCTGCCATCTCCTTGTGGTCCATTGTTCGCTCGTCCCGAAGAGGGCTGGAGCGTGAGGAAGCCATGGTGGGCAGTAGTGGTGTGGACAGGAGAAAGGGAACGGATGCGGATGACTGCGGCTATGGCCGGCGCGGCAGTTTATATAGCAATGGTGGGCGGGCGGAGGGACGGACGTGTGGCGTCGGAGTATCCGCCTCGGCAACCGCGTATCATTAATGTGGGCGGCAGATGGACGGACGGACGGCACTTGTGTCGTTTGAAGGCGGAGCAATCGCCTGCACCAGGAAGTGGGGCGGGTGGTGCTGACTGTTTCGGGCAGAAAGCGCGCGCGGGCGAGGAGATGACTTTACTTGGAGAGGATGACAATGGGGACCCACCAGGTCCATAGCCTCACGTACGCAAGTGCCTCCTTATTATATATATATATATAACTATACTCCCTCTGTCTAGGTGAATAAGTCGTATTAGAAGGTGCATCACGACCTAGGTGCAAGCAGATTGATGGAAAAGAAGAATATTTCTCTCTTCTAAACACAACATTTAATCACATCAGTTAAGAGGATGCCTTATTAGCTACCCATGTAGGCCATCGTAATTCATAGCATGCAAAGCGCTTTTATTTCTTTCCTAATAACCGCATGGACATGCTGCATGCATTGGTCCTTGCCTGCGCAAAAAAAAGGAGGAAAGGGGTTTCGACGGGAGACAACGAGGCAGAGGTGGAAGCGCTCGCTGGAGTAATTTATTTTGCTTCCCCCTGGTTTCCTGACATCATGGTCCCACACCATTGTCAACCTATGTAGTAGTCAATAAACGAGAGAATTGCACAAGAAGCGGCCGACAGCTGGGACCAAGCAGCTCAAGCAGTATTTGTGTTTTTGAGGTGTGAGCACTACAGAGTTTTTCAATGTTTAGCCCAGATATTAATTTTTCTCCTCTGAACAACAACGAAAACATCGCTGCAGGTATTAATTGGGCGGGAAATGGCCCGTCTAGCCCAGGCCAGATATCTAGCCCATATATTAATTTTTTTCAAGCTGAAAATGGCTAGCCCAGCTATACTTTTTTTAGGAATACCCAGGAAAGGTCAAGTTGTTATTCTCCGCCCTGCTGGGTTGCAAATCTTTCCGAGGAGGGATGCATTAGGCTTAACAAGAAAATGGGCTTTAAGAAATAATAAATGGGATGTAATTATAAAAACTGGGTAGTAACTATAAAAAAATGCACCAAACACGTGATTACTTTATAAAATATTATTTTTGGATATTGAAAATTTTAATTTCATTAATTGTTGCGAGCACAATGTTTCGTTGGATTTTTACGTAATATAAATTTATATTGAAATTTGATTTAATCTGACTAGAAATTTCGGGATAAAAATATTTCGGCTCCCATCAAAATGTGGGAAATTTTATTGAACTCTGTTTTGAACGGTTGGTTGAAACGGGTTGTACTTTTAACAAACTGTAAATGGGCTGTAGTAAATTCCATTAGAATTCAAAAATGGGCTACACATTCTTACAAATCTCAAATGGGCTATAAGTTCTCTGCCACACACTTTTGGCCTTACTAAGTTGACGCGTCCCCTAAAAAAACAGAGTTGACGCGTATGCAAGGCTTTGTCAACTTATAGTCAACACACGGTTCTAGCAGCAGTGGCCGTTGGATGTCCATCCGATGGATGTCGTGCTTCTTCTTCAATCTCGGATATTCTAGCTTCACCCGCCCAAAAAATGGTTCCTCCCCCTGACATCTGGGCGCACCGTTTCGGAAGCTGACCTGTGGGCCTACTAAGTTGACGTACCAAGGGCTTTTTCAACTTAGTCAATATAAACGATTCTAGCTGCAGTGACCATAGGATGTCCATCCAACGGTCATAGTGCTTCTTCAACCTCTGGTCTTCTTGCTCTAGCCACCCAAAGCAGCGCCGGTCATGCCGCCTGCTCCTGCCTCCCGTGGCCGGTTGTGCTGCCGCGGAGGCCTCACCGCCCCCTACTATTCCCTCCGTTTGCCAGGCCCTGCGGCGACGGCAGCCTCACACCGCAGCCGAACGAGTGAACCCTCATACTCCTCTCCGCGTGGGCATCCACTGCCGCGTCTTCACCGGCTTCGCGTCGTCCCCTTCCTAGGCCTCACCGTTGTCCACCACCCTGGTGCTCTCGGCACGGCGTGGTCAACATGGTCAAGGAACGACTTCCATCGGACGTGGACTGTACGTGGAGAGGCTGGCAGCTGGGTCCACGGCGGCAACAAGGAAGTGCCTCCTTATTACGTGGAAAATAATGATTCCTCCACCTCACAGCAGGGACCCACCGGACGGGCCACCAGTATTTTGCGAAAAAAACCGTTTTCCCCTGACTGCTGGGACCCACCGGACGGGCCACCCTATTTCGCAAAAAAAAACGTTCCCCCCGCTGTCAGCTCGGACCCACCGGAAGTGCCTCCTTATTACGCACAAAAAATGAATACTCCCCTGGCTAGCTGGGACCCACCTTGCTGGGAGGCTGACTTGTGGGCCTACTAAGTTGACGGGGACGAAGGGCTTTGTCAACTTAGTCAATATGAACGATTCTAGCTCCAGTGACCGTACGATGTCCATCCAACGGCCGTAGTGCTTCTTCAACCTCTGGTCTTCTTGCTCCAGCCGCCCAAAGCAGAGCTGGTCGTGCCGCATGCTCCTGCCTCCCGTGGCCGGCTGTGCTACCGCAGAGGCCTCACTGCCCCCTACTATTCCCACCGCTGGCCAGGCCCTGCGGCGACGACAGCCTCACACCGTAGCCGAACCAGTGAACCCTCGTAGTCCTCTCCGCGCGGGCTTCCACTGCCGCGTCATCCCCTTCCTAGGCCTCGCCGTCGTCCACCGCCGTGGTGCTCTCCGCGCGTCATGGTCAATGTGGTCAAGGAACGACTTCCATCAGAAGAGTACTGTACGTGGAGAGGCTGACAGCTGGGTCCACGGCCACAACCCAGTTTTTTGTGATTTGCCAAGTAACTCGCTTTGACAGGCCTGTTGGGCTGCAAATCTTTCAAGACGAGGAGAGCTTTCATTCGGCTGGCCGAGAAAATGGCCCATCAGTAATGAGAAATGGGTTGTACATTTTTAAAACACATCAAACCGGCAATTAGTTTCAAATATCTTTTTTTCATTTCAAGATTTTATATTACATTAATTTTTATGCATGGAGAATTTGTTGGATTTTATATTGATATACATTTGTTTTTAAAATCAGTTTGAATGTGAGTCAAAATTTCGGGATTAAAAACAGTTTGGACCGCACCGAAATATGCAAAATTTCGTATAATTTTTTAACCGTTGCCACAATATGGGATGTAATGCTAACAAAAAGAATATGGGCTCCAAAAAAACCTTAAGAATTAGCAAATGGGCTGTAAATTATTAGAAATAATGGCAGATGGGTTGTATGCTATTTTCCACATATTTGAGGCTTTCCTATAAAAAGGTTGACGCACAAGCACTGACTGTTGGATGTCCATCCAACGGCCGTCGTGCTTCTTCAATCTCTGCTCTTCGTGCTCCAGCCGCTCAAACAAGCACCGGCGGGACTCCCTGCTCCCTCCTCCTCGCGGCCGGCTGTGCTGCCTCGCAGGCCTCACCGCCCAACCGTACTCCCATCGCTGGCCTAGCATCCCTCTACTCACCCACACCTACTGTTATTCTCCGGCGACGACAGACGACCAGTAAACCCTCGTACAGTCATACTCCCCTCCGCGTGGGAAACAACTGCCGAGTCTTCCCTGCCTCCGTGTCGTCCCCTTCCTAGGCCTCGCCATCGTCCACCGCCCTGGTGCTCTCGGCGCGGCGTGGTCAACGTGGTCAAGGAACGACTTCCATTAGACGTGGACTGTACGTGGAGAGGCTGACAGCTGGGTACACGGCCGTAGCAAGGAAGTGCCTCCTTATTACGCGGAAAATAATGATTCCTCCACCTGACAGCTGGGACCCACCGGACGGGCCACTATATTTCGCGAAAAAAATGTTTCCCCCTGACTGCTGGGACCCACCAGCTACATCTTCGCATGCAAGGAAGTGCATCCGGGCAAAAAAACGATTCGCCCCCTGACTGCTGGGACCCACCAGCTACATCTTCGCAGGCAAGGAAGTGCCTGACAGTCGGGATCCACCTCATCGAAGCATATGTAGCATTGTCATTCTGGCCATGAACATGTACGTACATACTGGTCGATGTAGAGGCGCGCCCTTGTCGTTGTAGAGGCGCGCCCGTGTCGTAGTAGAGGCGCGCACGTAGCATGTACACATACGTACAGCGGCCAGGGTGCAAGAAAGAAAATACGGCCATGTATGTGTACATACGGGCGGGGTCTCAACTGCCTACTCGTGCATACGTACGGCCAGGGCTCGTGTACATGGCTGGGTCGGAATGGAGAAACAACGTCGTCGTCGTGTTCATGGGGGGCAACGGAATGCGTCGTGTTCATGGGGAGGCAACGAAATGCGTCGTGGTCATGGGGAGGCAACGGAACGCATGGGAGCCAACCGGCTGGGTTGAAACGAAAATGCGTGGTCATGTTCATCGGGAGGTCTTGGACGGAACAGGCGATGCAAACGAGGCCTGGCATACCGCAGAACGGAGGAAACGGCTTGTGTTCGACCGGCCACGTTCGAAACGGGATCCTGTTCATCGGGAGGGGTCTGGCGTACCACAAAATAGAGGAAATGGACCTCCTACGGTCGAAATGGGGGTCCTGTTGATCGGGAGGGGTGTGGCGTACCACAAAATGGACGAAACGAACTTGTGTTGGAGCACTACGGTCGAAACGGGGGTCCTGTTCATCAGGAGGGGTGTGGCGTACCGCAAAACGGGACTCCACGGGATACTGTTCATCTCCACCGTCGACCCCCTCCAGCCTCCACGAGCTACTGTTCATCCACCGTCGACCTCCTCTAGCCTCCACCTGCGACTGTTCATCCACGGGCTCCTGTTCATCCAGCCTCCACCGCGTGCTACTCCACCGGCTACTGTTCAACCAGCCCTCTCCACGGGCTCCTATTCAACCACCCCTCCACGGGCTACCGTTCATCCTGCCCTCCACCATCTACTATGCATCCTGCCCTCCACGGGGTGGTCCTGTTCATCCAGCCCTCCACGAGGTCCTGTTCATCCAGCCCCAACCGGCTCGATCGATCGGGGTCCTATTCATCCAGAGGCAACACCGCGGGGTCCTGTTCATCCACCCCCACCGGGAACTGTTCATCCAACCACCCCCCGCAACACTCACTGTTGATCCAAAGGCAGCATCGATCGGCTTCAGTTAGCAGCAGTAGCGAAGGAATCGCTCGATCGGGTTCAGTTAACAGCCATGGATCGATCGCTCGGGTTCAGTAACGCGTAGCCTGCAGTGCAATCGCTCGGGTTTAGTTAGAGCCCAACGCCTCGCTCGGGTTCAGTTAGAGCCAATGCCTCGCACACACGTGCCTACGTGTACGAGAGAAACGCGCATCGCTCGGCCCCCGACCTCCCACCGTAACCGGGAACTCCCTGAAATTTTCCTCGCCCTCGCTTCTACCATGGTTTTTCCGTCATGGACGGCCCAAAGAATGTCATGCAGCTGCGTCTCCGGCCCGCCCAAGATGAAAAGCCCATTTTCTGTCATGATTTTTTGTCATAGAAGTAGGAGCCCACCACATCTCTGATGATACCGGGTTTTGTCACAATTATTGTCATATAAGTGTCATATGTATGATAGAAAAAAATTTCATTCAGCCCAAAATGTCACGGATGTGTATTTTTTTTGTAGTGGAGGGTCTAGGTGACTTGGACGTTGCTGATGATGGGTGAGCAGAGCATCGGGAGGACGCCGGCGGTTGCCACGCACTTGAGCTGGTCCGCCGAGCTGAAGGTGATGGCATACTTGGACCGCCTGAGCGGGCGCGTGGCCTCGAGCCTGGGGAGGGCCGCGTTCACCTCGCAAGCAAACTTCTTGAAGATGCCCTGGGAAGCTGGGGCCTGAGCGCCGCCCAAGATGCAGGCGATAGCGCGCGACTCCTGGAAGCCCCCAGCCCTGTCATCCTGATGGTAGTCGTCATTCCTTCTTGGTGGTGGAGGTAGCAGAGGGAGGCCAGGATTGCCCTGAGGACGGTCCTCGCGAGGCTGGTCCCTCCAGGCACACTCACGAGTCTGCTCCTGCCAGTGGTCCTCGTGAGGCCGGTCGCGCCATTCCTGGCGAGGCCGCGGTCGTCCCAGCGTCCTCCACTTTGTCCTCCTTGTCGGCCATAGCCCCGGTCATTGCGCTCGTGCATCGACGGAAGCATCCATCTTGGATGGCCCTGAGCTCTTGACAATCGTTGGTGTTGTGGCTCTGTACATTGTGGAATGCGCAGAACGGACGACTGCTCTTGGATGACTCGGGGTGGTCCCGTCCGCGCTTTGTGTCTGGCTTCGCCGTGAGCACGGCTACTACCTTGCGCTTCATGTCCTTGGCCTTGGCTTTCTTCTCTTCTATGTCGGCAGCAGGGAGCTCGAGGAGGGAGAGGCACCCTACCTCAGCTCTTGCGCACTTGGTCGCCATGTTGAAAATCTCCAGAGCCGTGCATAGCTCCTCGTGGATTTGGATCTTGAGGCGAACGTTGTTGAAGCGCTGGATGTACTTCTGCAGGGTCTCTCCCAGCAGCTGCTTGATGCGGCATAGGTCACCCGCCGCCGGAGGGTGGTCGCGCGTGCCTTGGAAGTTGGCGACAAAATGCTCGCGCATCTCGCCCCAGGAGGAGATCAATCCCGCGAGCAGGTTCAGGAGCCACGAGCGAGCACCATCCTTGAGAGCCATGGGAAACCAGTTCGCCATGACCTTCTCATCTTCGTTGGCTGCCTCAATGCTCGGCTCGTAGAGCTGCAAGAACTTAGCAGGGTCGGGGGTGTCGTTGTAGCGCGGAGGCAGGTCCGGCTTGAACTTGCCTGCCAAACAATGGTGCGCAGCTCGGGGGTAAAGGCTCAGCAGCCTGCTGTGGTCATTGGAGCCCGTCGTGGTGGTGGAGCCTGGTGTTCATACCCACGCACCGCCACTGTAGGCGGCGCGCGGTCTTGACGTGGTGGTGCGGGGAGTGCAGGAGCGTTTTCTTGTGGTCGAGGGACCTCCTGGCAGCTTCCTTCTTCGTGCGAGGACACACGTCGTGGCGGATCACGCCGCGGGACCACGTGTCTTGGGGCGAGGACGCCGTCTTGATGCAGAGGAGGCGGGGGTGCTCCGTGAGCCGCGCATCTCGGCGCGAGGGCGCCGTCTTGATGCAGAGGCGGCGGAGGCGCTCCGTGAGCTATGTCGCCCATGGATGGAGGTGGGCGAGGCAGCGAGAGGGATGGTGCAGGAGAGCCCCCAACGGCGCTGACGAGCTCGGCGATGCGGTCCAGCCAGTCTTCGTAGAGGTCGTCGACCGTGTGGTAGCGCAGGAGCTCGCGTGCCAAGAGCAGCGCGTCCGTGGGCGCGCGGTGAGCATGGGACGATGAGCCGGTCGGAGTCAGCGACGGGGTGGCAGTGCGACTGTCCCGCCGCACAGAGGGGTGCAGTGACGACGCTTGGTGCTCGTTTGCTACTGTGCCGGTACCGGCGTTGGCAACAGGTGATGGAGAACGGCGGGGAGGTCCGCCAATGGGCGCCATCTGGGCGATGCGAGCGGCGAGGGCGGCGCAGCGCTCCGCACGGGCTCGGCGAGCGTCTGACATGGATGTGATGGAGCCGCGGAACGTGGATCAATGAAGGGAAAGCTTCGGCGCACCCCTACCGGGCGTGCCAAATGTCTGATTTCAAGTTCCGTCAAAACCCTTAAGGTTCGAACACTAGGGTGCGCACAAAGATCTTTCCCCCAGCTCACGCTCTCGCAACGATCTCAAAACCTAGCTCGCCCAACTCGTTGAACAAGGGACACAAGAGTTTCTACTGGTCCAGGCCACCGAGGTGGTGTAATACCCTACTCCAGTGTGGTGTGTTGGATTACCTTGTAGGCTGAGGATGAACAAGTACAAGGGAAGAACTACCTCCTGAGGAGAGGTGTTCTTGAGCTCGGTGAGCTTGTGTGGTTGAGGATGATCTGAATGATCCGTCCCCTCCTATGGTAGTGGCTAGTCCTATTTATAGAGGCCCTGGTTCTCTTCCCAAATATTAGGCGGGAAGGGATCCCACAACGACCAATTTGAAGGGGGACAACTAGTACAAGCTATCCTGACAAAAGGTGGTCTTCGCCTGCCGAAGGCTCTGGTGGTGACGCCGCCGTGGGCTCCATGATGACCTCCGTCCTACCGTCCTGCTGGTCTTAGTCTTGTTGCACCGATATGGAAACCTTTGCCTGATGCCTCGGGACTCCTCGTCTGCGCGTGCTCCTTTAGCACCAAAGAGGAAACTGGTGCTCTGCGCCCACTGGCGCTCGCCTGGCGCCCATCTGGCCTTGGTCGTCATGGATCACGTCACGGGAACCTCACGAGGTGCCCCTTACCTTGATCTCTCTGCTCCTCGCGAGCCAGCCTAGTGAGGCTGCCCCTGAGGAGGTCTTGTGTCGTCCACCTCGTGAGGCTTGGCCCCTCGCGAGGGTCTTGAGTGCTTGCTGGTGAAGATGGGTCATACCAGGACGCTAGAGGAGCCACGTCGTGGGCCGCAGGCAGGCAAGTCTGGGGACCCCCGTTCCCACAACACTGACAATGATCATTGCCTGGATATTGTCATGATTATTTGAAGTTCTATCAATTGTCCAACAGTAATTTGTTTACCCATCGTTTGCTATTTTTTCTCGAGACAAGCCACTAATGAAACCTACGGCACCCGGGTCTCTTTCTCACATTATTTGCGTTTGCGATATATTTTCCTTTGCTTTTATTTTTGGATCAATTAAACCAAAAATACAAAAATACATTGCTGCAATTTATTCTTATTTATTTTATTTGGCATTTGATCTATCAATCTACTACAATTTATTCACGTCCATTTGCCTATCTTGAGGCGCCGCTACCGGAAAGGGATTGACAACTCCTTTTACACGTCGGGTTGTGAGTATTTGTTATTTGTGTGCTGGTGCTGTTTACATTGTGTTGCTTGGTTCTCTTACTGGTTCAATAACCTTAGTCTCATAACTAAGGGAAATTCCTACTACCGTTGTGTTGCATCATCCCTTCCTCTTTGGTGAAATACCGATGTAGCTTCAAGCCGCATCAAAAGGAATTTCTGGCACCGTTGCCGAGAAGGATCTTCAACATATACCAGGTTCCTAAACACAAATCTCATCTCCTTGCAATTTATATTATTTTCCATTTCCCTCTCGTTTTCCTCTCCCCTACTTCACAAAAATTTGTCGTTTTATTCGCCCTCTTTTTCGTTCGCCGTTTTCTCATCATATATATCCATGTTCTTGCTTCCTAGACATAATGGCTAGCTTACCTACTCCTCCTTTGTCACCAGATTTCAAAGTTCTTTACGTCAAGCAAATACAAGGAGAAAATTTGAAAGATGCTTGGTATAGGCTTATGGAATCTTATCGTATTTGCAATTTAAAGGGGGTGCTAAGATCTTGCTACGTAATTTTTGCACAGGATTGGCTTTGCATCATAGATAACTCCTAGATTTTGCCGCTAAAGGGAATTTTATTGAGTTTGATGCCAATGCTGCCTACGAAATTTTAGAAGGAATTTTGGGTGTTCCACCTCAAAAGAAGGGGTTTTCTTTTACCCCAGAGGGAGTTCAAATGTTAGACACACTTGGTAATTTGCATAAACACATGGTTGAATTACAAAAAAATAACGAACCCCTCAAACATCTCAATGGTAGTATCAATCACATGAATATCTTGATTACTCTTTGCAACAAGCGATTAGATATTTTGGATCTAAAGATGGTTTCTTTTCCTGAGAATTTAGGGAAGCGCAAATAGCCTCCTGGGTTTGAGAAAACCCTTACCAAAGTAGCCAAGACTACGGATGACAAAACTTAGATCCTTGCTTTATGCCTAGCTAGGGGCGTAAAACTATAGCGCTTGTTGGGAGGCAACCCAATGAATAAAATTTATTTTTTCTTTTTTGCTTTGTGTTCTTGAGTGTTAGCACAATTATGCTACTGTTATGATTGTGTTTTTTGTGTTTTAGTTAGTTTTTGTGCCAAGTAAAGCCTTTAGGATCTTCTTGGGTGATAGTTGTTTGATCTTGCTGAAAAACAAAAAAAATTGCACTCACGAAAACATTTATAATTTTTAACCAGAGTATGATAAAATGCCAATTCTTTTTTCAAAAGATTTATATACAATTTACTCAGGTTTTCCTAATTTCTAAAGATTTTTGGAGTTACAGAAGTATTCAAAATATTCAGATTTCTACAGACTATTCTGTTTTTGACAGATTCTGTTTTCTTTGTGTTGTGTGCTTGTTTTGATGATTCTATGTTTTTCTTTGATGAGTTTTTGCCATAGAAAGGTTGGAATACGGTATATATAATGCAAGAAAAAAAATTAATTGGGTTGCTACAGTACTTATAGTAGTGATTTGTTTTATTATACTAACGGATCTCACGAAGGTTTTGTTGGAGTATTGTGTGATTGAAGTTTTCAAGTTTTAGGTTATCTTATGATGGATGAAGGAATAAGGAGTAAGAAGAGCCTAAGCTTGGGGATGCCCCGGCATCCCAAGCTATTATCCAAAAGAGAGCAAGTAACTAAGCTTGGGGATGCCCCGACATCCCAAGCTATTATCCAAAAGAGAGCAAGTAACTAAGCTTGGGGATGCCCCGGCATCCCAAGCTATTATCCAAAAGAGAGCAAGTAACTAAGCTTGGGGATGCCCCGAGTGGCATCCCCACTGTGATAGCTTGGCTTAATAGGGATGATAGACTACTCATATCAATAAGGAATTCCTTCTTTTCCGGGAGCCTGTTCGGACAGAACTCCAAAGTAAAGCGTGCTCAGCTTGGAGTAGTTTCAGGATGGGTGACCGACCGGGAAGTTGCTCCCGGGTGTGCATGAGTAAGGACAAAGTGCGCAAAAAAGACTAGTATTGATCTATGGGGCCATCCTAGATCCCGCCAGGAGTAACGACCACCGGCGGGTGTGTCTGGAGTGTTACAAGTTGGTATCAGAGCTGACCCTAGCGGTTACACGGATGTTTGCGGACAGGTGCGCGGTCATGTTGTGCATGGCGTTTGTGACCCGTCGTGGCACGCGACATGGCGCATGTGCCGGACTGGAAGCACAAACGTTTGTGCCAAGAGGGAATGTTCCTGTGGCCCGACGAGGACGTCGGTTCCTCTAAGTGGGGGTGTATGTGATAGTCTGGCTTAAAATGTATGATAGACTACTCATATCAATAAGGAATTCCTTCTTTTTCGGGAGCCCATTCAAACAGAACTCCAAAGTTAAGCGTGCTCAGCTTGGAGTAGTTTCAGGATGGGTGACTGACCGAGAAGTTGCTCCCAGGTGCGCACGACTGAGGACAAAGTGCGCAGAAAAGACTAGTATTGATCTGTGGGTCCAGTCTGGATCCCGCCAGGAGTAACGACCACCGGCGGGTGTGTCTGGGGCTTTACACCCTCTTTCTTCTAACGACCATCGGTATTTTACTCGAAGCTATATTTTTATTCATCACATACAATGTGTTCTCTTGGAGCGTCTTGTATGATATGAGTCTTTGCTTGTTTTATTTTGTGTTTTTTAAGTCTTGATTCCTTGCTGGACACACCTATTTGAGAGTGCTGAAATTATGTCATGACTTCTTATAATTGATCTCTATGCTTCACTTAAATTTTTATGAGCTATGGACTTGCTTTGGTGCTTCACTTATATTTATTTTATTTTATTTTTAGCATGGTGTGCTATAGTATTTTTGAAGAAATGCTCTCTTGCTTCACTTAGATTTATTTGAGAGTTAGTAAAATTTTCAAGAAATTCTCTCTTGCTTCACTTAAATTAATTTGAGAGAAAGAAATTTTATGCTCATGATCTTCACTTATATTTGTTTGAGCTTATCAAAAGCAACACATGAAAATTAGTTCCAAAGTGATAGATATCCAAGAAGGATATAATAAAAACTTTCATGAAGATCATTGGACAAAATAAACTTGATTCTTAGTAATAGTTTTGAGATATGATGATGTGATATGTGAGTCATCTTGATGAGTAGGTATGCTTTAGTAATAATATTGGTGTTAAGGTTTGTGATTCCCTATGCAAGCATGAAAGTCAATAATTATGCAATGAAATTATATCCTACTTGTGGTGCATTATTCGGTGTTAATTATGCTTAATGCTCGCTTATGAGATTACTCGTTTCTTGGTTGGTCGCTTCTCAATCTTTTGCTAGCCTTCATTTTGTAGTAAGTATGATCTCTACTTGTGCATCCAAAATCCTTTAAACCAGTTTTGCCACATGAGTCCACTATATCTACCTATATGCGGTATTCTTTTGCCTTTCTAAGAAAATTTGTATGTGACATCTCTAATATTCAAAATAAACTTCTCTTTTGTGTGTTCGTACCGCTCACGGAGCGGTGAGGGGTGGCTAATATTTTCCATGCTAGGTGTGTTATTCTCACGATGAGTGTTTATTCACTTGCCATTGCATGAGAGTAAGGCAAAGGTATTAGGGATGCCCAATGCTGAAATGAAAATTTAATTTACTTTATGTTGTCAAATAATAAATTCCTAGGAAAGTGTTGGTATGGAAGGCAACCGTGGATTCAAATAGCCATGGAAAGTGAAAGTATGGTGGAAAAAGGTGTAAACTTTAATTTCTCTTTGGGAACCGCCTATGATATATCTAGCATGGAAAGTGTTGGGATCTCTAAGTCGTTTTCGTTGGTGGGAAAGGCACACCTCCCAAAATGTTTTACCTCTAAGTTTTTCGCTTTGAGCTCTGGCACCTCAACAAATCCCTACTTCCCTCTGCGAAGGGCCTTTCTTTTACTTTATGCAATTTTTATTTTTATTTTAAATTTGAGTCTCCATCTTCTCTTATAAAAGCACCAACTAGGAGGCACTATGACCGTACTTGAGCATTGGGTGTAGTTAATATGCGAGTGTGTTTCATCAATGGATCAATGATTGAGCATGATGGGCTAGGGATAGCTTATTTTAGCGTTGATATTTTGAAAGACATGGTTGCTTGTTGATATGCTTGAGTATTTAAGTTCTCATGTCAAAACTAGACTATTGCTTTGAACAATATAAAAGTCCAGATGTCCATGCTATAAAGGAAAGAATATCATATGACATGTTAGGCAGCATTCCATGTCAAAAATTCTATTTTTATCATTTACCTACTCGAGGACGAGCAGGAATTAAGCTTGGGGATGCTCATACATCTCCAATGTATCTATAATTTTTGATTGTTCCATGCTGTTATATTATCAATCTTGGATGTTTTATAATCATTTTGTAGTCATTTTATATCATTTTTTAGTACTAACCTATTAACATAGTGCCAAGTGCCAGTTGCTGTTTTCTGCATGTTTTTACGTCACATGAAATCAATACCAAACGGAGTCCAAATGTAGCAAAACTTTTTGGAGATTTTTTTGGACCAGAAGACATCCAGTGGGCCGAACAAGTGCCTGGGGGGTGCTCTGAGGGGAGCACAACCCACCAGGGCGCGTCAGGAGGCCTAGGCGCACCCTGGTGGGTTGTGCCCACATCGGGTACCCCCTGAACTGACTCTTTGCTCTATAAATACCCCAACATTCTAGAAACCCTAGGGGAGTTGACGCAAACCAATTCCAGCCGCCGCAGAGTCCAGAACCACCAGATCCAATCTAGACACCATCACACAGGGGTTCACCACTTCCATTGATGCCTCTCCGATGATGCGTGAGTAGTTCTATGTAGACCTTCGGGTCCGTAGTTAGTAGCTAGATGGATTCCTCTTTCTCGTTTGATTCTCAATACAACGGTCTCTTGGAGATCCATATGATGTAACTCTTTTTGCGGTGTGTTTGTTGGTATCGGATGAACTTTGAGTTTATGATCAGACCTATCTTTTTATATCCATGAAAGTTATTTGAGTTTCTTTGATCTCTTATATGCATGATTGCTTATATCCTCGTATTTTTTCTCCGATATTTGGGTTTTGTTTGGCCAACTTGATCTATTTATCTTGTAATGGGAAGTGGTCCTTTGTAGTGAGTTCGATCTTACGGTGCTTGATCCCAGTGACAAAAGGGGAACCGACACGTATATATCGTTGCTACTAAGGATAAAACGATGGGGTCTATTTCTACATAAATAGATCTTGTCTACATCATGTCATCGTTCTTACTGCATTACTCCGTGAGGGAGTCCTGGATTAGGGGGTATCCGGACAGCCAGACTATATCCTTTGTCCGGACTATTGGACTATGAAGATACAAGATTGAAGACTTCGTCCTGTGTCCGGATGGGACTCACCTTGGTGTGGAAGGCAAGCATGGCAGTACGGATATGTAGATCTCCTTCCTTGTAACCGACTCTATGTAACCCTAGCCCCCTCCGGTGTCTATATAAACCGGAGGGTTTAGTCCGTAACAATAACAACAATCATACCATAGGCTAGCTTCTAGGGTTTAGCCTCTCTGATCTCGTGGTAGATCAACTCTTGTACTACTCATATTATCAAGAACAATCAAGCAGGACGTACGGTATTACCTCCATCAAGAGGGCCCGAACCTGGGTAAACATCGTGTCCCCTGCCTCCTGTTACCATCCGCCTAGACGCACAGTTCAGGACCCCCTACCTGAGATCCGCCGGTTTTGACACCGACATTGTTGCTTTCATTGAGAGTTCCTCTGTGTCGTCATCGTTAGGCTTGATGGCTCCTTCGATCATCGATAGCGATGCAGTCCAGGGTGAGACTTTTCTCCCCGGACAGATCTTTGTATTTGACGGCTTCGCACAACGGGCCAGCTCGCTTGGCCATCTGGAGCAGATCGAGAGTTACGCCCCTGGCCGTCAGGTCAGGTTTGGAAGCTTAAACTACACGGCCGACATCCGCGGAGACTTGATCTTCGACGGATTCGAGCCCCTGCCGAGTGCGCCGCACGGTCATGATGAGCATGATTTAGCTCTACCATCTGACAGTGTTCAGGAGACCGCACCGGCAACCGCTCCGACCCTCAATTCGGAGCCAATTGTGCCATCCATGGGCGGGTTGATAAACCCCGCCACGGAGGCTGCATTCTCAGTGGCGATCGAGCCGAATATCGACCTTATCCTTCACGAGAGCCGTGACGGCAAACTGTCGGATCCTTCCCCGGCAACGGACTCCGAACCGCCTGCGCCCGTGCCTATCGAACCCGACTGGGCGCCGATCATGGAGTTCACCTCCACGGATTTCTTTCAGCACTCGCCCTTCGGCGACATACTGAACTCATTAAGGTCTCTCTCCTTGTCAGGAGAGTCCTGGCCGAACTATGTCCAGCAGGATTGGGATGCGGATGACGAAGAAATTTGCCACCCACCCACCACCCACTTAGTAGCCACTGTCGACAATTTGACCGACATGCTCAACTTCGACTCCGAAGACATGGATGGTATGGACGACGATGCAGGAGACGAACAAGAACCACTGCCCACAGGGCACTGGACAGCCACCTCATCATATGATATATATATGGTGGACACACCCAAAGAAGGCAATGACCACGGGACAGCGGAGGATGGCCCCTCCAAGAAGCAACCCAAGCGCCGACGTCAGCGGCGCCGCTCTAAGTCTCGCCAAAGCAAAAGCGGTGATACCGGCACAGGAGATAATAGCACTCCGGACAGTGCCGAAATGAAGACAATCCCCTCCAGCAAGATTTAGAGCAGGAGGATGGAGAAGCCAGCCCTCCCGAGAGAGCGGCAGATGGAGAGGCGGAGGATGATAATTACATGCCTCCCTACGAAGACAAGGCAAGCCTCGACGATCACGAATTTGTCATGCCCGAGGATCCCGACGAGCAAGAGCGCTTCAAGCGCCGGCTTATAGCCATGGCAAATAGCCTTAAGAAAAAGCAACAGCAGCTTCGAGCTGATCAAGATTTGCTAGCTGACAGATGGACTGAAGTCCTTGCGGCCGAGGAATATGAACTCGAACGCCCCTCCAAGAGTTACCCAATGCGCAGGTTGCTACCCCGACTGGAGGAGGAAGCATTAAAACCTACATCTCCAGTGTATGACGCGGCTGATCGGCCACCTCGTGGCCGTGACAGAGAGGCATTTTAGCCAAAAGCTCAGCCCACACCCCGACGCCACTCAAATAAAAATGTCAAGGCACAGGGAAACACGCTAGACCTGTGAGACGTATTGGAGGACAAAGCAAAACACGCAAGATTGATCTACAGATCACGAGGGCGCGCCACTATGCGAGACGCTAACCGTCATGCCGGATACAGTAAAAGTAAATCCGGCCGGGCCGAACACAGCGGACAAGACTCATTTGAGCTGCGCCGCGATATAGCCTAGTACAGAGGCGCCGCACACCCCCTATGCTTCACAGACGAAGTAATGGATCACCAAATCTGAGAGGGGGTTCCAAACCCGTAAATATTGAATCATACGATGGTACAACAGATCCTGCGGTATGGATCGAGGACTTCCTCCTGCACATCCACATGGCCCGCGGTGACGATCTACACGCCATCAAATACCTACCACTCAAACTCAAAGGACCAGCTCGGCATTGGCTCAATAGCCTGCCAGCAGAATCCATTGGCTGCTGGGAAGATCTGGAAGCCGCATTCCTCGATAACTTCCAGGGCACTTATGTGCGACCACCAGATGCCGATGACTTGAGCCACATAATTCAGCAGCCAGAGGAATCGGCCAGGCAATTCTGGACACGGTTCCTAACAAAGAAAAATCAAATCATCGACTATCTGGATGTAGAGGCCCTAGCAGCTTTCAAGCACAACATCCGCGACGAGTGGCTCACCCGGCACCTTGGCCAGGAAAAGCCGAAATCTATGGCAGCCCTCACGACACTCATGACCCTCTTTTGCGCGGGAGAGGACAGCTGGCTGGCTCGCAGGAATAACATATCAAAGAACCATGGTACTTCAGATACCAAGGATAGCAATGGCAGGTCACGTCGCAACAAACACAAGCGCCACATCAACAACGACGATACCGAGGATACGGTAGTCAATGCCGGATTCAGAGGCTCTAAACTCGGTCAGCGGAAAAAGCCATTCAAAAGAAACACTCCGGGCCCATCCAGTTTGGACCGTATACTCGATCGCTCGTGTCAAATACACGGCACCCCCGACAAGCCAGCCAACCACACCAACAGGGAATGTTGGGTGTTCAAGCAGGCCGGCAAGTTAAATGCCGAAAACAAGGATAAGGGCTTACATAGCGATGACGAGGAGGAGCCCTAGCTGCCGAACACCGAAGGACAAAAGAGGTTCCCCCCACATGTACGGACGGTGAACATGATATACGCAACCCACATCCCCAAGAGGGAGCGGAAGCGTGCACTAAAGCAGCCTCTTAAGGGACGTATATGCGTTGGAGCCAGTCGCCCCAAAGTTCAACCCATGGTCCTCCTGTCCGATCACCTTCGACCGTAGGTACCACCCCACTACTATCCGTCATGGAGGATTTTCCGCACTGGTCCTAGACCCAATCATCGACGGATTTCACCTCACTCGAGTCCTTATGGACGGCGGCAGCAGCCTGAACCTGCTTTATCAGGACATAGTGCGCAAAATGGGTATAGACCCCTCAAGGATCAAACCCACAAAAATGACCTTCAAAGGTGTCATACCAGGTGTAGAGGCCCATTGCACAGGCCCAGTCACACTGGAAGTGGTCTTCGGATCCCCGGATAACTTCCGAAGCGAGGAGTTAATCTTCGATATAGTCTCGTTCCGCAGTGGCTATCATGCACTGCTCGGGCGAACCGCATTTGCGAGATTCAATGCGGTACCGCATTATGCATACCTCAAGCTCAAGATGCCAGGACCTCGGGGGGTCATCACAGTCAATGGAAACACAGAGCGCTCTCTCCGCACAGAGGAGCACACTGCGGCCCTCGAAGCAGAAGCACAAAGCAGCCTCTTAAGGCAATCCACCTGTTCGGCAATTAAACACCCGGGCACCGTCAAGCGCGCCCAGAGTAATCTGCAACAAGACCGCCTAGCACGTTCCGAGCTCGCATAGCAATGCGGCCCCCACCCCAGTCCCAGACAAACGGTGAAATCCGTGCCACGCTTACATAATTATGCATTGAAAATACCATGGGCATAGGTGGGGGGCACGACTACGGCACGCCCCAAAACGCGGCTCAACCGCACTAGGGGCTTACCGCTTTGTTATTTTTCTCTCTTTCAGGACTTTACTCTCTGGAAACCCCGTCCGGCAATACGATTGCCGGACACAAGATACAACAACCAAGGAGGCAAAAAGCTATGTCACACCATGGAACTCCCAGGTGTTCTCTGATAATGAGTGAAATACCTGCTTTAAATACCATTCCGCAGCTTGCCCTTGGAGGGGACATGTCAAATAGTCCTACTTTTTGCTTATCGCACTACTTGTATCATTATGCTTCGACGCACCTTTTTGAATAAACAATGCATAGCACTAGTCTATTATAGCATTCTCTATTCTTCTTTTTTTATATATATGTTCATTCAGGACATTCAGCAACCGTACACTCTGGTACGGCCAATACGCCAGGGGCTTAAGTGTACCCCATAATACGGCGTGAGAAGTCCGAACACTTTCGATAGTGCGGCACCCCGAACTTATAGCATTATATGCATCAGCTCTGAATCATGTCTTGGGTCAATAGTTGGGTTTGCCCGGCTCCCATGTTTTGGTATATATCGGCTAAGGTAGCACTGGGAGAACTACTATGATTGTGCCCCGGTTCATCTGGGCTAAGAACCTCAGTAGAGAAAGCTAAAACTGACTGTCATGATAAGGCGCGAGCTGGTCACTATTCGAGAGGTCTCGAGTCCCTAAAGACTTATGCCGCTTAAGGCGAGGACTCGGCTTTGTCCGGCTTAGGCGTGTATAGCGCCCCGAATTCGGCCTTACGAATACTAGGGGCTTTGCCAAAATTTAAAATTGTAGACTTCTATGGCTAAGTGAGAGTGATAAAGCATTATAGTTCGATTGCCTTGTTCGTTGTGCTGAGCGCCTCCCTCGAAGGACCCAACAATGGGAAAAGAGCGCCCAGATTTATCCCGAACACCCCAGCTCTTGTGGCATGGCGGCAGAAGCCGACGACTGGCCATCTCTCAGATTAGATAAATAGCCGCACAGAAGGTAATATTTTAAATTCAAACAAGCGTTGCATAGCGCACATGAAAAGGTTTTCATACTACAGGATCACACGAGCAAGTTCATTCAAAAATTACATCCTTCGCACACTCGTCAGCCACAAGACGGGCACCCTTCAGGACACCCTCATAATACATCTCAGGGTGGCGATGCTCCTTGCCCTGCAGCGGCCCCTCCTTCACCAGCTTCTCGGCATCCATCTTGGCCTAGTGCACCTTCGCACGGGCAAAAGCCCGGCATGCACATTCGATGCATACGGACCGCTTTATGACTTCCAGCCGTGGGCAGGCATCCACAAGCCGCCTCACCAGGCCGAAGTAGCTGTCGGGAAGGGAGTCGCCAGGCCACATCTGGACTATAAGGCCCCTCATGGCCTGTTCGGCCGCCTTGTGCAGCTCGACCAATTGCTTCAGCTGGTCGCTCACAGGCACCGGGTGTTCAGTCCCAGTATACAGAGACCAGAACAACTCCGTCGAGCTTCCCTCCTCGGCCCGGTAGTACGTTGCGGCATCCGACACGCTACGGGGCAAATCTGCGAATGCTCCTGGAGAGCTCCGGACTCGGTTAAGTAATAAGTAATTTACTTTCAAATGCTTGCTTTGCCTAATGAATGCCTTACCCGCCGTTATCTTCCTCATCGCCTCAATTTCCTGGAGGGCCTTTTGGGCTTCGGCCTTGGCATGCTTTGTGCTCTTGAGGGCCGCGGCAAGCTCGGACTCTCGCATCTTCGAGTCAAGCTCCAAAGTCTCGTTGAGGGAGTCCTGGATTAGGGGGTCTCTGGACAGCCGGACTATATCCTTTGGCTGGACTGTTGGACTATGAAGATACAAGATTGAAGACTTCGTCCCGTGTCTGGATGGGACTCTGCTTGGCATGGAAGGCAAGCTAGGCAATACGGATATGTATATCTCCTCCTTTGTAACCGACCTTGTGTAACCCTAGCCCCTCCGGTGTCTATATAAACCGGAGGGTTTTAGTCCGTAGGACAACATACATTCATACCATAGGCTAGCTTCTAGGATTTAGCCTCTCCGATCTCGTGGTAGATCAACTCTTGTAATACCCATATCATCAAGAATAAGTCAAGCAGGACGTAGGGTTTTACCTCCATCAAGAGGGCCCAAACCTGGGTAAAACATCGTGTCCCCTGCCTCCTGTTACGATCCGCCTTAGACGCACATTTCGGGACCCCCTACCAGAGATCCGCCGGTTTTGCACCGACATTGGTGCTTTCCTTGAGAATTCCTCTGTGTCATCGCTGTTAGGCTTGATGGCTCCTATGATCATCGATAGAGATGCATTCCAGGGTGAGACTTTTCTTCCCGGAACAGATCTTTGTATTCGGCGGCTTCGCACTGCGGGCCAACTCGCTTGGCCATCTGGAGTAGATCGAAAGTTACGCCCCTGGCCACCAGGTCAGGTTTGGAAGCTTAAACTACACGACCGATATCCGCGGAGACCTGATCTTCAACGGATTTGAGCCCCTGCCTTGTGCATCACACGGTCACGATGAGTATGATTTAGCTCTACCATCAGACAATGTTCTGGAGATCGCACCGGCAGCCGCTCCAACCCTCAATTCGGAGCCAGTTGCACCGTCCATGGACGGGTGGATGGACCCCGCCACGGAGGCCTTATCCTCAGCGGCGATCGAGCCGAACATCAACCTTACCGTGCACGAGATCCGTGTTGTCAAACTACCGGATCCTTCTCCGGCCACGGACTCCGAACCGCCGGAGCCCGTTCCTAGCGAATCCGATTGGGCGCCGATCATGGAGTTTACCTCCACGGATATTTTCCAGCACTCGCCCTTTCGCGACATACTGAACTCATTAAGGTCTCTCTCCTTGTCAGGAGGATCCTGGCCGAACTATGTCCGGCAGGATTGGGATGCAAACGACGAAGAAATTCACTGCCCACCCACCACCTACTTAGTAGCCACTGTCGACGACTTAACCGACATGCTCGACTTCGACTCCGAAGACATCGACGGTATGGACGACGATGCGGGAGACAAAGAGGAACCACTGCCCACAGGGCACTGGACAGCCACCTCATCATACGATATATACATGGTGGACACACCCAAAGAAGGCAATGGCGACGAGACAACCGAGGATGACCTGTCGGAGTAATGGGCCACGGGTAGGCCAACCCGGGTCCTAGAACCTTTCAAGACATCAGGGCAGGCTGCGCCCCTCAAGACCCCAGGACGAAGAGCCGCCTCCAGAGGAGTCAACGGCAAGACGGCCGACTGCCCGCTCATGGCCGAGTCCCAGGGACGACTTCCAGAGAAGCCGGTTTTGGGGAGTCGGCCAGCGACTCCAACAAACCCCATGACCTCACCAAAGGGGACGAGGCAGGGGCGTGGCTACAGTGAAGCCCACCCCCGCCCCTCACCAAGGGCAGGCATGGCCACAGCACGCCGTACCCCGGAAGATCTCCGTGCGGCGCGGCACTGTTGCCATGCCGGCCCTGACATCAACACCGCATGGCCGAATCCTGCACCCACGGTGGCTTGTCTGTATGGCCTGGAGGCAGCAGGCTCCACCAGTCAGTGAGACCTTGGGAGACGGCAGGAGAACCACCAGTCGGAACCGTCGGGAGTCGGCCCAAGGGAGTCGGCCAAGCCCTCCCCCGGGGCCCACGCACCATTAATCAAGATATGATGGGGAGATGCAACAGTGATCGCCCGCCAGGCGGCGGGGCTGTTGCCACGACCTCATGATCAAACCCGCGTCATCAGAAGCACGGCCACAGTAAGCAGCAGCCGACAAGACCCGCCCGCGAGGGACGCGGGCTGTCGGCTCCGTACCAGGCCAGTCGGCGGGCCCCAGCGGGCGGCAGAGAAGACGGAGGCCAGAGACACTGACGGCTGGGCCCGCGCCCAGCTGAATTACCATTGTACCCTTGGGGGGTAGGCCTATATAAACCCCCCAGGGCACCCATGCAAAGGGTTGGAACCCATTAGCTCTAGACCAGATCATATAGAAGGGAGAGAGCTAGCCTTGCCCTCTCCTACCACCAGAAAACAGCTCAAGGAGCAACCGTGTAAACACTTTGGCCATAGTGATCATGCAGAGACCCCGCAGAGCATCAGTAGGGGTATTATCTCCCCGGAGAGCCCCGAAGCTGGGTAAGATTCGCCGGCGTGCATGTCTTCGCCTCATCCCGTTTCCAGGCACCGGCGACATTCTACTCGCCCCCACCATGATAAGCCATCCGTTGGCATATGTCGCACCAAACCCCCGACATTTGGCGCCCACCGTGGGGCCTGGTGCACCACCGTCCAGAGATCTTTTCTTGACGGGAACTCTTTTCCTCCCTGGCGAGCGCAGCCAGCCAGGCACGCCAGATGGAGTTTGCGCCGACGCGCTAAGCGGCATTGAGATCGCCTACGCGGTCAGCTCCTTTGCTGAACTTTTCGGCGAGGTCCGCCTCTCCGACGAACCTGCATCCAACGCAGGCACGGGAGGCCCAGAGAACCTCCTCGCGGGCCTCCTCGATCAACTCCACGTTTCCGGTGAGCCTGCCATAGACTTGGAGTCCGTAGGCTCCATCGACCCGATGCTGGTCGACTCCGACACCGCGTCGCTCGACGCGTTCCCCACCAATGTGGTGGTCTACGACGAACCTCTCCCCCACGCAGAGAGCGATGGAAGCACCGTCACTGAGGTGCTAGTCATCAGTCATGACGAGCTCCCCGACGGAGGAGCGCCCGACTCACTCGGCGCGGCGCTGCAAGACCTAACTACGCCCATTCTGGAAGACGCTGACGCAGAGACGTTGGAGGCGCGCCGCCTTCAGCTCGTTGAAGGTGCGAAGAAGCTGTCCAGCATGAGGCGCTTGTTAGAAGCCTACCAGCGGGAGATGGATCGCACCGTCGGCGGCTCGCCGGCCCCGGCGGGGCCCAGCCGCCTTGGCGCGGTCCGGCAGCGCGGTGTAGCCATCGCCAACCTGTTTGGGGCAAGCCGCCCTGTGTACGCTACACTAGCGGAGAACATCCGAGCTGCCCAGGCAGCGGCAGACGAGCTGGACAATTTCGAGGGCGAAGAACGCCGCCTCATGATGGAGCGAGTACAACGGCTTCTCGACGCGGCTGCCGCGCAGAACGAGGCCAAGTGCCGCGCGGAGGCGCCTCAACGGCTCGTCGACGACCTTCACCGAGATCAAGGCGCGACGTCTCGGACGCCGACTGGCAGCTCCCGAGGAAGAAGGGACAAGGAGCCGACTGTCAGCCACAGTCGGACTTGCATTACTGTAGAGCGCGACCGAGACGGCCGCCCAAGAGCAGTGGAACGACGGGACGACTGTCCGCCTCCCCCCCCGGCAAGGAGAGGCGAGTCTCCCCGCCACCTGTTGACCATCCGACTCTCGGTGACTGCCTTGGCCGCCGAGAGGGAGTCGGAGAGAACGACGCCCACCACCGGATCGACCGAGTCCACCGATCCTTAGCGTTGGAAGAAGAAGACGAGCTGGGTCCGCCTTGTTTCGGGCCCCGCATTCGGGACCAGCCCTTTCCCAGAGGGTTCATGCTCCCAAGAGACACGCCCAAGTATACCGGCTCCGTGAAGCAGGAAGACTGGCTAGTCGACTACTCCACGGCTGTCAGCATAGCAAACGGCAACAAGCGTGTCGCCGTAAAGTACGTTCCGCTCATGCTCCAGGGCACGGCCTGGACATGGCTGAACAGCCTAAAGCCCCGCAGCATCAACAGCTGGGTCGACTTCACCGAAGCGTTCGTCCGCAACTTCACCAGCACGTACAAGCGTCCTCCCAAGCCTTGTCAGCTCTCCTTGTGCGTGCAAGGCCCCGACGAGTCGACTCGCGATTACCTCACGCGTTGGGCCGAGCTCCGGAACTCCTGCGAGGGCGTGCACGAGGTGCAGGCCATCGAGTACTTCATGGCCGGGTGCAGAGGAGGCACCCTCCTCAAGCACAAGCTCCTTTGCGACGAGCAGAAACCCTCGACGAGCTGCTGATCATAGAGGACAAGTACGCCACAGCCGACTCCTCCATGAAGGCGAAATTCAAATCAGCACAACTGGCAAAGTGGCTCCTCAAGCTCCAAGAACTCTGGCGGCAGATGCCGGCCGGCGACAACAGCAGCGCGACAACAAGCGCAAGGCCCCGCAGCCGGCTTCCAGCAGCCGGCAGGTCACGACCGTTGAAGCCCAGCAGCCAGATGAGCAGCCCCCGCCCAAGCGACAAAAAGGCGGCAAGCCAAACTGGTTGCCTGCCTTCTCCTATGAGCAGACCTTGGATGGACCTTGCAAGTTCCATAGCGGCGCAAAGCCGTCGAATCACACCACCCGGAAGTGCCACTGGCTCACCAGGATCGCCAAGGGAGACGGCCTCCTGCCTCCCCCGCCTGTTGGGCAGCCGCCTCCGCCGCCGCCCCGGCAGCCGGCTGTCAGGCCAGTCGCCGCGATACAAGACGAATACCCTGAAGAGCGTGGAGCCTATGTGGTGTTCACTAGTGTGGCTGATGATCGACGCAGCAGGCGGCTGCAGTGACAAGAGGTGAACGCAGTAGCGTCGGAGACGCCAGAGTTCATACACTGGTCTGAGAAGCCCATCAGATGGAGCAGGGTTGACAACCCAGAAGTGATGCCGAGTCCGGGCTCCTATGCTTTGGTCCTGAACGCCACCTTTGCTACGGACAGACGAGCCACGCGTTTCTCGCGAGTTCTGATAGATGGGGGCAGCAGCATCAATATCCTGTACAAGGACACCATGGAGAAGTTAGGAATCAAGCAAAGACAGCTTCAGAACAGCCGAACAGTGTTCCACAGCATTGTTCCTGGGCTTTCCTGCTCGCCAATCGGCAAGATCCTGATGGACGTCCTCTTTGGGGACAAAGATCACTTCCGTAGAGAGCCCGTTTGGTTTGAGGTGGTGGATCTTGAGAGCCCATACCATGCGCTGCTTGGCCGACCTGCCTTGGCCAAGTTCATGGCGGTCCCCCACTACGCCTACCTCAAGATGAAGATGCCCAGTTCCAGGGGAATTCTGACTGTGGCTGGCGACTACCGGAAGTCGTCTGCTTGCGCAGCAGAGAGCAGTCGGCTGGCCGAGTCCTTGGTAATCGCGGCTAAGAAGCGGCTCCTTGAGCGAGTTGTGGCGATGGCCGGCAAGCAGCCTGAGGTGTCACCCAACCCAAAAGAGTCGGAGGCTGAGGGTTCGTTCAAGCCGGCCAAAGAGACAAAGAAGATACCCTTGGACCCGAAGCACCCAGAGAGGTACACCGTCGTAGGTGCAAACCTCGACAGCAAATAGGAAGGCGAGCTCATCGATTTCCTCCGTGAGAATCGGGACATCTTTGCATGGTCCCCCAAAGACATGCCAGGTGTACCGACGGAATTCACCGAGCACAAGTTACATGTCCGATCTGATGCAAAGCCGGTCAGACAGCCCCTACACCGCTTATCAGAAGAGAAGAGAAGAGTTGTCGGAGAAGAGATAGCCCGACTCCTAGCAGCCGGCTTCATTATGGAAGTATCCTTTCCAGAATGGCTAGCAAATCCGGTCCTGGTATTAAAGAAGAACAAGCAGTGGCGAATGTGTATTGACTACACGAGCCTCAACAAGGCCTGCCCCAAGGACCCATTTGCTTTACCAAGAATCGATCAAGTGATAGACTCCACAGCCGGATGCGAGCTGTTGAGTTTTTTGGATGCATATTCAGGATATTACCAGATCAAACTAAACCCGGCTAACAGACTGAATACTGCTTTCATCATGCCGTTTGGAGCCTTCTGCTACCTCACCATGACGTTCGGCTTAAGGAACACTGGCGCCACCTTTCAGCGTTGCATGCAGAAGTGCCTCCTCAAGCAGCTCGGCAGGAATGCCCACGTTTATGTGGACGACGTGGTGGTGAAGACGGAAAAGCATGGGACACTGCTGGAAGACCTCAAGGAGACTTTTGAGAACCTGCGCCGGTTCCAGATCAAGCTCAACCCCGAGAAGTGTGTCTTCGGAGTACCAGCCGGCCAGCTCCTTGGCTTCCTGGTCTCTGAACACGGCATAGAATGCAACCCAGTAAAGATCAAGGCCATTGAGAGAATGGAGGTACCTAGCCGACTGCTGGATGTGCAAAAGTTCACCGGTTGCTTGGCGTCCATCAGCCGATTCATCAGTCGGCTGGGCGAGAAAGCTCTCCCCTTATACCAACTCATGAAGAAGACCACTTTTTTCGAGTGGAACCATAAGGCGGACGAAGCTTTTGACCAGTTGAAGAAGATGCTGACTACTCCACCCGTCCTAGCGGCTCCAACTCCCAAGGAACCTATGCTCCTGTACATCGCCGCCACCAGCCGAGTAGTCAGCACGGTCATTGTAGTGGAGCGCAAGGAGGAAGGCAAGGCGCTGCCTGTCCAGAGACCGGTATATTACCTGAGCGAGGTACTGTCGACCTCCCAGCAGAACTACCCCCACTACCAGAAGATGTGCTATGGCGTACACTTTGCTGCCAAGAAATTGAAGCCTTACTTTCAAGAGCATCCAATCACGGTGGTCTACACGGCCCCACTTGCCAAGATCATTGGTAGCCGCGATGCTTGTGGCCAAGTGGCTAAGTGGGCCATAGAGCTGGCTCCCTACACCATCCACTACCAGCCCTGCACCGCTATCAAGTCGCAAGCACTGGCCGACTTCCTCGTCGACTGGGCCGAGACCTAGTACCTACCTCCAGCAGCTGATTCCACCCATTGGCGGATGCATTTCGACGGCTCCAAGATGCGCACTGGCTTGGGAGCCGGTGTCGTACTCACCTCTCCCAAAGGCAACAAGCTCAAATATGCGATGCAAATCCACTTTGCCGCCTCCAATAACGTCGCCGAGTACGAGCCGCTCATTCATGGGCTCCGGCTTGCCAAAGAGCTTGGCATCCGCCGGATCTTGTGTTATGGCGACTCGGACTTAGTGGTCCAGCAATCATCTGGCGACTAGGACGCGAAAGATGCAAACATGGCGAGCTACCGTTTCCTCGTGCAACAACTCAGCGGGTATTTCAAAGGGTGCGAGTTCCTCCATGTGCCAAGAAATGACAACGACCAAGCAGATGCCTTGGCACGAATAGGCTCTACCCGCCAAGCAATACCATCTGGCGTCGCCCTTCAATGCCTCCTCAAGCCGTCTGTCAAGCCTTCACCAGAATCAGACTCCATTTTTGTGCCGGCTCCTCCCGAAGACGGCGGATCCGACTCCAGAGCTCCGGCAGTCGGAACAAGGATTTTGGTGGAAGACCCCAAAGATGCCATAGCCAAACCCGACCCGGGGACTACGGTGGCGGACTCGAAGACTCCAGAACTCGGCCCAAGGACCGCGCCAGTCGGCCCGGGGACTTCATCAACCCAGCAAGTGGCTGTTGACTCCAACCCGCCGCCTCCCAGCCCAACCGCCCTCGTCCAAGTCGCAGTTCTGGCAGTCGAAGAAGTAGCAGCACCCTCATGGGCCCAGCCCATCCTCAAATTCCTGGTGAACAAAGAGCTGCCGACTGATGAAACTTCAGCTCGGCAAATACAATGCCGGGCGGCAGCCTACACCATAGTCAACAGAGAGCTGGTCAGGCGCACCGTCACTGGTGTCTACCAGCGCTCCGTAGAGCAAGAGCAAGGCCAAGCGATTCTCAAAGACATCCATCAAGGCGAGTGCGGCCACCATGCGGCTTCAAGAGCACTTGTCGCCAAAGCCTTTCGACACGGTTTCTTCTGGCCAACTGCCTTGGAAGATGCCAAGGAGCTGGTCCAAAGATGCAAAGGGTGTCAGAAGTTCAGCTCCAAGCCGCACCAGCCAGCTTCCGCACTCAAGACCATCCCCATTGCCTGGCCTTTCGTAGTTTGGGGTCTAGACATGGTGGGACCATTCAAAACAACACGAGGTGGTTTAACTCACTTACTTGTCGTAGTGGACAAATTCACCAAGTGGATAGAAGCAAAGCCAATCAAGAAGCTGAATGGTCCGACTGCCGTAACTTTCATCTCTGATATCACAATTCGGTACGGCATACCACACAGCATCATCACCGACAACGGCGCAAATTTTGCCAAAGGCGCCTTGGCCCGTTTCTGCGCAACACAGGGCATCAGACTGGACCTAGCGTCTGTCGCGCACCTGCAGTCAAACGGCCAAGTGGAGCGAGCAAACGGCCTCATCCTGTCCGGCATCAAGCCTCGGTTGATCGAGCCTCTAGAGCGCTCGGCTGGCTGCTGGCTCGACAAGCTGCCAGTCGTCCTCTGGAGTCTGCGCACGACTCCAAACAAGTCAACCGGCTTCACGCCCTTCTTCCTCGTCTACGGTGCCGAAGCCGTCATCCAACGGACATAGAATTCGACTCCCCACGAGTCACCATGTACACCGAGGAGGAAGCAGAAGAAGCACGACAAGACGACGTCGATCTGCTGGAAGAGGGCCGACTGTTGGCACTCATCCGGTCCAGCATCTACCAGCAGAGGCTGCGCCGATACCACAACTGGAAGGTAAGGCCAAGATCTTTCCAAGAAGGCAACCTTGTGCTCCGGCTGATCCAGCGAACAGCCGGCCAGCACAAGCTGTCGGCGCCTTGGGAAGGCCCTTTCATCATCAGCAAAGTACTGGGCAACGATTCCTACTACCTGATCGATGCTCAGAAGCCCCGAGCACGCAAGAGGGACGACTCCGGCAAGGAGACAGAGCGGCCATGGAATGCAAATCTCCTCCGAAGATTTTATAGTTGATGCAGTATGTACCATGCTACCTTTTGTATTAAAGTACCAATACTTCGGGCCCCCCGAGGCGAGCTCGGGGACTTCCCTCTTTTGTCTGTATGATAAAAATTATGACTGCGAGTATGTTACTCCTTTTTATGCCGTTTGGCACCGGGCTCGACAAGTCAGCCCGCGGACTTGCCGCCTTGCACTATGAAATGCTTCCTGCAGTCGGACAAGTAGTGTGTAAACGCCTAAACCATCTCCTGTCAGAACCCGCAGCTCGCAGAGCGACTGTACGGTGGGCAGCAGTAAGGTAGAATGGGCATTCGCATGAAAAGGACTCAAAGCATAAAACATAGCTCAAGACAGTTTCCAGCCTTTCTCGCAAACCGACTCTTGGATAGTCGGATTGCCGTATTCTATCTAATTTGCTCAAAAAAATCTTGAAAATGGCTAAGTACTTGCTTTCCCAAAGTAGCCTAGCACTTGATCCAGCGACAGTCCACAGAGCGGCTGTCCTATTGGCAAGGCAGGCAACTAAGAGAAAGCGGCAAAGGAAAAAAGCCAAAAGAGCAATGAGCAAGAAAAGATAGAACTCAGATAAATATATTTACATAACATAGGCCCTTGGCCAAATTTTTGAGTAGAGGTTCAAAATACACCCCGCGGGTGGAATTGTGCGAATTAACAAGTTCTTCAAAGACTACTGAAGCAGACAAAACAAAGATACAACGGCAGCTTAGGAAGCAGCAGACGGACTTGGAGGGTCGGAGGAGGCGCCAGCGCCAGGCGTCGGGGCGGCCGGCTGGCTAGTCTCGGCTTGGTCGCCTCCGGCGGCAGTCGGGTCGGTCGCACGCGGCTCGTTGCTGGAGGCACGGTCGAGCTGAGGCTGGCCGCCTGCTCCGTCTTCTGGTGCCTCCGCCTCGCCTCCGTCCTCCGCCTCGCCCTCTTCCTCGACGCTGGAGCCAATCACCTCCGCCGATTCCTCGCCGTAGTTTGGGTTCATCCCAAACCACTCTGGCGGTACCTCCTCGCCGTCTACAGACCGCTCGGGGACGAAGATGCTGGTGTCGGTGTACTCGGTGATCGCCGCAGCACGCTTGACAAGGGCGTCTTCTGCGGCCGCCAGCTCCGGCTGGGCCTCCGACCAAAGCGTGGCTAGCCGGTCTAGGTCCAGCCCCGGATACCACGCCTTGATGAACTCCAAGGCCTGGCGCGCTCCAGCTCGCGCCGAAGAGCCCTTCTAGGCTCAAGACGACCAGCCGCGACCTCCAGCCAGTCGACTGTCAGGCTGGGGGTGCGCAGAGCCTGCATATCCGGCCACAGGGTGGCAATCGCCTAGGCACCGACACGCCGAAGCCGGCGCAGCATCTGGTGAGCCGGCCGGAGGCGAGCCTTGATGCTCAGGATATGCTTGTCAAGAGTTCGGGGGGCATCGGCGGCAATCTCTGCGCCCTCCACCCTCTGACCTTCACGGTCAACCTCGATGGCTTGGATGGCGGCCTGCGACTGCCCAGGGAAGAAGTCTGCAAAGACACGAAGAAACAAAGAAGCTAGTCAAAAACCAGGAGTCGGCACGACTTAAATCGTTAGCTCGAAGAAAGAAAATAAAGAGGCTCACCATCAACGATGTCTTCAATCTCGTGGAAGCCGGAGGACAGCAGCGCCTCCTTGTCAGACCAGGAGGAGCGCTCGCTCGCGAACTTGGCCAAGAAGGCGGTTTCCGTCTCCTCCGCCTCCCTCTGCGACTTCACAAGCAACTCCTTCTGCTCTGCCAATTGAGTGGCCAGCAGATCGCGCTCCGTGGCGAGCTTGCTGCACTCCTCCTCTTTGGCGTGCAAAGCGGAGTTGGCATCACTCAGCTGCTGTTGAAGAGCAGTGTTGGCCCCTGAGAAGAAGAAAGAAAGAAGGCGTCAAGCCACCAGTAAAGAAGGTCGCCGGGGAGATCCGGCCCGACTGCTCAGCAGTTGGCCCGAATCTCGGGGACTACAGCCCGCGGGTGCGCCAGCGCACCCCCGCGAAGAAGGAAAAGGACTTACTCCGGCTCTCCGACAGATCGGCGGCCCGCTTGCCCAGCTCTTCAACGTTACGGTTGAAGGTAGTGACGCGGAGGTTGTGGTAATCCTACGACGAACGTTTCAGACAAAAAGTTAACACCCAAAGTTCATCCATTGGAGTTCCGAGCTGCCTGCTCAGCAGCCAGCGCGAAACTCAGGGACTACACCCAGTGGGTGCGCTGGCGTGCCCCCACAGAGAGGAACAAGAAAAACAAAAACCAAAGGGAAAAAACATACCCGGACGGCTTCCCGCGACGTCAGGAATGCCTTGGTACAACTCTGGAGAGCGTCGCCCTCGGCACGAAGCTTCGCCTGGACGTCCAGGAGCGCCTGGTTCAGCGGCCCTGTGCCGCCTCCTCGCACCCACCCAGTAGACGCGGCGCTTGTCGCTTCGGCGTCTGGGATCGCCGAGCTGGCGGTGCCGTCTTCCAGGGGCGGGGTGCCGAAGTCGCCTTCTCCAGACGGCGGCGCGTTGGCGAGCCGACTTGAAGGAGTAGCCTCGCCATGACCTCGTCTTTGGTCGGCGGCACCGGAGGGCTCACTAGCTGCTCCCCCTACGCACCTTCAGACGGCGGCAGAGGCGGTGGCGGAATGTTCGCATCCGGCGTAGAGGGGTCGCCGCCCTCCCCCTCCACTACGGGGTTCTGCCCGCCGGCTTCCCCAGTCTGCCCCGTGAACTCCGGAGGCGGCGGCGTAGAGTTCAGCGGGGTAACGAGAACTGCCGACTGGCGGCGTGCGGCTTCCTCGGCCTGCTGCTTCGCCGCGGCGGCGGCTTCGGCCTCCGCCAGTTTTTTCTTGGCAGAGGCCTCCGCCCTGTCGGCCTCCGCCTTCTCCAGGCAGAGGGCCTATTCTTCGTTGCGCTTCTCCTGCGCATTCCGCTCCATCGCCTCCCGGAGGTCAGCAGCGGGGTCAATCCGCCGAGTGGTGGCAGACGTCTCCGCTGACCCCATGACGGAGGCGGCGATGACCCTCTCAAGAGAGAGGGGAGCCCAGAAGCAAGAGGGGCAAGCAGAGACTCAGACAAGTCACAAAGAAAGAATAAAACTTTGAAGACAGAATGCTTACGCGGAGACCAATGGCGGCTTCTTCACTTCCTTACAGAAGCGGATGACCTTCGCGGCTGCCTCGTCCCACCGGGTCGCCGCAGCCGAACCCTTGGGCTTCTTCGGCCGACTGCCGAACAAGGTCAGCACGGCCCTGCGCTTCTTTCCGCCGCCTGGAGCGTCCGGCGCGACAGAAGAGCCCGCGCCAGGCTGGCTGGCTCCTAGCCGATGGCGAGGGGCGACTTCTCCCTCGGTGTCGTCGTCAGGCCAGTCGGCGAAAGTGGCTGAGGGCCTGAAGTCGCCTGCTGTTCCTCCTCCTCCCTCGGCGTCATCTTCCAGAGCCGCCGCCCCCAGATCGGGGTCGTCGATGTCGCTCTTCTCCCGGTCGGCAAGGAACTCGCGGGCCGGCCCCGATGTGCCGGCTGGTGGGTGGAGGAGGGGATTCTAACCAAAGCCGGCTGGTCAAAACAAAACTCGGCAAGAAGAAGACAATCCAAAGAAAGAAAAGAAAGGCGACTCACCACGGGTGGGGGGTTGGCGCGGGAGTACGGCTCCTTGCCGAATCGCCAGTCCTCCAGGAGCCTGCTGTCCGAGAGGTAGTTCACCATGAAGGCCACCTCTTCGTGAGGCATGTCCTTGGTGCACATCCGACTCAGGTCGCGGTGCCCGCTCATCTGGCATACCATATGAGGACGGCCTTGGAGTGGGAGAACTCGGCATGAAACGAAGGCGGCCAGCATGTCCGGACCAGTCAGACCCTCCGACTGCGTCAGCGCTCGGAGTCGCGTGATGGCGCCGGCTCCAGCAGGCGTCAGCGACTTGGCCCGGTACGACCAGTTGGGCAGTCGCCCAGCCGGCGGGCCGACTTCGAAAGTCGGCAAGTTGACCCAATCTCCCCTCGCGGAGGCGTTCTTGACGTAGAAGTAGGATCTCTGCCACATCTTCACCGACTTGATCAGCGATATGGAGGGGAAGGGATTATCGCCCCCCGACCTTCGCACGACGATGAAAGCGCCGCACTGAGCCGGCACGCCCGCAGCCTGGGTGCCGAGCTTGGAGAAGAAGAACTCCCCCCAGATCTTGAGGGTGGGGAGGACCCCGAGGAAGCCTTCGCACATGGCCACGAAGGCGGATAGTAGCACCACTGCATTGGGGGTGAGGTGGTGCGGCTGGAGGCCGTAGAATTCGAGGAAGGACCAGAAGAAACTACTCGCCGGCAGCCCCAACCCGCGCAGGCAGTGCGAGCGGAAGATAACCCGCTCGCCCTCCTGTGGCGCGGGGGAAATCTCCCCGTTCGGCACCAGACGCACCTGCACGCGATCCTCGCCGGGGAGCCGACGAGTCCGGCGAAGGAACTCAATGTGGTCTTCATGAACTTCGGATTCGTCCCAGGTGCCGGAGCGCACTGGGGGAGGCGCGGCGGCGGAGGAAGAACTCATCACGAGCTGTCGCCGAAGCGTTCGCTAGAGCTTGGGCGCGCGGCAGAGTGGAGAAGAGAAGAGGAAGGAGGAGAATGAGGAGTAGTGGGAAGGAGGGGCGCGCGTGCCCCCCTCTTCCCCCTACTTATAGCCTTGTGGGCTGCGAAGCCGAGGAGGCGGACATGGGGATTTACTGCGCCCACGACCCCACGACCCCCACGATCCACGATAAAGTTACTGCGCGCAGTAACTTCACGGGAATCCCAACCGTCCACCGGGGCCGCAGCGGATCCGCTCGGGCGCCGAGGCGCGGTAGTGGCGGGCCCCGCCTATGGGCCTGTCCCGTCGCGCGCATAGGCTGGCAGGACGGCCTAGCCACGTGCCCTCGCGTGACAGGCCTAGAACGGGCGGCGGCCTGGAGGCTTAGCTAGCACGTCACTTAAATCCTGCCGCGACGTTCGAAATACTGAGCGAGTCGGAATTGAGTGAGTCTGAGTTGAGTCCGACTCCTTCTAGTCGGCCCGGCAGAAGTCAATCAAAGACCATGTGTTGAGCACCCGGAAAGAGAAACTGCTGAGGCTTCTCGGCCGATCGTCCGCGGCGCCTCACCAGCTTCGGGGACTACTCTCGGAGTAATGGGCCACAGGTAGGCCAACCCGGGTCCCAGAACCTTTCAAGACATCGGGGCAGGCTGCGCCCCTCAAGACCCCAGGACGAAGAGCCGCCTCCCGAGGAGTCGACGACAAGACGGCCGACTGCCCGCTCACGGCCGAGTCCCAGGGACGACTTCCAGAGAAGCCGGCTTTGGGGAGTCGGCCAGCGACTCCAACAAACCCCATGACCTCACCAAAGGGGACGAGGCAGGGGCGTGGCTACAGTGAAGCCCACCCCCGCCCCTCACTAAGGGCAGGCATGGCCACAGCACGCCGTACCCCGGAATATCTCTGTGTGGCGTGGCACTGTTGCCATGCCGGCCCTGACATCAGCATCGCAGGGCCGAATCCTGCACCCATGACGGCTTGTCTGTACGGCCTGGAGGCAGCAGGCTCCACCAGTCAGTGAGACCTCGGAGACGGCAGGAGTACCACCAGTCGGACCCGTCGGGAGTCGGCCCGGGGGAGTCGGCCGAGCCCTCCCCCGGGGCCCACGCGCCATTAATCAAGATGTGATGGGGAGAGGCAACAGTGATCGCCCGCCAGGCGGCGGGGCTGTTGCCACGACCTCATGATCAAACTCGCGTCATCAGAAGCACGACCACAGTAAGCAGCAGCCGGCAAGACCCGCCCGTGGCGGACGCGGGCTGTCGGCTCCGTACCAGGCCAGTCGGCAGGCCCCAGCGGTCGGCAGAGAAGAGGAGGCCAGAGACACTGACGGCTGGGCGCACGACCAGCTGGATTACCATTGTAACCCTGGGGGGTAGGCCTATATAAACCCCCAGGGCACCCATGCAAAGGGTTGGAACCCATTAGCTCTAGACCATATCATATAGAAGGGAGAGAGCTAGCCTTGCCCTCTCCTACCACTAGAAAACAGCTCAAGGAGCAACCGTGTAAACACTTTGGCCATAGTGATCATGCGAAGACCCCGCAGAGCAGCAGTAGGGGTATTATCTCCCAGAGATCCCCAAAGCTGGGTAAGATTCGCCGGCGTGCATGTCTTCGCCTCATCCCGTTTCCAGGCACCAGCGACGTTCTACTCGCCCCCACCATGATAAGCCATCCGTTGGCATATGTCGCACCAAACCTCCGACATGACCCCTCCAAGAAGCAACCCAAGCGCCGACGTCAGCGGCGCCGCTCTAAGTCCCGCCAAAGCTAAAGTGGTGATACTAGCACATGAGATAATAGCACTCTGGATAGTGCCGAAGATGGCAATAATCCCCTCCAGCACGATTTAGGGCCGGAGGATGGAGAGGCCAGCCCTCCTGAGAGAGCGGCAGACGAGGAGGATGATAATTACACGCCTCCCTCCGAAGACGAGGCAAGCCTCGACGATGATGAATTCATCGTGCCAGAGGACCCCGTCGAACAAGAGCGCTTCAAGCGCCGGCTTATAGCCACGACAAATAGCCTTAAGAAAAAGCAACATCAGCTTCAACCTGATCAAGATCTACTAGCTGACAGATGGACTGAAGTCCTGGCGTCCGAGGAATATAAGCTCAAGCGCCCCTCCAAGATTTACCCAAAATGCAGGTTGCTACCTCGACTAGAGGAAGAAGCGTATGGTGCGGCTGATCGGCCACCCCGTGGTCGCGACAGGGAGGCATTCCAGCCAAAAGTTCAGCCCGCACAGCGACGCCATTCAAATAAAAAGGCATGGGGAAATACGCCAGACCTACGAGACGTATTGGAGGACTAAGCAAAACATGCAAGATCGATCTACGGATCACGAGGGCGTGCCACCACGCGAGACGATAATCGTCACGCCGAATACAGTAAAAGTAAATCCGGTCGGGCCGAGCACAGCGGGCAAGACTCATTGGAGCTGCGTCGCGATATAGCCCAGTACAGAGGCGCCGCACAACCCTTATGCTTCACAGACGAAGTAATGGATCATCAAATCCCAGAGGGTTTCAAACCCGTTGTCGGTGTCAAAACCGGCGAATCTCGGGTAGGGGGTCCCGAACTGTGCGTCTAGATGGATGGTAACAGGAGACAAGGGACACAATGTTTTTACCCAGGTTCGGGCCCTCTCGATGGAGGTAAAACCCTACTCCTTCTTGATTAATATTGATGATATGGGTAGTACAAGAGTAGATCTACCACGAGATCATAGAGGCTAAACCCTAGAAGCTAGCCTATGGTATGATTGTTGTTCGTCCTATGGACTAAAACCCTCCAGTTTATATAGACACCGGAGAGGGCTAGGGTTACACAGAGTCGATTACAATGGTAGGAGATCTACATATCCATATTGCCAAGCTTGCCTTCCATGCCAAGGAAAGTCACATCCGGACACGAGACGAAGTCTTCAATCTTGTATCTTCATAGTCCGAGAGTCCGACCAAAGGTTATAGTACGGCTATCCGGACACCCCCTAATCCAGGACTCCCTCAGTAGCCCCTGAACCAGGCTTCAATGACGACGAGTCCGGCGCGCAGATTGTCTTCGGCATTGCAAGGAGGGTTCCTCCTCCGAATACTTCATAGAAGATTTTGAACACAAGGATAGTGTCCGGCTCTGCAAAATAAGTTCCACATATTGTCATAGAGAGAATAATATTTACACAAATCTAATCTGCTGACGTATTCCGTAGCGTGTCATCACACCACAGCCAAGCCTTTATTTGAACTGTTTTTACTGTCCCACCTCAGCGTGTTTTGCGAGGCGGTTTCCTTGGCACGTCTTGTCGAAGCAGAGATCATGTCCCCTTTATTTACGGGATTCTCATCAATACGTACGTGGTTTACCCAGTCGTGCCCGTTGGTATGCCTCCTCGATCAAAGGCGAGTCCCAAACGGTCACGGGGAGGGCTCTTGGAATTCAACCTCTTATAAATAGACCAAGGCCTTACTCCTTTCTTTTGATCTCAATCAAATTCGCCCTTCTCCTCGAGTTCCAATCACCCAAGGTCCCAGATTTCAGGTGCTTCAGACCTTCGATGATGTCCGGCTCCGACCTTCGAGGCCGATGGATTCCTTCCTCCGTCACAAAGGAAGATGTGCTAAAGCTGAGAGAGGCCAGGTTTTTGACCGGCGAAATCTCGCATAGGCTGCCCGCCCACGGGCGGGTTATCCCTACTCCGAAGCCTGGTGAGAGCGTGGTGTTCATGTCTCACTTCCTCCGAGGGCTAGGCTTCGCGACGGATCCCTTCGTGAGGGGGCTCATGTTTTATTATGGGCTGGAATTTCACGACTTAGCTCCGGAGTCCATCCTCCACATCTCATCGTTCATTGTCGTGTGCGAAGCCTTCCTCCGTATTACTCCTCACTTTGGACTGTCGCTTAAGGCCTTTAAAGTAGAGCCAAAGATGATTGAGGGACAGCATGCGGAGTGCGGAGGCACTGTTATAAGAAAGAATGCTGACGCTCCATGGCCCGAGGGCTCTTTTCAAGAGGAGTTCAGCTTATGGCAACAAGAGTGGTTTTATATCACAGCTCCCAGGAGCACCAAGTGGGTGGCGCCACCTGCTTTCCGCTCGGGTCCTCCGCCACGACTGGCGTCATGGGTCAATAAGGGGCTGGACTGGGGGGTTGGCAAAGGACGTGCCCCTGTTGCAGGGCCGCATCCGAGATCTCCTAGAAAGAGACATCGGTCTAGTCGTTGTGACGCATGTTATGTTAATTCGCCGAGTTCTGCCCTGCCAACATTGCCCCCTCCGCCTATGGGAGTTCAACCCGGAGGGACCACGAGTTCTCCAACATTTTCTTGGCATGACGCCCGTGGAGATGTACAAATTGTTCTTCGGACCACAAGTAGTGTGTGCGGATTCTACGGAGGACGCATGTCTGAGCTGCAATCATCCGGATACTCAAGTAAGTAGCCCTGTGCCCGGACACACCATCCGTTCATTTATCACAACATCACCCTTAAAAGAGTTGTCTTTGAAACAGGAGTGGGTAGTGAAGGCGAAATTAATCAGGTGTCCGGCCCCCCTTCCCGAGACCTCGCCGGATCCCGTGTTAACCCGGATGCTGGAGATCGTGCCTTCGGAAGAAAGCGAAGAGGGGGACAAATAAGCTGCTACCTCCCCGAAGGAGGCTGTCTGGAAAGGAGGAATCGAAAATTCCTCTACTCAGGGGAGGAAGAGGACTGCCTCTGAAGACCCGGAGTCCATGGTCTCAAAGCGGGGGCAGAAATCTTCGCCAGAGTGTCCTGTGCCGGGGAATACCTCGGTCGTACTATGCCCTCAAGGGGATCAGCCCTCCACCGAGCCATAAGTAGAGAGGGGAGGTTTAAAATGAGAGAAATCCTTGTTTTATCTCTGAGGAAAATAACCGAAATTTTACCTTATAGTTCGGATCTCAGCCCTTCTCAGCAGAGCTCATCTTCGGGGGATCTTCTTTCGGAGATGATGGAGAGCGGAACGCCTCCCCTTGCCATACCGTCTTATGAGGCGGGCGATCCTGAGGTATCGTCGCGGAGGGTTTCTCTGAATCCGACAGGGCCGGAAGGCAGTTATATGGCCCCCCAAGGCCATCCGTGTTCGGTCTTTGAAAAAGGCCATCGAACGAGTCCGGCACCGCCTGGTGCTCATTCGGATGAACTAAAGGATCTGTTAGGGAGAGCGTCTATCTCAGAGGAACACTATACGTCGATGGGTACGGTAATTGAAAGGATTTCATCCATGGAAAGTGGGTTGCATGAGGCCGTCAGGAGTTTACTGACAGGTTTTGAGGTACGTGAGGTGATGTACCTTTTGACAGTTCCGCATATAAGATGCACCCTGTGTAGATAGTAGCCCCTGAGACTCTGTGTGTTGTCGAGGACGACAGCATGCAGAGGATCATAGTCCCGGGTATAATTTTGCCGCCTTCCTATGTAGGTGGCGAAGTGTCCGGTGGCCAGCCGGACTAATGAATTTGCTGAGCTAACGCGGCAACTTGACGTGGCAGATGCCGTCATCGCGCTTGTCAACAAGCGGCTTGACGAGGCACAAGGTATGTAATTTCTCCGGAGACACCTGGTAAGAGGAGCTTGAGGACAGTATCTTATAGCGTGTGCGCTTGATGCAGATGGGGCCGCTGCCATGGAGAACCTTCAGGCGGAACTTGCCTGAGCCAAGGAGCAAGCTAGGAGAAGTGATGCGGCTGCCGTAAAGGCAATTGAAGAGCTGAAAGCCGAACAGGCTGCTCACTGCCGAAGAAGAAGGAAATGGCCGAGATGGCTGTGAAGTTAACGAACGCTGCTGACCGCTGCAAGCTTCTTGAAAAAGAAGATTGGGCGGAGCGTACAGACCTGGAGAAAGCCACTACGGCGGCCAAGGATGCTTGTTTTGCGATGGGAGCGATGAAGGAGGAGCTGCGTCAGGCCAGAGATATCGCGGCTGGAAAGCCCTTTATGCTGCGGATGAAGTTAGGAGATCCTAAATACGCTCTGTTGGACCGGATGTGGAGTTTGGTGGACGCATATCTGGATTTAGCTGCGAGTGCCGCTAATGTGGCCGAACATTTCCGAGATCAGAAAGATAGCGAAGTGGAGAAGCTCTTCTGGTCACAGTTCAACAATCCGGAGCGTCCGCTTCCGTTGACCGATCGTTTGGCCGAATGGCCCAAACTGAATAGGTTGTCCGGACTCGCCATGAAGGATTTCGTTAATCATCTGTGGCCGGAAAGGCCAAAGCCGAACAATTATTTTAGCTTGGTGCAGCAGTTCCTTGGTGTCGTGCCGCATATCAATGCAATGAAGAGGTCAGCATGCATAGAGGGTGCGCGGATGGCCCTTGCCCGTGTCAAGACATACTGGGCGGAGATGGAGGCCGCCGCTGTTGCATCCCAAGATTCGGACGGAGGCCGAGTACCTGCTGAGCACTATTTTCAGGAAGTTCTGCAAGGAACTCGTTTAATAGAGACGCAGTGCTCGAAGGATATTATGTTTGAATAACGTGTATTATTGTAAAACAATATTTTGATGAATTGTAGAAGCTTTTTATACTTGTGCCTGCAAGTATTATAATACCTCTTGTGCGGCCGTTGAGGTATATGTGTATATAATCTGAAAGATGGCAGTCATCGGCTTCAGCCCCCATGCACATAATGCGGGGGTGTTCGCAGAAGGCGCATTCTCACACTTGATCCAACGTCTTGTTCCATGAAGGAGGTGATAGCGCAGCGAACTAGGCAATCAGACTATAATGCTTTATCACTTTCACTTAGCCATAGGAGTTTGACAAGGGGGCTACTATATAGCCCCTGGTGGCGCCGCGCTCGCTCGAACTCGGGGCGCGTGTGTGCCTAGCTGGGAAACGGCCTTCGTTAATGCGGAGCAATCCCGAAGACTCCGATAGGTCATCGAGTGGTTGACTAGTCTCACGCTGTATCATGACAGTCAATTTTTGGCTTTCTCTACTGAGGTGCTCGCCTGGCTGAACCGGTGCACAATCGTAGTAGTTCTCCTGGTGCCGCCTTAGCCGATAGAGCGGAATGTAAGGCAGCAAAACACAGGAGCCGGGCAAACCCAACATTTGACCAAAGACATGATTCGGAGCTGATGCATATAAGGCCAAACTCGCAACGCCGAACACTCCCTAAGGTATTCGGTCTTTATAAAAACGGGCTGAACAGTGCCCATGATAACAAGCCCCTGGTGTCCAGGTACGTGCGAAATTCTGATGTGGCCACATGCCAAGATGCCAGCCTCCTCCTCGGTTATACTGTGAATCCAGGGCATGTGTATCAACAAGAGACAGTGAAAAAGGTTTACGCATGGTCTTAATCTAAAGAGAATCCTTGGGACGGGTCCCTGCTGCACGTCTGCGCCTGTGTCTCCATTGCGCCGTGTCCTAGACGGGTGTAGCACGGTGTTCATCTGTAAAAGAGAGGAACTTAGTTGAAAAAAGAATAGTCATGCGAAATATATGTTGTACTAAATAAACAAAGTATAATTCAAGATGGGGAAAATTGAGCCTTATTGTCGCTTATTTTACATATGCGGAGCCCCTTGTATAGGGGTGTACGGCTATAAAAACCTTTATCAATTATAAGTTTGCTCCGAACTCGCCTAGCCGTGTCCGTGGTCTTAATGACTTGTTAGATGCTTTTGTTGGTGAAGCTGTTTTAATGTGTGGTTGTCAAGGCAGCCGCATAGTCTTCTGCGTGCGAGGAACATTCAGTGTTTCCCTTTAGTGAGATGATGCCTCGTGGACCAGGCATCTTAAGCGTGAGAGATGCATAATGCGGTATCGCGTTAAAGCGGGCGAAAGCTTCGCGTCCCAGTAGTGCTTGATAGCCACTTGAAAATGGGGCGATGTGGAAGGTTAGCTTTTCGCGGCGGAAGTTATCGGGGGAACCGAACATTACTTCTAGCAGGAGAGAACCCGTGCAATGGGCATTGGGGCCTGGCGTTACTCCTTTAAAGGAAGTGTTGCTATGGTGAACTTTTGTTGGGTCCATCCCCATTTTGCGGACTGTGTCCTGATATAGCAGGTTTAGACCACTGCCGCCGTCCATCAGGACTTGTGTAAAGTGGGATCCATCGATGATCGGATCTAATACCAAGGCAGTCCAACCTGCATTCCAGATACTTCCGGAGTAATCCTGATGGTCGAACGTGATCGGTTTTAACAACCAGTGGCGAGACTCCTTTGTGATAGGCCGCATGGCGCATATCTCTATAGGCGCCACTTTGTTTTTCCCTTTTGTCATGTGAAGTAAGTTTACTGTTTTGACTTCTTGTGGGAAATTCTTTTGTTTCCCGGTGCTCTGCTTGTGGGGTTCGTCATCGTCCTCACTTGGTGTATCGAGCCCCTTGTGTTCGGCGTTGAGTTTGCCGGATTGCTTGAAGACCCAACATTTTCTGTGCGTATGGTTTGCAGGCCTCCCGGGAGTACTATGGATTTGACATATTTTGTCCAGGATTTTGTTTAGTCTAGATAGCTCGTCCCTGTTATCCTTGAGGGGCAGCTTTTTCTGACACTGCCGAGGGCTTTTGAATCCGGCGTTGACTGCCGTGTTCTTCGGGCTGTTTCCCTTACTCCGGCGCTGGTCCTTACTGCGTCGCGGTTTCCCATTTCTGTCCCTGACTTCGGATGTACTTGGGTCGCTGGTGCTGCATCTTGCCAACCAGCTGTCCTCTCCCGCGCAAAAGCGAGTCATGAGGCTTGTTAATTCGGCCATTGTTCTTGGATTTTCTTGGATGAGGTGTCTGGCGAGCCATTCGTCTCGAACGCTGTGTTTGGAAGCTGCTAAGGCTTCAGCGTCCGGACAGTCGACTATCTAGTTCTTTTTAGTAAGAAATATGTTCTAGAGTTTCCGGGCTGACTCTCCGGGCTGTTGAGTTATATGACTTAAATCGTCTGCATCCGGAGGTCGGACATAGGTCCCTTGAAATTTTTCCCGAAAAGCATCCTCAAGCTCTTCCCAACTCCCAATGGTGTTTTCGTGAAGGCCTTTAAGCCAATGCCAGGTCGGCCCTTTGAGCTTGAGGGGTAAGTATTTTATGGCGTGGAGGTCGTCTCCTCTGGCCATATGGATATGGAGGATGTAGTCCTCAATCCAGACTCCAGGGTCTGTCGTTCCGTCGTATGCCTCTATGTTTACGGGCTTGAATCCCACTGGAAATTCATGGTCCAGCACCTCATCGGTGAAACATAGGGGGTGTGCGGCACCCCTGTATTTGGGTGTGCCGTGGTGTTCGGATGTTTGTTGTGTTGCATTGCTTACTAAAGCTTGCTTTCTTGGCCCGTAGATAGATCTGGCTGAGCCATCTTTTTGATGCGAATCCTTGAGTGGGTCGCGTGCTGGCTTGTGTGCGGCGCCTCCTGCCGCTCTATATTGGCCATGGGGTCGTTTATCCGACCGGGTGGCTTCCTTATTTGTTGATTGCGAGGGTTCTAAGGCCTCCGCATCAAATTCAGGCAGGAGCTTTCAATTCGGGTAGCTTTTTGTGTGGCGACTGTCGCCGTATTTGTCTGCGGTGTTGAGTACTTTGCTCCACCTGATTCTGAGTGCATCTTCCGCAGTTTTGAGCTTCCGCTTCTGCTTTTTCAGGCTACACGCAGTGGCGGCGAGCCTTTTGTGGAGGTTCTTCTGCTCCAGGAACTTGTCCGGCGTGAGGTCGTCCGAACTGTTATCTTCGCCGGGACGGGTTGTACGGTTTGTTTATCCAAGTTGCCTTGTTCGGACGGTTGCTCGATGCCATGTTCATCGTTTGCCGGCTCACCCTGCTCTGTGGCTGGGTCTGTATGACCGCTGTCTCTATCGAGGCGGGGCTTGGAGCGGCGCTTACGCCGCCCCTTTGAATGCTTTTCGGAGGAACGACCCTTCGTTGCGTCCTCCCGTTCTTCCTTGTCGTTTCCTTTGGGTGTGTCCACCATGTATACATCGTAGGATGGGGTGGCTGTCCAGTGCCCTGCAGGCGCTGCTTCCTGTTTGCCTCCTACATCATCATCCATGCCGTCGATGTCTTCGGAGTCAAAGTCAAGCATGTCGGCTAAATCGTCGACAGTGGCTACGAAGTGGGTGGTGGGTGGGCGTCGAATTTCTTCGTTGTCCGCATCCCAATCCTGTTGGCCATAATCCGGCCAGGGCTCTCCTGACAAAGAGAGAGACCTTAGTGAATTCAGAATGTCGCCGAAGGGCGAGTGCTGAAAGATATCTGCGGCGGTGAATTCCATAATCGGCGCCCAATCGGATTCGATTGGCAGGGGCGCGGAGGGTTCAGAGTCCAAAAAAGAGCCCAGCACCTTGGAGTCACGGGCTTCGCAGAGGATGAGGCTGGTGTTCGGCTCGATCACCGTTGAGACTGCAGCCCCCGAGGCGGTGTCTAGCCACCCGTCCTCGATCGACGCAGTTGGCTCCGAGCTAAGGGTGGAGCTGATGCGGGCGCGGCCTCCAGGGCACTGTTTGGTGGAAGAGCTAGGTCATACCCATCGTGACAGTGCGGTGCGCTCGGCTGTGGCTCAAATCCGTCGAAGATCAAGTCTCCGCAGATGTCAGCCGAGTAGTTCAAACTTCCAAATCTGACCTGATGGCCAGGGGCGTAGCTTTCAATCTGCTCCAGATGGCCAAGCGAATTAGCCCACAGTGCAAAGCCACCAAACACGAAGATCTGTCCGGGGAGAAAGGTCTCACCCTGGACCGCATCGTTGTTGATGATCGGAGGAGCCATCGGGCCTAAAAGTGATGACACAGAGGAACTCTCAATGAAAGCACCAATGTCGGTGTCAAAACCGGCGGATCTCGGGTAGGGGGTCCCGAACTGTGCGTCTAGGCGGATGGTAACAGGAGACAAGGGACACAATGTTTTTACCCAAGTTCGGGCCCTCTCGATGGAGGTAAAACCCTACTCCTGCTTGATTAATATTGATGATATGGGTAGTACAAGAGTAGATCTACCACGAGATCAGAGAGGCTAAACCCTAGAAGCTAGCCTATGGTATGATTGTTGTTCGTCCGATGGACTAAAACCCTCCGGTTTATATAGACGCCGGAGAGGGCTAGGGTTACACAGAGTCGGTTACAATGGGAGGAGATCTACATATCCATATTGCCAAGCTTGCCTTCCACGCCAAGGAAAGTCCCATCCGGACACGGGACAAAGTCTTCAATCTTGTATCTTCATAGTCCGAGAGTCCGACCAAAGGTTATAGTCCGGCTATCTGGACACCCCCCTAATCCAGGACTCCCTCACCCGTAAATATAGAATCATACGACAGCACAACAGATCCTGCGGTATGGATCGAGGATTTCCTCCTACATATCCACATGGCACGCGGTGATGATCTACACGCCATTAAATACCTCCCACTCAAACTCAAGGGACCAGCTCGGCATTGGCTCAATAGCTTGCCAGCAGAGTCCATCGTCTGTTGGGAAGATCTGGAAGCCGCATTCCTCGACAACTTTAAGGGTACTTATGTGCGACCACCAGATGCCGATGACTTGAGCCACATAATTCAGCAGCCAGAGGAATCGGCCAGGCAATTCTGGACATGGTTCCTAACAAAGAAAAATCAAATCGTCGACTGTCCGGATGCAGAGGCCCTAGCAGCTTTCAAGCACAACATCCGCAACGAGTGGCTAGCCCGGCACCTTGGCCAGGAAAAGCCAAAATCTATGGCAGCCCTCACGACACTCATGACCCGCTTTTGTGTGGGAGAAGACAGCTGGCTGGCTCACAGTAATACCATATCAAAGAACCATGGCACTTCAGAGACCAAGGACGGCAATAACAGGTCACGTCACAACAAACATAAGAGCCGCATTAACAATGATAATACTGAGGATACGGCAGTCAATGCCGGATTCAAAGGATCTAAACCCGGTCAGCGGAAAAAGCCATTCAAATAAAGCACTCCGGGCCCATCCAGTTTGGACCGTATACTCGATCGCTCGTGTCAAATACACGGCACCCCCGACAAGCCAGCCAACCACACCAACAGGGATTGTTGGGTGTTCAAGCAGGCCGGCAAGTTAATTGCCGAAAACAAAAATAAGTGGCCACATAGCGATGACAAGGAGGAGCCCCGACAGCCGAATATCGAAGGACAGAAGAGGTTCCCCCCACAAGTGCGGACGGTGAACATGATATACGCAACCCACATCCCCAAGAGGGAGCGGAAGCATGCGCTCAGGGACGTATATGTGTTGGAGCCAGTCGCCCCAAAGTTCAACCCATGGTCCTCCTGTCCAATCACCTTCGATCGCAGAGACCACCCCACTAGTATCCGTCATGGCGGATTTGCCACACTGGTCCTAGACCCAATCATTGACGGATTTCACCTCACTCGAGTCCTTATGAATGGCGGCAGTAGACTGAACTTGCTTTATCAGGACACAGTGTGCAAAATGGGTATAGACCCCTCAAGGATCAAACCCACAAAAACGACCTTTAAAGGCGTCATACCAGGTGTAGAGGCCCATTGCACAGGCTCAGTCACATTGAAAGTGGTCTTCCGATCCCCGGATAACTTTCGAAGCGAAGAGTTAATCTTCGATATAGTCCCATTCCGCAGTGGTTATCATGCACTACTTGGGCGAACCGCATTTGCGACATTCAATGCGGTACCGCATTATGCATACGTCAAGCTCAAGATGCAAGGACCTCAGGGGGTCTTCACAGTTAATGGAAACACAGAGCGCTCTCTCCGAACGGAGGAGCACACTGCGGCCCTCGCAGCGGAAGCGCAAAGTAGCCTCTTAAGGCAATCCACTAGTTCAGCGTTTAAGGACCCGAACACCTTCAAGCGCGCCCGGAGTAATCGGCAACAGGACCGCCTGGCATGTTCCGAGCTCGCGTAGAAATGTGGCCCCCACCCCGGCCCAAGCCAAACGGCGAAACTCGTGCCACGCATACATAATTACGCATTAAAAATACCATGGGCACAGGTGGGAAGGGGGGCACGACTGCGGCACGCTCCAAGACGTGGCTTAAACCGCACTAGGGGCTTCCCGCTTTGTTATTTTTCTCTTCCAGGACTTTAATCTCTAGAAACCCTGTCCGGCAGTATGATTGCCGAACACATGATGCAGCAACCAAGGAGGCAGAAAGCTACGCCACACCACGGAACTCCCAGGTGGATTACGGTAACGAGTAAAATATTTGCTTTAATATTTTTCCTCAGCTTGCCCTTGGAAGGGACATGTCAAACAGTCCTACTTTTTGCTTATCGCACTACTTGTATCATTCTGCTTTAACGCACCTTTTTGAATAAACAATGCATAGCATTAAGACTATTATTGGAGTCGGCCCTTTCCGGCTTAAGGCGTGTATCGCGCCCCAAATTCGGCCTTCCGAATACTAGGGGCTTCGCCGAAATTTAAAATTATAGAATTCTATGGCTAAGTGAGAGTGATAAAGCATTACAGTCTGATTGCCTTGTTCGTTGTGCTAAGCAACTCCCTCGAAGGACCCAAAAATGGGAACAAGAGTGCTCAGGTTTATCCCGAACACCCCAGCACTCGTGGCATGGGGGCAGAAGCCGACGACTAGCCATCTCTCAAATTTGATAACCAGCCGAACAGAAGGTAATATTTTAAATTCAAACAAGCGTTGCATAGCGCATATGAACAACTTTTCATAAATACAGGATTACACGAGCGAATTTACTCGAATATTATATCTTTGGAACACTCGTCCGCTACGAGACGAGCACCCTTCAGGACACCTTCATAGTACATCTCGGGGTGGCGATGCTACTTGCCCTCCGGCGGCCCTTCCTTGATCAGCTTCACGGCACCTAGCTTGGCCCATTGCACCTTCACACGGGCGAAAGCCTGGCGTGCACCTTCGATGCAAACGGACCACTGGACGACTTCCAGCCGTGGTCAGGCATCCACAAGCAGCCTCACCAGGCCGAAGTAGCTGTTCGGAAGGGCGGCGCCAGGCCACAACCGGACTATAAAGCCCTTCATGGCCTGTTCGGCCGCCTTGTGCAGCTCGACCATTTGCTTTAGCTGGTCGCTCAGAGGCATCGGGTGTTCGGTCCCAGTATACTGAGACCAGAACAGCTTCTCCGTTGAGCTTCCCTCCTCGGCCTGGTAAAACTGTGCGGCATCCGACACGCTGCGGGGCAAATCTGCGAATGCTCCTGGAGAGCTCCGGATCCGGGTAGGTAACAGGTAATTTACTTTCACATACTTGCTTTGCATATAGAATGCCTTACCCGCTGCTATCTTCTTCATCGCATCAATCTCTTGGAGGGCCTTTTGGGCTTTGTCCTTGGCATTCTTTGTGCTCTCAAGGGCCGCGGCAAGCTCGGACTCTCGAGTCTTTGAGTCAAGCTCCAACGCCTCGTGCTTCGCCACGAGAGCTTGGAGCTCTTTCTGCACCTCGCCCACCCGCGCCTCATGCCTCTCCCGCTCGGTGCGCTCCTTGGCCGCTTTGTCTTCGGCCTCGGATAGCGCTTGCTTCAGGGTCGCGACCTCATTCGTGGCCCTTGGAAAATTTACGATGATCTTGTCATTTTGCAATCGCATTCTCTTTATACATATCCATAGACTAGGTACTACTTACCTTTGTTCTCCTCGAGCTGCCTCTTGGCAAGGCCGAGCTCTTCCTTGGACCCTTTCAGGTCCTGCTTCAGTACGGCGACCTCTGCAGTCAGTGCGGCAGAGGCCAGCAGCGAAGCCTGCATACGCATATAGACATACTTATATTAGACTCCTGCGATATTGTTTGATCCTCTATTCAGCTTTTCTTTGTGAACACCGAACAGAGCATCAGGGGCTACTGTCTATGCGGTAATATTTTTCATATATTTTAAATACTCACCTCAAAGCCTGTTAGAAGGCTGGCACAGGTTTCAGTCAATCCGCTTTTGGCGGACTGAACCTTCTCGATCACCGCACTCATAATAGTGCAGTGCTCTTCGTCGATGGAAGCGCTGTGAAGCGCTCCCAGCAGATTGTGCGGTGCCTCTGGATGGACAGAGGTCACTGGCACAGGCATCTTGCCCCTCTTGGAAGGAGGCCGCCTGCTCGAGTCCGGAACCATTGGAGGTTCCAGCGTGGTGTTCGGCTGAGGGCCGATCTCGGTGCCCTCGGGGGCTTTGCTCCCTCTGTTCCCGGAGTCCGGAAGGTCGCCTTGAGGCGCCTCCGGGACTGTCTCCCCTCGACCCGGTGCCTCTTGAGACAATACATCAGCGTTCTCCGTAGGACAAGGGGAGGTGGCGGTCGGAAGTGGATCGCTATCCATATCCGATGAGCCCAGGGAACCGTCCGACGATACGTCGATACGGGCTCGTGGAGGTCTGCATAGTCATAATTCGGCCTTAGGAGAAGCAGTGCGACAAAGGAATGCTACGAGTTACACTGGTATCCGAATACTAACGACTTTGCCAGGGGCTTGTCCCTAAGCAGCCACTCGTCGTCGCCTTCGGTGGCGGTGGTGGAGTAGTCCGGAAGGAGAGTCCTTCCCTTCTTGGACCCTTCGGCATCCCCAGTTGGGGCGGCCTTCCTTTTCTTGTCTCCCCAGCTGGAGGGGGCATCTTCATCTTCCTCCTCGTCTTCGAGGGAGGAGTGCATCGTGGAGTTATCGAGCGATGAGTCCGATACCGCCTGGCGCCGGGAACTCTTTCAGGTTTCCTTGGCCTTCTTGGTCTTCTCCGGCACCTTGTAAGGAGCCGGAGTCAGCATCTTCATCAGGAGAGCGTCTGCTGGGCCTTCGGGCAAAGGAGCCGGACAGTCGATCTGTCCGGCCGTCTGCTGCCAGTCCTATCAAAGGTACGGGATCTTAGATCCCGCATAGAGTCAAACTATGAAAAAACAAGTATCCTGTAAGAGGTAAAACAGCTTACCGCGCTGGCTTGGTGCTTCGCGTTGAATCTGCGATCCTCGGTAGTGGGAGGGGGAACCTCGACACCCTTGAATAGTACCTTCCAGGCATCCTCGTGTGGTGTGTCGAAGAGCCTGTTCAGAGTTTGGTGCTGGGCCGGGTCGAACTCCCACAAGTTGAAAGCCCGTTGTTGGCACAGGAGGATCCGGCGGATGAGCATGACCTGGACTACGTTGGCGAGTTTGAGCTTCTTGTTCACCATGTTTTGAATACATGTTTGGAGTCTGGTCAGCTCACCCGAACTACCCCAGGATAGGCCCTTCTCTTGCCAGGAGCTGAGCCGCGTGGGGATGCCAGATCGGAACTCAGGGGCCGTTGCCCATTTAGGGTCACGCGGCTCGGTGATGTAGAACCACCCCAATTGCCACCCCTTTATGGTATCGACGAAGGAGCCCTCGAGCCATGTGACGTTGGGAATTTTGCCCACCATGGCGCCTCCGCACTCCGCCTGGCGGCCACTCACTACCTTCGGCTTGACATTGAAGGTCTTCAGCCATAAGCCGAAGTGGGGCTTGATGCGGAGGAAGGCCTCGCACACGACGATAAACGCCGAGATGTTGAGGATGAAGTTCAGGGCCAGATCGTGGAAATCCAGGCGGTAGTAGAACATGAGCCCTCAGACGAATGTGTCGGATTTCGGGTTCCGGCAGACCCTTGAGGTTCGAACACTGGGGTGCGCATGGAGATTTCGCCTCCTACCTACCTGCACCCCTCCGCCATGCTAGGATCTAAAACTACGGAAAGAACAACACAAGAGACACAGGCTTTATACTGGTTCGGGCCACCGTTGTGGTGTAATACCCTACTCCAGTGTGTGGTGTGGTGGATTGCCTCTTGGGCTGATGATGATGAACAATACAAGGAAGAACAGCCTCGCGAGGGTCTGTTCTTGGCTGGGGTGATGAACTACTCAGTGGAGTTCAGTCACCTTCTCTTTCTCTCTCTCTCTGCTTCCTCCAACCGACCGAACCCCCTCTCTCCCCCTTTGCTCTGTGGGTGGCTGGTCCTATTTATAGAGGCCCTGGTCCTCTTCCCAAATATCGAGCGGGAAGGGAGCCAACAATGGCGGGCTAATTTGAAGGGGGACAGCAAGTATCAGCTATCCCGACAAAAGTAGTCTTCGCCTGCGCAAAGCTCTGGTGATGACGCCGTCTTGGGCTCCATGGTGACCTCCGTCTCGTAGTCCTCCTAGTCTTGGTCTCGTTGCACCGAAATGGCAACCTTTGCCTGATGCCTCGGTACTCCGCGGCTGCGCTTGCCCCCTTTGCACCAAAGAGGAAAGGAGGATGCTGCGCGAGCTGGCACCTGCCTGGCGCCCTGAGTCGTCATGGCTTACGTCACGGGCACCTCGTGAGGTACCCCGCCTTGATCTCTCCGCCTCCTCGTGAGCCAGCCTGACGAGGCCGTGCCTGAGGAAGCTCCGCGTCGTCCGCCCCGCGAGGCTTGGCCCCTCGCGAGGGTCTTGGGTTTGTGTTGGTGAAGACGGGCCGTGCTGCCCCCCCCTTTGTGCCACGCAGCAGGCCGCAGGCAGGCAAGTCTGGGGACCCCCGTTCCCAGAACGCCGACAGTAGCCCCCGGGCCCAAGGCGCGCCCGGACTTGGCCATGTAGGAAGGCGCAAGGGCAAGAGCGAAGCGCCACGGGCCCTAACAGCCTGCGGCCTTGGGCGCCGCATGGCGGTTGACTGGACGTGGGCGCCTCCACTTCCCCACGACGCCTCGGCAACTGCACGAATGGGACAAGTTCCTGCATGAAAAAATGGGTCATGATTACCTGCGATCGTGGAGGTCGGCGGTTGGGCTTCGCCGGCCATAAGTACGGAACGGTGCGCGCCCTTCCAGTCCATCCCTCCTTGCTTCTCCTTCTTCCCGATCCTTGCTCTGTCTTACCGCGATGGCTCCGATCCGCCGGTTCTCGACGGCAGAGAAGGGAAAGGCTCCCCGAGAGGGGCTAGACCCACTCCCGCCGAAGAAACGGCCCATCCCCCGTGGCCCGGACGAGGGGGCCCTTCAGGTGGTGTCGAGGCCTTTGTGCGAGCGGGCGCCGCCGGGGTTCCCGCTTCCATTGTACGCCCATGTCGAGGGCCCCAGAGGAGCTGATGCTGACCGCCACGGGCGGCGCCGACGGGTCACGAAGGTGTGGGTCGTCCCCCCCTGGGGTCCACACCGTGGGCTCCTCCCAAGAGTTCGTGCTCCACGTCGCCATTCCTCTTCAGTCTTGGATCCGCCTTCCTCCCTTCTTCGCCTCCATCATCCCGCAGGGGGAGCCCCTGGAGCTCTGGCTGCAGCACGCCGACTGCAGCATCCTTGTGACCGAGGCAGAGGTCGCGGTCATCACCCCGGGCGAGGTCTACATGACTCGGGGCTGGAGGGAGATCGCCCGGGTTTGCAGGACAAGGGGTGTCTTCGCGATCCACTTGGACTATGACGGTGCTTCGGTGATGCTCTTCAAGGTCTTCGATGCGAGCGGGGGCCGGCTGGAGTGCTGCCCCCGGGAAGGTGGCCGGGACCCTGCTGCGACAAGGACTGGGCTCGCCAACCGCTCCCTTGGTGGCTCCTCAGGCAGTGGAGACGTCGGGGGTTCCAGCGACTCCGGCAAGCCCTTCGCGACTCCAAAGACGAGCGACGACAGCTACGAGCCCCCGAGCCGGCGCCGCTCCTAGAGCAGGGCGGGCTCGTCAGGCCGCCGTCGACTCTGATCTGGATGGGGTTGGCGTCGATGCTTGACGGTCCACTGTTGATGATGGCGTCTTTTGTACGGATGCGCGTAGTTTGCGTCCCTTTAGGATCTGTTCCCTACGAGGAACCAAAAACGCGCCCCGTGGGGGCTGGTAAGGTGCCTGTGATCCTGTTTTGTTAAAATAACCCTTGTCGTAGAATTGCGCGAGTTGCTCATCCCGTCTTAGCTTAGTCCTCCCTTTCGAACCTTACGAGGGCTTGGTGCTCTGCGCCGACAGGTCCCAGTCCCAAGGCGGCTTCAGCCGTCGCTGGTATGCCAGGTCGCTATGCCGTGGTCAAGGCCAGGAGGTGAGCGACCCGGAGTCCGGTAAGATCCCCTGAGTCGCGATGCTCAGGAGGTCCCCTTTGGCGCCCAAGCATCCGTCGCTTGGTGTGAAAGGAGAGCGGCGTCGCTAACAAGGGATATCATTAGGTGCGGGGATGGTGCCACGGTAGCTGGTGCTTTCGGGTGATGACTTATCTCGGGGATCAGGGGCCGCTCCCTGGTGTGTCGCCGGGTCCGCGCATCGGCAGGCGCGAGGTTGCTTGGCGAGGTCCTCGTGCGTCTCTCCCCTCTCGCCTTTGCTCCCCTTTCTGCTCTACGTCCTCGGGTCCCGGCCCTCGAGCGAGTCTCAGCCATCGCTGGTATGCCAGGTCGCGATGCCGTGGTCAAGGCCAGAGGGTGAGGGCTGGAGAGCCAGTAGGAGCCCTGAGTCACGATGCTCAGGCACCCCCCCTTTAACGTGCAAGCGTTTTGTGCGGACGAGAGCGAAGGAGACACCGCAAGGGCCTCGCCTGACGCAGCTCCTTCGGGAGGTCCTACAGGTCCATCATAGAAAAATCAAAGGGTTGCCATGACAATTGACGGTCAGCCGTTGGTTGCTTCCGAGGGGTAGTGAGGCACTGAAGGCTTGACGAGGTGACGCTATGCGGGGCTGCCGCGGCCAGAGCTCAGCCATCCAGGTTTGTCGGCGTTGCAGGGACGGACCCATGCGCAAGCGTCGTGCCGTTTTGGAGCACCTTCGTTAGTTGGCGTCAGCTGAGCAGGCAACTGGGTAAAACACATTAGCCGCAAAGGAGTGGATTCGTTCAAATAGATGCTGGGAACGCGGAGATCACTGGGTCAGGCCCGAGCGACTTGGGGGTGATGCAGCCCGAGGGGCGCCCCCAACAAGGTAAGCTGACAACATAGAATAAAAAAGGGATACACGCCGCAGGGACGGACCCCCACGGCCTGGGTGCAGCCCTGGGGGGCGCTCCCAGTTGGAAGTGAAACTAGAGAGATGTCACCTGATGATGTTGAGGACGAAGGAGTGTTGGCGTAGCAGGCTCGGTGGGCTGCGGAAGCCGATCCTCATGAGCCCCCCAGCCCAGGGGCCTCGGGAGGCTCCGGAGGCGCTGGCGGCTCCTCGCGGGCCATCTCCATCTCTGCCAGGGCTGCGGAATGCCTGGCCTCTCATGCCTCCGTGATGCCCCTCATGAGGCGCTGGTACATGTCAGCCGCGCTCGGCAAGCCATAAGGCATGCGAACGTAGCTGTGGGGTGGACCTTCGCAGCGCCCCACTCGCGAGGGCCAGAGGCGCTCCAGGGAGGCGACTTGGTTGAGCCCTGGTACGTCGATGCAGACGCGCAGCCCGCCATCCTCGCCTGGATGGGGGGCCATTGCTGGTAGGCGACGGCCGCCTCTCATGACTCTTGACTCCTATAGCTCCTGAATGGCCTTGCTGATGAACTCCTGAGGGTCTGGATCTCCTTGCCTTGCTCCTTCTCGAGGGAAACGTGCTTCAAAACACGCCTCTAGGTGGTGCCCAAGCGCCTCCCTCGTGACCCTAGCTAGGTCGGTGGCCCTCCAGGGGAGAGCCCCCGAGCCCTGCCTGAGGAGGGCACCGGGCGCACTTTCCTATGCGATGGAGGGAGGTTCCCCCTGGGCAGACGCGGGCCCAGACGGGCCTGCCTCCTGAGTGGTCGGGCCGGACGATGTCTTCTTCTTTTTGGGGGCGGTCTCGGGAGGCCTCCTGCCTCAACGATCTGGGTGTTCCAGTGACGCGGCCTAAAAGGCTCGTTCCAGGGAACACACCGCGTCCTTCTCTTCACAGGGCACCGTGATGACTCCACCGCTTCCTGGCATCTTGAGGATGTTGTAGCCGTGGTGAGTTACGGCCATGAACTTGGCCAGCGTTGGGTACCCAAGGATGGCGTTGTACAGTAGGCGAATGTGGGCGATGTCGAAGTCGATGAGCTCGGTGCGGTAGTTGTCGCGTGCCCCGAAGGTGACAGGGAGGCGGACCTGCCCAATCGGGACCGTGGAGCCGTCGGTGATACCGGAGAAAGGCTTAGTTGGCTGAAGCTGGCTGTAGGGCACTTGGAGGTTGTTGAATGTTTCCACGGACAGGACGTTGAGCCCTGCCCCGCCATCGATGAGGGTCTTGGTGACCACCACGTTGCTGATGATTGGGGAGCAAAGCATCGAGAGAACTCCAGCTGTAACCGCACACTTGAGTTGATCTGCTGAGCTGAACGTGATGGCGCACGCCGACCACCTAAGGGGGCGCGTGGCTTCGAGCCTGGGGAGGACTGCATTCACTTCGCAGGAGAACTGCTTGAAGATGCACTGAGAGGCGGGGTCTTGTGCTCCGCCCAAGATGCAGGCGATTGCGCACGGCTCCTGGAAGCCCCCAGATTCCTCGTCCTGGTGGCGGTCCTCGTTTCTCCTTGGCTGCGGCGGCAGCAGTGGGAGGCCTGCGTTGCCTTGCGGGCGATCCTCGCGAGGCTGATCCCTACAGTCTCCCTCGCGAGGCTGATCCCTCCATCCTCTCTCGCAAGGCGGGTCTTGCCAGCGATCCTCGCGAGGTTGGTCGCGCCACCCTTGGCGCGGGCCACGGTCTTCCCAGCGTCTTGCGTTCCTTCCTCCTCCTCGACCGTAGCCCTGGTCACGGCGGTCGAGGCGACGGCCGATCCTTCCTTCTCGCACGGCTCGGAGTTCTTGACATTCGTTGGTGTTGTGGGTGTGGAGGTCGTGGTACACACAGTACCGGCTGCCCTTGGATGGTTCCGGCTGATCTCTGCCCCGCTTGGTGTCTGGTTCTATCGCGAGCACGGCAGCCCCCTTGCACTTCACATCCTTGGCCTTGATCTTCTTCTCCTCTGTGTCTGCGGCAGGCAGCTTGAGGAGGGAGAGGCGCCCTTCCTTAGCCCTGGCGCACTTGTTTGCCAAGTTGAACAGCTCCAAGGAAGTGCACAGGTCTTCATGCATCGCCAGCTCCTCCTTCATCTTGATGTCGCGCACGCCATCGGAGAAGGCCAAGATGATGGCCTCTTCAGTCACCTTGTTAATCTTGAGGCGTGCGTTGTTGAAGCACTGGATGTACTTCTGCAGGGTCTCCCCGGGTTGTTCCTTGATGCGGCGCATGTCGCTCACGGCGGGTGGCCGGTCGCGAGTGCCTTGGAAGTTGGCGATGAAATGGGTGCGCATCTCCTCCCAGGAGGAGATTGTGCCTGGAGCCAGGTTCAGGAGCCAGGTGCGGGCCCCGTCCTTGAGCGCCATGGGAAACCAGTTCGCCATGACCTTCTCATCTCCGTTGGCAGCTTTGATGCCCAGCTCGTAGAGCTGGAGGAACTCTGCAGGGTCAGTCGTGCCGTCGTAGCGAGGAGGCAAGTCTGGCTTGAACTTGCCGGGCCACACAACACTCCGTAGTTCGGTGGTGAAGGCGTGGCAGCCTGCTGTGGCCACGGGCGGCCTTGGGTGACGGAGAGCCTAGTCTTGCATGTCCCCACGTGCTGGAGCAGGAGGATGGTCGCGACGTGCTGGAGCAGGGAGCGCCCGGGCAGCTTCTGGCGGGCGTGGGACTTCTTGGCAGCTCTGTTCTTGCCGCGCTGGCACCTGACAGAGCGGGTTCTGTCCAGGGGCCATGCGCCTTGGAGCCATGGCGTCTTCTTGAGGAGGAGGCGGCCGGGGCGTCGCCGGAGCCTCGTCGCCCGCGCGGGGCGGGGTGCGGTGCAGCGGAACGGACAACGCAGAAGAGCCCCCTGTTGCACGGACGAGCTCGGCGACGCGGTCGAGCCATTTGTCGTAGACGTCGTCAACGGGACGGTAGCGCAGGAGCTCGTTCGCCGCGATGAGTGCAGCCCGAGCCTCCATGGGCGCGCGAAGCGCGCGGGACGAAGATCCAGTCGGGGCGAGCGAGGGAGTTGCGGTGCGGCCGTCTTGCCGCACGGACGGATGCTGGGACGATGCTTGCCGCTCGTCCCCCGCCGGGCCGGTGGCGGCGTTGGCGGCAGGTGACGGGGAACGGCGTGGACGCCCGCCGACAGGGGCCGTCTGGGCGACGCGGGAAGCAAGGGCGGCCCGGCGCTCCGCGCGGGCCCGGCGAGCGTCAGACATGAGCGTGATGGTCGGAGGAGAACGGGGTGGTGGAAGACGAATTCCGGCGCACCCCTACCTGGCGCGCCAAATGTCGGATTTCGGGTTCCGGCAGACCCTTGAGGTTCAAACACTGGGGTGCGCGTGGAGATTTCGCCTCCTACCTACCTGCACCCCTCCGCCATGCTAGGATCTAAAACTACGGAAAGAACAACACAAGAGACACAGGCTTTATACTGGTTCGGGTCACCATTGTGGTGTAATACCCTACTCCAGTGTGTGGTGTGGTGGATTGCCTCTTGGGCTGATGATGATGAACAATACAAGGAAGAACAGCCTCGCGATGGTCTGTTCTTGGCTGGGGCGATGAACTGCTCGGTGGAGTTCAGTCACCTTCTCTCTCTCTCTCTCTCTCTCTCTCTCTCTCTCTCTCTCTCCGTCTCTGCTTCCTCCAACCGACCGAACCCCCTCTCTCCCCCTTTGTTCTGTGGGTGGCTGGTCCTATTTATAGAGGCCCTGGTCCTCTTCCCAAATATCGAACGGGAAGGGAGCCAACAATGGCGGGCTAATTTGAAGGGGGACAACAAGTATCAGCTATCCTGAAAAAAGTAGTATTCGCCTGTGCAAAGCTCTGGTGATGACGCCGTCTTGGGCTCCACAGTGACCTCCATCTCGTAGTCCTCCTGGTCTTGGTCTCGTTGCACCGAAATGGCAACCCTTGCCTGATGCCTCGGTACTCCGCGGCTGTGCTTGCCCCCTTTGCACCAAAGAGGAAAGGAGGACGCTGTGCGGGCTGGCACCCGCCTGGCGCCCTGAGTCGTCATGGCTTGCGTCACGGGCACCTCGTGAGGTACCCCGCCTTGATCTCTCCGCCTCCTCGTGAGCCAGCCTGACGAGGCCGTGCCTGAGGAAGCTCCGCGTCGTCCGCCCCGCAAGGCTTGGCCCCTTGCGAGGGTCTTGGGTTTGTGTTGGTGAAGACGGGCCGTGCTGGGCCCCCCTTTGAGCCACGCCGCAGGCCGCAGGCAGGCAAGTCTGGGGACCCCCGTTCCCAGAACGCCGACAGAATGGGTGGAGAGGGAATCCCAGTCCGTGGAGGAAATGGGTAAGGAACACTACCCTCTCATGGGGCCTGGGGATGGGGATGAGCTGCCCCTCATCTCAGAGCCGGTGTGCGATGTCGTCAGGCAGGTATCCGGCTTTCCACAGCTTCTTGATGTGTCCCTCCGTGACGGAGGAGACCATCCACCTGCCTCCCGCTCCGGAGATGGTTGGAGAAGGTTGAGGTGGGAAATGCGGACTTGGGCGCTGGAGCTCGAGTGTGCGAAAATGGATGAGCAAAGGAGGAAGAAGGCGTGGATGAAAAGGTGAATCCTTGTCCCTTTATATGGGCGGCCAAAACTATGCGCCCCCACTATCCTGGTGAAACTCGCTTATCCCCAAGCGCCGTAATCGATGGCGCGGTTGGGATACCCACACCCGTATTGATGAGAATCCCGTAATAAGGGGGACACGATCTCTGCTTTGACAAGACGTGTCAAAAAACTGCCTCGCGTTATGTGCGGGGCTAGTTAAAGGAAACGGTTCGAATAATTACCGGGCCATGGCATAATGTCATGTCACCAAAATGTGTCAGCAGATTAGATTTTTGGAAATATTATTCTCTCTACAGTGGTATGTGGAATTTGTTTTGCAGGGTCGGACACTATCCTTGTATTCAGACTCTTCTGTGGTATATCCGGAGGAGGAACCCGCCTTGCAATGCCGAAGACAATACTGCGTGCTGGACTCATCGTCATTGAAGCCTAGTTTAGGGGCTACTGAGGGAATCCTGGATTAGGGGGTCTCCGGACAGCCGGACTATATCCTTTGGCTAGACTGTTGGACTATGAAGATACAAGATTGAAGACTTCGTCCCGTGTCCGGATGGGACTCTGCTTGGCATGGAAGGCAAGCTAGGCAATACGGATATGTATATATCCTCCTTTGTAACCGACCTTGTGTAACCCTAGCCCCTCTGGTGTCTATATAAACCGGAGGGTTTTAGTCCGTAGGACAACATACAATCATACCATAGGCTAGCTTCTAGGGTTTAGCCTCTCCGATCTCGTGGTAGATCAACTCTTGTAATCCCCATATCATCAAGAATAAATCAAGCAGGACGTAGGGCTTTACCTCCATCAAGAGGGCCCGAACCTAGGTAAAACATCATGTCCCCTGCCTCCTGTTACCATCCGCCTTAGACGGACAGTTCGGGACCCCCTACCCGAGATCCACCAGTTTTGACACCGACACTCGTGCTCCTTCACGAGAGCCTGGAGCTCTTGCTGCACCTCCCCCACCCGTTCCTCTTGTTTCTCCCGCTCGGTGTGCTCCTTGGCCGCTTTGTTTTCGGCCTCGGCAGCGCTTGCTTCAGGGTCGCCACTTCGGTCATGGCCCCTGGCACATCCATGATGATCCTATCATTTTGCAAGCACATCTTTTTTTTTATATATAGACAAGGTATTACTTACCTTTGTTCTCCTCGAGCGGCCTCTTGGCAAGGCCGAGCTCTTTCTCGGACCGCTCGAGGTTCTGCTTCAGTGCGGCGACCTCCGCAGTCAGTGCGGCAGAGGTCAGCATCGAAGCCTGCATACGCATACAGACATACTTATATTAGACTCCTGCAAATATTATTTGATCCTCTATTCGGTTTTTCTGTGTGAACACCAAACAGAGCATCAGGGGCTACTGTCTATGCGGTAATATTTTCCCATATTTTAAATATTTACCCCAAAGCCTGTTAGAAGGCTGGCACAGGCTTCAGTCAGTCCGCTCTTGGCGGACTGAACCTTCTTGATCACCGCACTCATAATATTGCGGTGCTCTTCGTCGATGAAAGCGCCGCGAAGCGCTCCCAGCAGATTGTCCGGTGCCTCTGGATGGACAGAGGTCACCGGCATGGGCGGCTTGCCCCCCTTGGCAGGGGGCCGCCTACCGGAGTCCGGAACCACTGGAGGTTCCGGCGCGGTGTTCGGCTGAGGGCCGAACTTGGAGCCCTTGTGAGTTTTGCTCCCTTTGCGCCTGGTGTCCGGAAGGTCGCCTTGAGGCACCTCCAGGGCTACCTCCCCTCGGTTCGGTGCCCCTTGAGACAATACCCCGACATTGTCCGTAGGGCAAGGAGAGGATGCGGATGGAAGTGGATCGCTATCCATATTCGACGAGTCCAAGGAACCGTCCGACGAGGATAAGTTGATACGGGCTCGGGCGGACTGCATGATCATACTCGACGTTAGGAGAAGCAGTGCAATAAAAGTATGCTATGACTTACTCTGGTATCCGAATACTTACGACTTCGCCAGGGGCCTGGCCCAGAGTAACCACTCATCTTCGCTGTCGGCGATGGTGGTGGAACAGTCCAGAAGGAGAGTCCTTCCCTTCTTGGACCCTTCGGCCTCCCCGGTTGGGGCGTCCTTCCTTTTCTTGTCTCCCCCGGCTGGAGGGGGAGAGTCTTCATCTGACTATTCCTCGTTCTCACGGGAGGAGTGTGTCTTGGAGTTATCGGACGATGAGTCCGATACCACCTGGCGCCGGGAACTCTTTCGAGTTCCCGTGGCCTTCTTCTTGATCTTCTTCTCCGGCGCCTCATAAGGAGCCACAGTCCGCATCTCCGCCAGGAGAGTGTCTGCAGGGTCTTCGGGCAGAGGGGCCGGGCAGTTAATCTGCTTCGATATCTCCACCCAGTCCTGTCAAAGGCATGGGAGCTCAGATCCCGCACATGGTTAAACTATGGAAAATAAATACCCTATGAGATGTACAGAACTTACCGGATTCACAGGGCGCTTCGCGCTTAGCCCGCGGTCCTCGGTAAGGGGAGGAGGGACCTTGGCGCCCTTGAACAACACCTTCTAGACGTCCTTGTGCATCGTGTCGATGAGCTCGCGTAGAGTCTGGTGCTGGGCCGGGTCGAACTCCCATAAGTTGAAAGCCCGTTGTTGACACGGGAGGATCCGGCGGAAGAGCATGACCTGGACTATGTTGACAAGCTTGAGTTTCTTGCCTATCATGTTCCGGATACACTTCTGGAGTCCGTCCAGCTCCACCGATGAGCCCCAGGACAGGCCCTTCTCCTTCCAGGAAGTGAGCCGCGTGGGGATTCTGGATCAAAACTCGGGGGCCGCCACCCAGTTGGTGTCGCGCGGCTCGGTGATGTAGAACCACCCTGATTGCCACCCCTTTATGGTCTCCACGTAGGAGCCCTCGAGCCTTGTAACATTGGGCATTTTGCCCACCATGGCTCCGCCGCATTCCTCTTGTTGGCCACCTACTACCTTCAGTTTGACATTGATGGTCTTCAGCCACAGGCTGAAGTGGGGCCGGATGCAGAGGAAAGCCTCGCACACGACGATGAATGCTGAGATGTTGAGGATGAAATTCGGGGGCCAGATCATGGAAGTCTAGCCCGTAATAGAACATAAGGCCGCGGACGAATGGATGGAGGGGAAACCCCAGTCCGCGGACAAAGTGGGTGAGGAAAACCACCTTTTGTGAGGTTCCGGGGTAGGGACGATCTGCCCCATGGCTGGCAGCCGGTGCGCGATATCCGTGGCTAAGTATCCAGCCCCGCGCTGCTTTTTGATGTCTCTCTCCGTGACGGAGGAGACCATCCACTTGCCTCCCACTCCGGACATGTTTGGAGAGGGTTGAGGAGAAGGATGTGGACTTGGGCGCTGGAGCTCGAGTGCATGAGAATGGATGAGCAAGGAGGAAGAAGGCGTGGGTAGAAAAAGGTGAACCCTTATCCCTTTATAACGGCGGACGAAACTATGCGCCCCCACCAGCCTGGTAAAACTCGCTTATCCCCCAAGCGCTGTAACTGATGGTGTGGTTGGGTTACCCACGTCCGTATTGATGGGAATCCCGTAATAAAGGGGACACGATCTCTGCGTTGACAAGACGTGCCAAGGAAACTGCCTCGTGAAACACTCTGAGATGGGTTATGAAAAACGATTCGAATGGTGACCTGGCTGTGGTGTGATGTCACACTTCGGAATGCGTCAGTAGATTAGATTTGTGAAAATATTATTCTCTCTATGGTGGTATGCGGAACTTGTTTTGCAGAGCCGGACACGATCCTTGTGTTCCAAATCTTCTATGAAGTATTCGGAGGAGGAACCCGCCTTGCAATGCCGAAGACAATCTGCGCGCCGGACTCATCGTCATTGAAGCCTGGTTCAAGGGCTACTGAGGGAGTCCTGGATTAGGGGGTATCCGGACAGCCGGACTATATCCTTTGTCCGGACTATTGGACTATGAAGATACAAGATTGAAGACTTTGTCCCGTGTCCGAATGGGACTCTCCTTGGCGTGGAAGGCAAGCATGGCACTAAGGATATGTAGATCTCCTTCCTTGTAACCGACTCTGTGTAACCCTAGCCCCCTCCGGTGTCTATATAAACCGGAGGGTTTAGTCCATAACAATCACAACAATCATACCATAGGCTAGCTTCTAGAGTTTAGCCCCTCTGATCTCGTGGTAGATCAACTCTTGTACTACTCATATTATCAAGAACAATCAAGCAGGATGTAGTGTATTACCTCCATCAAGAGGGCCCGAACCTGGGTAAACATCGTGTCCCCTGCCTCCTGTTACCATCTACCTAGATGCACAGTTTGGGACCCCCTACCTGAGATCCGCCGGTTTTGACACCGACACTCCGTTTCTCCATGAACTTAATACATTACATGCATGCTGGATAGCGGTCGATGTGTGGAGTAATAGTAGTAGATGGAGGCAGGAGTTGGTCTACTAATTAATCTTGGACATGATGCCTATATAACGATCATTGCCCAGATATTGTCATGATTATTTGATGTTCTACCCATTGCCCAACAGTAATTTGTTTACCCATTGTTTGCCATTTTTTCTCGAGAGAAGCCACTAGTGAAACATACGGCCCATGGGTCTCTTTCTCATATTATTTGCCTTTGCGGTCTATTTTCCTTTGCTTTTATTTTCATATCTATTAAACCAAAAATACAAAAATACCTTTCTACAATTTATTCTTATTTATTTTATTTGGCGTTCAATCTATCAATCTACTACAATTTATTCATGTCTGTTGGCCTATCTTGAGGCACCGCTACGCGAAAGGGATTGACAACCCCTTTTACACGTCGAGTTGCGAGTATTTGTTATTTGTGTGCAGGTGTTGTTTATGTTCTGTTGCTTGGTTCTCCTACTGGTTCGATAACCTTGGTCTCATAACTAAGGGAAATACCTACCGCCGCTATGCTGCATCATCCCTTTCTCTTTGGGGAAATACCGACGTAGCTTCAAGCCGCATCACCTGTCACGCGAGCCGTGTGCCGAGTGTCTTTCTGTGGGATTGTTGCATGAGAAGACTGGGCACGGTGTCTATGCTCAGGTCCATCCCTGCAGCGTCGATATATCCAATGGTTGAGCTCTGTCTGGCGGGCCGGCCCCGTTCATGTCACCTCTTGGGGTCTTTGGTGTTTGGCCTTCACATGTGATGGCCTCCGGAGGTTCGTTCGGTGCAGCTCGCCCTATCACACAGGTCTCATAAGAGCGCCCGCGCCACAAGATTCAGGTGCAACCTGCCTTGAGGTAGGGCCTCGTGAGTCCCATGCTGGCTCATGAGTGCCCAAATACACCTCCTCCAGTTCTACCGTGCTAGCCACATGTTTGAACGGGGCTGCTCATGCCCCGGAGTCTCCTCCCCAAGGGAACTCCCACCCACGCACAAGTGGAAGCCCCATGCTCCGTGTTGGCGGATGACATGGTCGAGGAGCGACTATGCACACGCACAAGTGGAAGCCCCATGCTTCGCGCTGGCAGACGACATGGTCGAGGAACGACTATGCCCACGCAAAGTGGAAGCCCCATGCTCTGCGCTGGTGGATAAACAACTGAGGGCGCCCTAGTGGCTGCACTAACCTCAGGACAGCTTGTCGGCTCTTCATGCAACCCTATTGCGCAGCTTTCCCCAACAGAGGCATGTGCGAGGGGGCTGGACACAGGGGATGTGCTCAAGCCAAGCCTGGCATGCACCGCCTCAACAGGTCCCTAGCACCTAGTATTCTCGCGTCCCTCCCAGGAAAAAGCTGGCGAGGAAAGGTATGGAGAACTCCGGATCAACTTAGACGCTGCTCACGTTTCCTTCATGAGGGTTGTTCGTACGTCAAGGGTGACCCCTGAGCATTGCGACTCAGGGGCCTCACTAGTCACGTAGCCCCTTGCCCCTTGGTCTCATCCTGGTGATCTGGACGCCCCAACGGCGGATGAAGTATGTGCGGGGCTGGGCCCCGCCAACGTAGAACACAAAGGCAAACAGGAAGGAAATCAAGCATGGAAAGAAAATCATGGAGTTCCAGCAGTTATTACAAGCACAAAGTGTTCCACAAATTCAAACAGACGTTTTTACGCCTCCACGAGGCACGGTGAATGTTGCAGGATAAAACTAGGAAGAAGCGCCACCACCGCATTGGCCATCACCACCGCTTGTCCCGGTCGCTGGGAGCCCGTCATCGACGTCGCTTCCGCCATCCTCACCGATTCCGACCTCTGCCGCTGGAGCCTTGGGGTCGGGAATGCAGAGGAATTTCTTCAGCAGCGTGTGCACCTGACCCTTCACAGCCCCCGCGGCAATGGCGTGGGCCTCAGGAGCCACCGAGCGGATCGCCGCATAGAAGTCGAAGCCTGGGTCCTGGAGGTAGAGGCGGCTGAAGACGCGCGTCGTAGCTGTTGTGAAGAGAGAGCGGCACTCCTCTCCAGGATGGAGTCTACTTCGGCGGCGGTGCCCTTAAGCTCTTCGGCAAGCTTGGAGGATAGCCCTGCAAGGCCATCTTTCGGGGTTGCCAGCGGCTCTTTGTATCCTCGCCTGCAGATGGAACACAACACCTCGCGAAACCCGAGCTCAAGGTAGAGGAAGGCTTCGTGTGCCATGACCGCCTTCTTCCCGGCGGCAGCAAGGATCTTCTCCCTAACCTCCAGCTGGGTTGTCGCCTCAGAGACGTGTCAGGCATGGGACGCCTGGGCTTCGTCCGCCTCCACCTTTAGCTTGGCCAGATGGCCATGCTCCATGGCCTGGTCGGTGGCCACCTAGGCCATCTTGGCGTCGCGATCAGCGAGCTTATCTTCGCGAGCTTTGAGACCCTCTTCCTGTCGCTAGAGCCGCTGGGCGTGCGCAGCCTGTTCCTCCCGAAGGGTCTTTAGCTCGGCCTCTACTTTGTTGCAACGCTTTTGGGCGAACGCGGCGCTGGCCGGCGCCGCGTCGCGAGCCCCCATGGCTTCGATGGATTCCCTCCGGCTCTCCATGATGGCGGCCTTAGCCTGGTCCCAGGCCTTCTTGGCGGATGTGTTGGCCTCGAGCCACCCTAAGACAAGCCCTAGACATTCCCTCACAAGGCACCTGTCGGTGTCTTGGAGGTCGGCCCGGAGTTGGCAAAGTGCGCTAAAGGCTTCCTCCAGGGCCCCGGGCCTAATGAGGGGGCCATAATTCGCCAGCGTGAGGGACTGACAAGGGGGAAGCATGGATGAGTCGACCGGCGCCACAACCATTGAACCGGTGGCGTGGATGGATTGGGGCACCGGAGAGTCAGAGCTCCACTCAGGTGCGGCGAGGTTAGAAGGCTAAGCGGCCTACCGACCTGTGGGGGCTGACTCCTCTTGAGGCTGCATCACCGCGTCCTCAGGGGCACGCTCCATCGCGAGAGGGCAAGAGACTGTCTCTTCCTCCCGCGTAGGGACCGTTGCGGCCACGGAAAGGGGCATCAGTACCCTCGGCGGACGCCCCTCCAGGCAGCACTAGCGAGGCGCCTGGAGCAGATGGAGCATCCGAGCGCTCGAGCGTCGCGCTGCCCGCGCGCCCGGATGCTCCCGCGTCCGCCGCGGCCGGGGCCAGGAGCTGACGATGCCCTCGGGGCCTTGGGCTCCTTCGGCTCCGCGCTCTCCTTCCTCTTCTTCGTCTCGGTGTCCAACCTGGTCATCAGGAGGGGGGTACTGTGGGCACAATCACAATTTGTGCTTAACTCAAGAATAAGGTAGGTTACTTACTCGTCAAGATCGACCCACGCCCTCCTCTTATCCTTCTTGGCTGGGGCTGGGGCGCCCTTGCCTTTCCTTGACGTGGCCTGGGTCGTGCTTGTGGGATTGGTAGGGCGCTCCCCGGCCAGACCCGGCGCGGTTCTGCCGCCTGGAACGGCCGAGGGGTCGCCTTGAGGAGTCACGACCAACTGAACCACATCAGCCCCAGCTACGGCCGCCCCATCAACGGCTCATGGGCCAGGCAGGGACGGAACTGATGCCTCACCCGCCTTGCCGGAGTGCGGGGAGCACTCCGGGGCGGGCGCTGCCGTGCCTTCCTTCGGGGTCGCCCGGTCGGATGCCGGCGGTGTCGGAGGGGTAGGCCTCGACCTCCTGAGGATGTTGGCCGGGCGCGAGGAGTCCGCGGCCGGAAGCTCGGCAGTGTCATCATTGTCCTCGAGCTTGCGGAGGAGTTCACTCTACGACAGGGGGGACACCTCCTCCACGCTGTCGTCCTCGGTCGCCTCTGAGTCCTCTCCACCCTCTTTTGTCAGATTACGGGTTCCGCAGACCCTTGAGAGGTTTGAACTCTAGGGTGCATGCGAAGAACTCAACCTCCCTACTCTGCCTGCTCGCCAATCTCTCGGCCTAGCTCGATGGACAGGAAGGAAACAAGACACATCAGTTTACCCAGGTTCGAGCCACCTTGCGGTGTAAAACCCTACTCCTGCTTTGTGGTGGATTGGCCTCGAGGGGCTGAGGATGAACTGGTACCGTGGGAGACCAACCTTAGGAGGAGGAGGAGTGTTCTTGAGCTAGTGGGGAGTGGATGATCTCTAGGATTCGGATCCTGCCTCTATGGTGGTGGCTAGGCCCTATTCATAGTGGCCTTGGTCCTCTTCCCAAAATGAAAGGTGGGAAGGGATCCCACAACGGCCAAATTAGAACGGGGACAACTAGTACATGGCATCCTGACAAAAGTAGTCTTCGCCTGCAAAAGCCTCTTGTGGACCGCGATGATGGACACACAGCCGAAGCGTTGCGTCGAATCGTGCTGCCGCAAGCAGAAGAAGTGGCGAAGGAGTGGCAAGGAGGGCCTCATGCCCACGAAGGCCTTGCAGTAGAAGGCAAAGATGGACAGGAGGAGGACGGAGTTGGGTTGAAGATGAAGAGCCTAGATCTTGTAGTGGTCGAGGATGGCAACGAAGAACTCACAGATAGGCGGGACAAGCCCCGCAAAGACCTGTGGAGGAAGAAGGGATAAACCGTCCACGCCAAGGTCCTCTCCTCGGTGGATCCAGCCCAGATGATGGCCTCGTTCCAGTCATTGTCGTCACTCACCGTCTACGGGGGCACTAGGGTGAGATGCGGGCTTCAACTTCCCAGGCGCCATTCGTGTGGTCTCGGCACCGGAGAAGGAGAAGAAAGGAGGCGGGTGCGGTTGGATCTAGAGAAGCTCTTGGCAGGGAGAAGGGGATCTGGAGCAAGGCAAGGGGAAGTAATGATGGCTCGATGGTGGACGCCAGTCTTTTGTTAGCCTGGGCAGTTGCCGAGGCAGCATGGGGGAGCGGAGGCGCCCACGTCCTGTCAAGCGCCATGCGTCAGCCTGGCTCGCAGGCGGTTGGGGCTCGCAGTGCTTTGATCCTGCCCCTGGCTTTGCCTCAAAGCCAGCTCGAGCATGCCTTGGGCCCGGGGTCTACTGTCGAGATTCTGGGAACCAGGGTACCTAGACTTGCCTGCCTACATCCCACGGCGTGGCTCCCTCAACGGCCTGGTACGGCCCAGCGGCGACGCCACCAAAATAAGACCCTCACGAGGGCCCTGGCCTCGCAAGGAGGACGACACCAAGACCTCCAGAGGGAGCGGCCTCCCCACTCTGCCTCCCAAGGAGCAGAGATTTCTATGCAGGTACCCAGCCTCCCGAGGCTGCAATGACATAAGCCATGAAGACCAAGGCCAGGTGGGCGCCAGCGGGCGCAGAGCATGCAGTTTCCCTTTCAGTGCTAAGGGAGCAAGGATAGGCATGGGTTCCCGAGGAGTCCTCCAAAGGTTTCCCTTCTGGTTCAATGAGACCAGGACCACGAGCTCCAGAGGACGATTGTCATCGCCGAGCCCACCGCTGCGTCATGACTATAAGCTTTGCAGGCAAAGACCACCTTTCGTCAGCATAAGATGTACTACTTGTCCCCTTTCAAATTGGACACTGTGGGATCCCTTCCCGCCTACATTTTGGTGGAAGAGGACCGAGGCCACTATAAGTATAGGTTAGCCACCACCATAGAAAGGGAGACGAGTTCCACCCTCACCAATTGAGCCCTCACGAGGACACTCAACCCACTATACTAGTTCATCCTCAGCCCCTCGTGAGGCCAGTCCACCACAAAGCAGGAGTAGGGTTTTACACCGCAAGGTGGCCTGAACCTGGGTAAACTGTCGTGTTCATCTCACTACAAAAAAATACACTTCCGTGATGATACGTGTTTGTCACATTAGGTCGCTTTTTTGTCATGCATGTACATCCATGACAAATTTATGACAGAATCAAGATAGTCATACCTGTGCTGTCGTAGAAGTGTTCCATTACATTACCAAAATTATCATCACGGAAGTGTCCACTTCCATGACGATAAATTGCACATCACAGAAGTGCTTTCGTCAAGGTTGACTGACACGTGGCATCCACCGTAACGGAGCACCGTTAAGCTATCGGGTCGGGTTTTGGATCCGATAACCCGTTAACAGCCCCGACCAACGGGGATTTTCCACGTGTAAAATCATCATTGGCTGGAAGAAACACGTGTCGGCTCATCGTCGGGACAGATGTCATCCACTCACTGGACAGAAGGCGCCTATGATACGTCGACACGTGGCACGGCCCAACAAGTTTAAATGGGCCGGCCCAGCTAAAGGCCCACAAGATTTTGCGGACCATAATGGGCCGGCCCAGCTAAAGGCCCACAAGATTTTGCGGACCATAATGGGCTGGCCCAGCTAAAGGCCCACAAGATTTTGCGGGCTATAATGGGCCGGCCCAGGTAAAGGCCCACAAGATTTTTGTGTGCCGTAATGGGCCGGCCCAGGTAAAGGCCCACAAGATTCTTGCTGATCATAATGTGCCGGCCCAGCTAAAGGCCGACGAGATTTTGCTGACATTAATGGGCCGACCCAGCTATAGGCCCACAAGATTTTGAGGACCCTAGTAGGCCGGCCCATTAACTGCCTGCCATGTTTTGGGCCAAATGCCGGCCCATATTTGATCCGGTCCATTATTGGCCTGCCACGCTCTGGGCCTAATAGTGGCCCATATGAGATCCGGCCCGTTAAAGGCCTACCACGTTCTGGGCCAAATTATGGGCCAGATCAGGTCCGGCCCTTTAAGAGGTTGTGGGCTCAATTATGGCCCATATCAGATTCGGCCCGTCAACTGGACACTATGCTTTTGGGCCCACTTGCTAAAGGCCCACTTAGTAATTCGTCCTGATATTAGTTTTGCCCTGTTAAGGGCCCATTTAACATTTGGGCCCTATATTAATTTCAGCCTGTTAAAAGCCCGTCATATAGTTGGGCCTAACTACGGCCTGGTTTGCATCCGGCCTGCTCGCAGCCGATATCTGATTGGGCCAAACAAGGACCGAGACAATTTTTTGGCGAGTTAAAAGCCCGTGATTTGATTCACACAATCATGGGTCGGGGTTCATTTCGGGCTGCTCCCGGCCCGTGAGCTATTCAGCACATTTCAGGCCCAACCTACATCGTGATTGCATGACGGCCCGATTATGTACCGTAATTTTACGGTTTGGCCGGTTTACTGCGAAGACAGGATATATATATACAGCAAAATAACTGCAGCATCGTGAATAAGAAAAAACCTAGACTATACAATAAAGAAATTACGGCATATTACATCCACTGGGCATCAAAGTTCGCCACTATGATAATAAAGCACAAGCAGACAACAGATTACATACACTGGGCATCAAAGATCGCCACCAGTGCAAATAAACACGCCGACAAAATAATATACAAAACCGACAGCACTTCAATAGAGTTCATGAAAGGTTAGCCCTGCCGGGGAGCTGCAGCGCAAGCAGCTGAGCAAGATGATGAGACTGCGCTTGTTCATCACTTATATCTTCCTCACTCTGAAAGATAAACAAGCAGACAGATGATAGGTTTTGCACATAAAAGTATCAGTGCTGACAATTCATCACATTTCTTACTGACGAATAAAGTGACACACTTTAAATTTGTATTAACATAATATGGTATTGTTCAGGTCAAGACATGGTAGGAAATGACATTGTGAAGGAGTTGGCAGCTTCACGACACCACTGGATTACAGATCAAGAACTCATAAGTATCAATGGTTAGTGTGCTGTCAATTTATACCATTTCAGATTGGCAAATAAAGAGACGGTTTAAATAATAGTAGAATGATATGACATTGTTCATAGTTAAGACATTGCAGAATATGACATTGTGCTGTAGTGGGTAGGTTCACCACACGACTGGATTACAGATGAAGAACAGAAGCATACATGTAGTGCAAAAGAAGATCACTTGCTCTGTATAGTTTAATTTACATGGTATGAAGAAGGAACTTGGTTGTACAACTGAAAACTTAAATTGAGAAAGGACAAACTTTTGTTTATGAACTACATATAATAAACTTTAAACAAGCAATTTGATGCAAACACCAAAAATAAACAGCTATTGCAGTCATGCCTAACCAAATATATACAACAAAGTTTGAAGGCTTGAGATGGACAAACTTACATTATTGGTGAAGACGGGCTCTATAAAGGCCTTGTCCATGCTGATGGGGGGGGGCAATTCAAGAAGTTTACCATAGAATCTTCTTCAAAAGCATTGCCTTTATTATACATTTTGTTAAGAGTAAATATAGATGTGATCATATATGAAAAAATGGAGAATATTTAAGATAAGATGAAGAGTGATGCTACATAACCAAGTAGCAATAAATGTAAGTGCAACGATACAGGCAAAAGGTACAGCCAAGAGCAATGCACAGCTAAACTTCTTCAGTACCAACCTTATGGTAAGAGTAAATATAGATCCGATGTGTAGAAAATGGAGGGCAAAGGAAAATAAGCTGCAGAGTGATGGTACATGAACAACTACCTGTCATTATAAGTACACTGATAAAGGACAGCATTTACTTACAAGAACAATGCAGAGCTAAAAAAACATTGGCATTGGATATATTCTACACTAATGTAACCATTCATACAGAACAGATAATTTGGAGTGAACAATTGATAAGCAAGCTATCATGCATACTGCTGTCACATAATGGACCAGGTATGTATGCAAGTACAGTGATACAGGACAACAGGTACTAACAAGAGCAAAGCAGCGGGCAACATATTTGTGATATCCTGTCGTTCTTGTCAAACCAGAATTCTTCTTCGAGCAGATTTCCTGCAAAAAAGATCCGTAAGGCACATGCGGAAAAGTAGAAGTTCAAATTGTCATGTGATTTCATAGACAGTACCTCATCCTGGGAACGAGACCAGTGCATAACAAGGTTTTTCCATTCAATGTCTTCTAAATTTAGCACAGGAACTTCAGCGGAAATTCGTTTATAGACTTGCCATCAAAGTGTGATTTCCTCAGGTAACACCAATATTGCTGCAATGCTTCCTTGAAAAGCACAAGCAAGCTTTGCTCGTCATGACTATCCAGATTGACCCTCGCCTAGTTACAACAATGTAATGTAAATCATTGATATGTTCAATCAGCAGAAAACAGGAAAATAATAACCATGAATAATAGCACTTACACGTAAGTTGGACAGGAAGATGTCAAAATGGTGTTTGTCTTCACAATAATCTTCCCATGATGGGAATATATGCACGTAGTCCCTAACAACATTGAAAGCATTGTCTTTTAAACTGAGAATAAATGGAATGGGGTTCCAATCTGCAGGAATTGGCCGTCTCTGCAGTTGGGATAGGTCTTCGGCCAGTGGACTTGCTGTACTTTTTGCTGGAGTGGGATTTTACTGTGGTACAGCTGGTGCTATGGCAAATGAAATTGGTATACCTTTTGCTGGAGTGCAGGTCCGGTGTGGTGGGGCTAGTGGTGTGGCCAGTGAAATATGGGTACAGTCTGCTGGAGTCGGTCCTACCTTTTGTGTCACTAGTTGTACATCCAATATAAGTGGGGTGTTGTCTGATTTCTCCGGCACCACCACGTTTTTCAAGGACTTTGCTGGTGCTCCTTCAGGTTCGACAATCACCCTCTTCCTTTTTGATGTCTGATGCACAAGAACAACATTTGAGTGGAAAAACATGGTATGATGACAGATGGAATATGTATTGATACTGGACGGGCATGGCATCTCGACATATATGATGAGTAAACTAAGCAGATGGCGGTGCAACAAAGTAGAAGAAATGCAAGACAACATATGCAAGATACGTGCAATCAATAAAACCTTGCCAAATTAGAACAGGCACCTTGATGGGTGAACAGGACAGGCCATCTGCCTTTGACTCCTCGAGGTTAGAATAGTCATTACGATGATATTCTGAACAAGAATCAACAGGTGGGGAGCGTATGAGTTTCATTGCTTCCAGAATGGCACTCAATGCCTTACTGCCAATTTTGTAAGTCATTGCAGTGTTCCACAATATTCTTCTGATGCGCGGATTCTGATATTCACAGTAATTGCGTATAATATCTGAGAACCATGAAAACATAAATAGTTGTGAGATTATCTTTGTAATGCAGATGATATTCTAATATAGGGGCGCCCCTGTAAACACTTGTGTGCTCTCATTGGATTATGACGAGAGAGCTCATGTGTGCTGTAATATGGTGCGTGCATTTATATAATTTGGCACAAGTACACAAAAAATAGGCTCCAAAAGTAAGGATAGCTGGCAGATGATAGGTTCATAATATACTATATAGAGAGTTTATTGCCAAACCATGATAACAAGAGCACACAGCAACTAGGCTATATAAATCAGGAAAGTGGAACTGGCTGGAAATTATGGTGTTGTATTGCCGCCAGTAATTGAAAGCCTATCGATCACGTACAGGCCAGCTCTATCAGCTGTTGACTGCAGATGTCCCTGCTCCCCTTCTTGACAAGGAACATACTGTGCTTCCCATACAGAACATCGCACGGGCCGTCGGCCGAACCACCGGCCCCACCGCCTATGTTCCTCCGCCACCCCCACCCCCGCCCCCACCCGCATCGAGTTTTCTTCGTTCGACGAGGCCCCACCACTACCCCCCACAACCACCGTCCCCACCCGATCCCCTTCGATCACACCGGCGAACTCCGGCGAGCTCTGAAAAATCGACTGACCCAATTTTGAAATTTAGTCTACTGTGATTTAACTAGTGTCGAATATAAAAGGGGAAAACCATAAGCATTGCGAGTATGGTGTTGAGCGTGCCATGGCGGATCTGAAGGTGCAAACCAGACAAAGGCAACTTCGCAACCAACACAAGAAATCAGAGTAAAGCAGTGGTGATCTATTTTCTTGCTGCGATAAATAAGTTGAGCAGATACAAAAGAGTACCGCCTCTGGAGCGGCGCCGTGTACACATCTGCTGAGAATTTGACGGTGCTGCGGTAGCGATGGCTGTCGGCGGCGTGGAAGCAAATGTAGGAGGGTAGACGGTGGCGGCGGGGCGCGGTGGACGAGACGATTGTAGGAGCGGCGCCGGCAAGGTGGACGACGGCGGGGATGAAGCGAGAGGACGGGATGCAAGGATCCCGGTCCAAAGCCATGGATGAGAGAGGTTGATCTCTTGTAATGGATGGCAGTGTCGGGGTATCAGCTCCGGCATGGTGGAGGAGGACGGCGGTGGATGGGGTGGCGAACGGCGGCGGACGGAGGAGGGTGGGGTGGAGAGGGTGTTTTGGCGCCCACAGAGTACGAATGGGGAAAAGGAAGGTAGAGAGGAAGGGGGAACCATGTATTCAGGGCGTGCTTGTATCAAATGCGAGGAAATTTACAAACTTAGCCCCCGTTTCAAATTTCTATCACAGCAACACTAGTCGGTTGGGGATGGGATGGTAATCTCGCATGCACCGAATATTTGCCGACGAGAGTTTGTTTTTGGCGCCCACCGTGTATGAATATGAATTGGGGAGGGAGTCGATTTCGGCCGAGGACACACTGTGTTTTGGCGCCCACCGTGTATGAATCCGGGTGAGAGGCGTTACGTCATGTTTGGGTGAAATTACAAACCTACCCCCATCGAAACCTATAGAAATCCAGCATATAGGCTTTGCATGGCAGGGATAGGCAGTAGTGATTTCAATCTCGCAGATTTTGGTTTCGGGCGGTTACTGCGACTTTCCCTACTTTGTTCATATTTTGCAGAGTGCATGTTTACCATGCCAACTCAATTCGAATCCCGTTTGTATTCTATTTTTTCGGGCGGGATCCATTTTCAATTGGAATTACATTCTATATACATCATTGTTTTATATATAATTTCAAAAGCACAACACCATTTATACATAAATATGGTTTACAAATGGCATGCTCTCAGATTCATAAGGTTGTATCCATCAATTTGGATTTTGAAATATTTGAAACCACTTTATGTTGAAATCCAATGTATGCATTCCTCGCTAACTGTCTCCAATTAATGTGTGTTTCATGCGTTTTTTTTACTTCTCAAACATGTATAATGTGTTTCACACATGCAACATATAGTGTAATCCCGTTTAGACATTAATTGCATATAAACCATGCATTGTTTGTAATTGAAGAATCTATGGATCCCCAATATTGATAAACTATATAACATTACACGTGTGCCCAAATTCAAATGAATATGCATGTTTGATACACCAATTTGCGTTATGATATTATCGATGTCGTGATCTCCAGTTTAAATATTTGAATCCCCTTTAATCCAGATATTCGTCTCATATAGCTATCACTCATGCTTATATAGGACTATCTCTCTGGACCTATACGCGTTCATCGTCTCTCAGGTATCTCTCGTGCTACCTGTATGTCGACAATGATCTTTTATCTTTGTAACACACTGACTGTACTCTCTCCCTCGACCTTCATCACTCTATCTCTCTCTAAGTATATCTCGCTCCCTGCTATGTGTCTCTAACTATGATTCTCCATGTGGAATCTCTTTCTCTCACACAAACACAAAACTTTGTCTCCCGGGGTGTCATTTCTCTCTACTATTCCCATGTGTGTCACTCGCACACCCCTCATACAGAGATGTCTTTCGCTCCTTAGATATGAGAACCTATGACTCTTCCTCTTCAATATCTCTTTCTCACACACAAACACAAACTCTGTCTCCCAGGGTCTCATATTTCTCCATTGTTCTCTTGCATGTCTCTCACACACACTCTCTCTCCCTAGAGATATCTTGCGTTCTCTCGTATGTCTCTCTAGCTATCACTCTCGTTGTGAAATATCTTTCTCTCTCGCAGACACAAAACTCCGTCTCTCTGGATCTCATTTCTCTCTGATATCTGTTTGTATGTGACTCACACGCACCCTCTCTCTATCTCTCTCACACCCACACACATAACGCAGCCTTTTGATCCACTCGACTCCTATCTCTAACGCACACTAGCTAGCATCTTTATCTTTCTATTTATCTATTTCTCCATCAACCTTGTTTCTCGCCCTCACTCTTGATTCCTATCACGCACACTACATATGTTTCTCTCTACATGCAGTCAAGTGCCCTCTCACACACATATATAACTTCACCCTTTGAATCACCCGGCGGTCATCTCCAACACCCAAACTAGCGGATGTCCCTCAAGCTAGCATCTCCATCTCCGTATCTATCTGTACTTTCTCCGTCAACATTTCTTTCTCGCACGGAGTCTTGCTTCCTATCACCCACACTATATATGTCTCTCCATACATATGCATTTATAGGTTGGTCTCTTTTGCACAATCGTTGCGCCTCACTCCCTCTGCTCGCCATAGATGCATTCTCCAGCCCACGCCACTATCTCTTAAAGACAAAAACACATGCTCAATTGTCTGGACTTCTTCCATGCATTCTCACATGGATGCATATTGTCATACCGATCCGTCTCTCCCATGTCGTTGATCTTATGACTTATGTCTTCTTTCTTTTGTCTCGACCATGCGTGCACACACACACACACATCCCACGTATACATGTATACCTCTCACACATGCACATTCAAGGTCTCTATGTCTCCATACGTAGTTAATTACCCTCAATCCTAACGCCACATCGAATCGTTCTCCTCTTTTGTGCAAATAACTTCCGCCTGGATGGGTAAAACACACTCTCACACTTAACAATCTCCTTCTAGCTACCCCCCCGCCTCTCACTCTTCCCCTATATCCCCGAAACCAATAAGACCATCCCTTAGTGTAATTCCTGCCTACATGCACCATCGATATATAGTAGTCTTCCTTGGTGTCTCTCGAACAAACACGTTCTCTCGAAGTCGACTCCTCTCACGCGCACACACCTTCTCTTCCCTCTCTACGGGCATTTTCTCTCTCGCACCCCATCGTTGGTGGCCTCTGCCATACACATCACCTCTCTATGATGAAAGCCATGCACACTTAAATTACATCCACCACAGAGGACCCCGCGACACACACACACACGCACCCCCCAACACACACACACTAAGACTCCATCTCTCTCTC
>NC_041392.1:257499121-257544199 GCF_002162155.2 Triticum dicoccoides | reverse complement strand
ACACACACAAACTAAGACTCCATCTCTCTCTCTCTCTCTCACACACACACTAAGACTCCATCTCACACACACATGCTCTAGGCGGAGCATTTGTTCCTACCACCCTTCATCCAACCTTACCCGTATGATAAACAATCACCTTTATTTACTTGCATAACATGGAAAAATTCCACTTTACTTTAGTAGTCAGCAAACTTATCATCTGTACCCTTATAAAAAACGAGTTGGTGGTGATGGTCTGCCTGCTATCTTGTAATACAGACCGTATGATCTATATCTGAGGATAGAAAGCAAACTATGATAATTTTACAAAAGATACCGGCACCTCTCTCCACATCATTATCTCTCGCAACCTCATTGCTTAGCAATTAAAAAAGGAATAAGTCTCTAGAACAATCTAGCATGCATGGTGGCCGCTGCCGCCTGCCGCCGCCGTCCATCCCCATGCCTACGCCCATTCCGACCACCAGTCACCACAACGCTCCACTCCTCCTCGCCTTATCTCTCATCTTTCATTTTTTCGATGACATTCTCGAGATACCAGTTTTCTGACAAAATTCTTGAGATATCATTAGTTTTTACACATGGGATTACTCCTGCATGGGTCAATCACAACACGTGTTCTGTAAAAAAATTCATATTGAAGTTCCGTGCAATGCACGAGAATCTTGCTTGTAATTATATAATGCAAATAACGAGCAGGAAGTGACATTTTTTTGACACAACCACGTTAACATGGCCACGTAAATCACTAGCTAAAGTAAATACCATTATACTTATATCCCAATGGAAAAGGTTGAGTAAATGTCCGAAGAGTAGAGTTGCACACACGCACTCTGTCTCTCAGAATCTCTCACACACACGCACACACCAGTTATGTGACGCCCACTTAAGCAGACACGTATGTTACAATTTGTGCACCCGCGGGTACACGTGATGCTACGAATTTATTTAAGCTGGAAGGCGAACCCAAACAGTAGCTGCATTCATTCCCCTCCCGCCGCCTCTTCTCTGGTCGCCGTCACCCAGTAGCCATGGGCCGGCCGAAGGTAAAAACATACGCCATACTCCCGCCGGTAGCTGCATGGATCTTTTTGTGCTAGCACTCCTATATAAGGGTTGACCGGTCGCTTCCCGTGGACGTGCGCGGGCGGTGGAAGAGGAAGAAGAAGGGAACCGAGTGCAATAATTGAGTAGTTTTGCAAACTACCAGTACTACACCTGAAACGGTTCAAAACCTATACTCCCTTGCCAGCGCACGCTTCCCGCGTGAAACGGTCAGCGTCCCCCTGGAGCGTCAGTGCCGCATTAATGCCCGACCAGAGCGAAGGCGACCTCTCACTAGCGCCGGCTTTGAAGTGGCGCGACGGCCGAGAGAGCGCCGCTTCCCGGTGCACGCGACTGCTCCGCGTCGAGACAGGCCATAGGCCCTGTTTGGATCCATCGGTTAGAGTTAGTTTGAGCTAGTTCGGGCTTAAATAGCCCTAAACTATCCAAGCATGAGGGTTTAAATTGGAGCTAGTTGCACCGAACCCACCAAAAAAACCTATCCCACCCAAGAGGTGCTAACTGGAGATAGTTCTCATTGGGACCACTGAAAAATCACTTTTCTCTCTCCATGAAGTGCATTTATTGTCAATCTAACCCTATCACCCAAACACCTCTTTGGCTACAATTAGTTCAGGGTTAGTCATGAGTTAGTCTAACCTCTAGCTAAGTTAGAGTATCAAACAAGAGCGGTATAGGACATGCAAGTTGCTCAAAGCATACATGCAAATTCGTATGTGAAAGGATTTTTTTCTTTTTGAAAACGGAACGTGAAAGGATTTTTTTAGAATGCTCTTGGCATGTCGCTAACATGTGATAGTTAACCGACCTCAATAGACGGCAGAAACGCCAGCCCGCCGCACTTTGATAGAGACGAGGAGGGAGAAGCGATACAGGCTGCTGGATTACTAGAGATAGGTGTCGCACGGAAGCCAAGAAATATGGTGATAGCATGGGTTAGCCATGTAGGAGTACTAGTGTGATACTACACTGGGCTGCCGTGTTTCGTACTGTTCCAGTCCACTATGGAGATGACTGGTTAATTTTATATCTCTGAATAATATTAAATATTATGAGTGCAGACGCTCCAGCACGAGGTTCCTTACTCCTTCTCGGTCGTCCGGAATCTATGTTCTTCCACTCTATTTTTTTACGTGAGCTTTGTTCATCCTTTTGCCAACACGCGAGACATCTAGCATCAAGGTGCACATGTTATGCAAGGATCATTCCATCTATATGAAGAACACGTGGGACTGGAACTACGAGACAAACATGTACCCAGGAGTGGACGTACGAACCTGAGTAATGTAGCATAGTAAGTGAAGTAGAAAGGCACAAATGGTATGAACATGCGTGGCATATAGGGTGTGTTTGGTTGCGTTCTCGTCTCAGCATAGTTGTTCCCTCTTCATGCATGCTCAACTCAACACCCCTCTTCATGCATTCTTCTAGTGTATTTGTGCTAAACTAGTGTGGACTCATGCACCCTCCATACACTCTACCAAACACCCAAAAGTAGGTCGAGAAGGGAACTCCTGGGCGGCATTTGTCTCTTACTACGTACTACCACTAAATGTTGTACGTGCAATGCACGGTGATGTTATGGAGTACGTGCCTAAGTACTCTACTACTACTATATTAGTTGGAGGCACATATTAACTTTTATATTTGTTTACGTGTATGTGCCCCGAGACCTTCCAACTAGACGTGTGTTTGTCTCCAGGTCGCACTTTGTATCGTTCATACCACTAAGTACTAGTACTACGTGTGGTCTCCGACCCAGAAGTGGAAGAAGTGGAGACGCTCTACCACGCTGTTTTTTTATGCTGGGCTCTACCACGCTGTTCATGTCCCACTCCTTTCGCTGACGTGTGGGACATCCAGCACGTGCGTGTTTGGCACCCTTCGTCGCAAGAGTTGAAACGCTAGCATTCATCAGAAATAAAAAATAATTATAAATCGGTAGTGATACTATTTTTTTTGCGAACCAATCAGCAGTGATACTATACCACGCGGTTTCCTTGCTCCTCGATATCGGAAAGAATACTTCCGTTCACCAACATGTGGGATGTCGACCATCCTGGTCCACTTTCCATGCACGCAGAACTCCGAGGGAGTCACCCAGGTCGTCGCGCCGCAGTAACAATGACTAAAGAGCCGTCAAATCACAGGCCCACTTCCCACTTTGAAGTTGCTTGGATGAAGGAACCATCATGACTTCGTTGAATTCCGCTTCTTGAAGAAAACTACTGTACCAGCAGTACTGCTAGCTACATTAGTTACTCTAACAGAGGCCTCCTTTCGTTCATAGGATAGGAATATGAAAATCATAGGAAATGAGATGACATGCATCTCAATTCCTATAGAGAAAGAGATGCCATTTGATGCTTAGGATAGGAATTTTTCCATTTAGTCTAGGCTAATGTACTGGTAATTTGCTCTAAAAACTATAGTAGTAACTAGTAGTACTGGTACATGCTCGTACTCAGACACACACACACACACACACTAACTACTAGTACTACTACTTCTCACATGCTGGCCAGACGCCGTCGTTCTCCTTCCCGGTTTTGTCGGCGACACCCCACCGTGCTTGGATCTCTGCCGACCTCTCCGGAGTAGTGCGCGCGTCCTTTTCTTTCTTGCGGCGGCGGGCCTCTCTTTTCTTGAGTGATTTCTGACTTTTCCGCTCCCTCTGTGCAGCTTTGGACGCCTCTTGGTCTACCGCCCATTCGGCCTTGGCATCTTCAAATTCCTCCCACATAGTTGTGAGGTCGCGAGCGGCGATGAACTCGGCACGACGGGATGCCATCGCTTCCCTACCATTTTGTGTGCGGTCATGGGCGGCGAGGAACTCGGCGCGGCGGGATGCCATCACTGCCTTACCGGTTAGTGTGCAGCAAGGTGGCATGAACAACGCTTGGTGAGAGCTCTAGGGTGGAGTGGCCAGACAACCGTATAGTGCATTGGTTTGTCAAGAGCTCAAGGACAGAAGACGAAGCAAATTTGGATTCCCCTTCAATCCTGGTCATTTATTACCAAGTAAAATGCATTGGCGGTCATCAAACTTGTCTTGATAGCTCACTTTGATCATTGTATACGAGATATGGTGATTATACGGTCACTGGCTCAGTGTATAGCTCCGTATTTTTCTGGTTGACTAGTCAAACAGTCCACATGCGCCTCATCAGCTCATGTTCTTAATCTATCTACGCGGGCCTACCTGTCAATGGAGAAAGAAATACTATAAAAACCGAAATTATGCTAGAGTCCAAACTGCTTCCGGAGCCTGCTCTCACCGCCCTGGCCCCTCAAGACGCCAGCTGCCCACCTCATGCATGCATAGCAAGTAGTACTCCTTATGTGGAGGAGAGAGTGGCATTGACAAAGTCAAGGAGTGGGCTCTGCAAGAGCCCGTCTCTACACGTGCTCCTAGGTATAAAAACTAATTCTAAAAAAGGCATAAAAACAATTGTGTCTTAAAAAAGAAAGGTGAAAAACATTTGAGAGGAAATAGATAGAGAGGAAGTGAGAATAAGCTGTAACCTGGGCATTACATGAGGAAGGAGGGAGTGGTGCACATGCCAAGTTCACTGGGCTGCCGTGTTTCACACTCCTCCGTCGTAACAGTGGAGACAATAGCTTTCATCAAAAATAAACAATGAATACTCGTTGCTCGTCCTCTATATCAGAAAGAATACTTCATTCACCGACATGTGGGACGTCGACCATCCTGGTCCACTTGCCATGCACAAAATTATCCTGGTCTACCCCGATCAGAACGCAGGCCCAACCTTTCCCACTGTAAGTTGTTCGGACAAAGGAACCATCATGACTTTGTTGAATTCCGCTTCTTCAAGAAAACTTACTATACCCACAATACTGCTACCACATGCGAAGTCTGGACGACACTATACCACGTCATATCACTGAAACCCACTAGGGCAAACTAGCCCGCCTAGGTCATCTATTTTGGAACGGAGGGAGTACGTCTCTGCACTGCTACTCCCTCCTTTCTGGTTTATAGGGCTTATCTAAAAATTTTAGTTCTTCCATTTTATAAGGCTCAATTTGGTTGTTCCCCATCACATGTTCAGACTTCAAGGTGCATTAAATCATTGCATGCAAGTATTAAGAGAAAACTTACCAATGCATGCACTTTGTGCATGCATGCATTGCAATTAATGCATTCGTAAACATAATTTTTACAGGAAAACAAGAGCATTAATTGTGTGCTTTTGCAAACTACAAAAAATATTCCACCACTCATCATCTACCTTGGTTGGTCAGATTTTTGAATTGAGCCTTATAAACCAGAAAGGAGGGAGTATGATTTTGTGTTGCACGTCATATCACTGAAACCCACTAGGCCAAACTAGCCTGCCTAGGTCATCGATCGCTAAGCCTACAATTTTAGGAGCTAGGGCTATTGGTCGATCGACGAGGGATAAGTATAAGCGTACCATGAGCTCATCATCCCCAATGTTTCTCTTTGGTGAGTGTTTTGCAAGTACTATAGCTCGCATAGTAGCTAGCCTACTAACACCAAGAATTAATCATCAAACAAGCCCTGCTGATATGGTAAACAGTTCAAACTTACATCTAATCATGCCATATGTTACATCAAAAGCTGGTGAGGATACATCTGTTTCCATAACTCGGAGAGGGTTCGCATGACTCGTCGCATGATTCACTATCAAACAAAAGTAGCAAGATCCGCCCACACAAGACAGCGCACTAGCCCTAAGATGGTTTGATAACACACATCGGTCTAGTAATTAAACACAGGGTAATGCAAACTACCCTGAAGGATTAGCGCGACCAACTATTTCTTGTCATCGATCTCTCGGGCAATGACCACAGCACGGACAGCGGCATGGGAATCGATTTCTAGGGCGATGTCCACGGGACTGACCGTGACATCGGAATTGATCTCTGGGGCGATGTCCATAGGATGGACAGCGGCATCGGAATCGATCTCCGAGGCGATGCCAACAGGACAGACCACGACAACGGAATCATCAAGGACGTCCACCGGCACCTGCACAACCCTAACATATTAGCAAGCACATTGCAAATAATCAAAAACCACAACTATGGTAATAAGACATTATTTTTTACCTTATGCAGCTCACCGGGGGATCTCATCCCTCCGGGGGCCATCTCCTCGTCCTCGATGGGGGCCATCACCTTGCCAGGGGAATACTGCTTCTCAACGACGACTATCTCCTCAAACTCAGTCTTGAGCCTCACATAGGTGGCAATCAGAGTTCCTAGGGTAGGCACGATGGGGCCCTTGCTGTTCTTCCAACTTCTTTTGAGGAGTTCATCTGCCAACGTCCTCAACTCTTTGGCCAATGCTTGTTTCTTGGAGTTCTTCGTCTCCATGGGTTGGCCCACCAACATGGTCAACTCGTTGGTCGGTGCTCGCTTCCTGGAGATCGCTGTCTCCAGTGGGTTGTCCACCGGCAACTCTTTGCCTAGTGCTCCAGGATCCATCAATGAACTGACAAACAAAAAACAATCGAAAGGAAACCACAATCGCAATGAAAACGGGAAAAGAATAGGATGTGAGAATCGGTTGGTGCTTCGCAAAAAGAAGATTCTTGGAATGAAAATATAGCAGCATAACTGATTCGCCCACCTTTCCTTCGTCGGTACAGAAGAAAAATGGCAGAAGTGAGTAGCCTGGCTTGAGGTTTTCTTCAAGAAAGGGAAGAAAGGGCTTGAACGAGCGTTCTAGTGAAATGATGGTTGCTTCATCCAGTCCAACTTGGAGGCCACCTTACCACTTCTGGTAAAGGTGTGGGTTTTGTGATATGACAGGTCATGACGGCCACATTGGGGTTACAGGTGAGTCTCGACTGTAGCACCTCGCTGTGATTTGGTGGATGGCACGCGGGCCTGGATGCTTTGAAATGTCCTGCATGTAGATAGAGCGGCTAGTCATATACGAGTGCTCAATATTGTGCACCGCGACCAAGGCGGAGAAGAAAACGAGAGAACTACGTAATTAATGCATGAGTTTAATTAGGGTAGTTTTGTAAAGTACGAGATACATTCCTCCAATCGCATAATGCCTTGGTTCGTGAGATTTGAGATTTGAGCCCTATAAACCGGAAGGGAGGGAGTACTGCACACGGTGTAGTCTAGTCACTTGTTGAAATCTCTAGAAAGGCAAATACTCCTTTCCGGTTTACAGGGCTATACTACTCCCTCCGTCTAGGTGTGTAAGTCATCTTACGAAAACCAAATAGTCCCAAAACACTTAGGCGCGGTGCATTAACTTCTACCTTGTTTCTTGTTTCTTGACATATCAACCAATAAGAGATGAGAGGTGTGCATGCTTTTAATGACTTGCAATGGCTAGTTCATTGCATGTAATGCTATTAATTAGCAAATAAACATTGGTGACCCAAGGAGGAAACGGTGCTAAGCGTGTGGTCCTATGCAGAATGAGTATCAACCAATGGATAATGGAGTTTAATTGTTAAACAATAGCAATTTTGTCTCATGCAAGAGCCTGGCTAGTACTCCAAGGAAATGCACCACGCGAGCGTTCGCAACTGCCATGTTCGGGTTGCACTTGGCTCTTCGCCTCTTCGAGAAGACGAACAATAATGATGTTACTCCTACTTCTACAGTATCGAATCCACTGCTGCATGTCCGTCCACCTCGTGTGGGAGGGCTAGCGAAAGCTTCAACTTACTGCTCCTGCCTTTGCGTCCATGACAGGTGGGCCCAACAGGTGATTGGCCCTCCTGTCATGCAGCCAAAGGCAGGTGCAGTTAAGGCACCGGAGCTCAGTCCGCGAGGGAGAGGGCGTTGTAGTAATCAAATTTCTCGGTCTTGTACGAGTTGACGAAGATAGGGGTTGCTTGCTTGCTAGGGTTGCTCACTACGTATATATAGGCCGGAGGCTCCGCGCTTGCTTGCTAGGGTTGCTCTATTCACACACTCTCATCCTCTCCAGATTTAAACATTATAGGGGTAGTAACACTGTCTTTCTCCCTTCAAAAAACACTGGCTTTCTATCCTCACCGCTGGTTACAGATCCGGACATATCCCCCTCCGCCGGTGAAGGGGAGGAGGGGCAGTGTTTAGGCCGTCATCGACAGTGCGGGAGGAGACCCACTGCCGGCCGCACCATTATCTCTGGCCGAGCACCGGCGCGGGAGGTCCTCCGATCCCTTCATCGTTGCCTGTGGGCGGATCTGGCCTCACGCCGCCCACCTATCCACATCCCGAAGACCTTCAGGTATATCTTTGTTCAAAACCGCCTTAGCTCTACTTCCCCAGCTCCCTACGTCCCTGCATGTGCATCATTTTCTACCTCTCAGCCCCTCTCGATCGGATGGTCCAATGTCACATATTTTTTTCTTCTATTGTTAGAGGTAAAGCTACTTCATGGAATCGAATCTTGTACTCCCTCCGTCCGAAAATACTTGTCATTGAAATGGATGTATCTAGATGTATTTTAGTTCTAGACACATCCATTTTGATGACAAGTAATTCCCGACGGAGGGAGTACTTGGTTCAAACAAGAAATAAAGTGGGGTGGGAGAATTTAGTATGTACATCGGACTTGGTACAAACAGGAAGGAAAGGGGGTGAAAGTAGTACAGACTGGTCATCCAACCGGTCTCCTGGTCGAAAAGGGAAATATAGGGGTAACGCTGTACACAGTGGTATGACCAGGACTAGATTTGCTATCCACAATAGGAGTAGGTGGCTAGAGTGAACAAAAATGGGACCAACCCAGATATGTTTCTTGGATGTTTGTTTCTTGGGGCAACAAACTTTGAATCACCATTGTATGCCCCTGTTTACATACATGGTGCTGGACTGCTGGTGCACCCACTGTTATAAGCCATGACAAGTTTAGCCAAATGTTTTTGCCTGTAATTGTTTGAGACTCTGAATGTTTCCTCAGTGCCTTTTTGTGCAAATAGGGATATCCAATTCACCTGGTTGCTGTTGTGACCTTTTGGTGCACTGCAAAAAACTCTTCTTAAAAGAAGTGACTTTTGTGCTGTTTAACTGGAATGTCAGAATGGAACAGTTGGTTCATTTTGGTGGAACTGCACAAAGAGAGATCTGTGTTCCAATCCTCATCATCCATATTGGCGCCATAACCTTCCTTTAGGTAAGAATGATATTTAATGCATGTGTTCATCTCTATTTTCCGACTGCCATGAGAAAATAATGTTGTTTTTTTCTATTACACTTGTACTCCCTCACTAACAAAACTAATTCTGAATTAGAAGGCCGATCATGTACTTGGTTTCACCAACTGGTGAGGAGAAAGAGAAACAGAGCATGAAGAGGAAGAAGAAGAAGAATAAACAGTGCCAAGGCGATCTTGCTGAAGCCAGAGGCCTCAGTCGAGGCCATTCAAGGGCTCCGGCAACGACTACCTTACATGTGAGACAATCCTCCAGGGAGCCCTTCCACTTCTGATGTCTCACTTAATTAATTAGGAGTACTTAAGTACCACTAATTTATTACTGCCTAATTTTCCTGTTGGAGTTAAACAAATCTTTAGTAGGACCCTATGCTGAATCATGTAATTGTGTATGTTTGTCTATGGAGGTGAATCATGTGGTGGAGCAGGGAGTGAATATTATTAGTGTCATGACATAATAGTGCTATTGTTTTGCTTGTCAATTTATTGCCATTGGTTCAATGAGGCAATGTTTTGCATATTGTCCATCATGAATTTGATGCTACTGGTTGAGTAATATGCTAATGTCTTCCTATCCTTTCTCACTAAGCTAATGAAGGTTTCACCTTGTTCCTACTTGTGCAAACAGGGATCATGTTGTGCCAATCATACATTAAATGGAACTACACTAGACAATACAATGAACTGTATCCCAGCCAGTGCTTCAACTCTGCTGGAAGTTCTTGATAATCTTTCGATATAATCTCAGCACTGGTAAACAAGAGTGATTTCAACCATACATTTGAAGTGCACAAAAATATATACTATTGTGTGATTCCAGTGAGTGCTTTACCATCTCTTATGGGACTACATGAATAAGCTTTTTTTCTCAGGTTGGTATGGGCCTAAGGCCTTCATCCATATTAGTTTGCTGTCATATCTATTTGTATCGTGCTACTGTCATGAGAAACTCCTTTATCTTTACACGTTAAAGTTTTGCAACCTATGATAAATGGCAATGCTTTGGGTGTTGAGTTGAGCTAATTGGCACTAATTAAATAAACTAATACCTCTCTTTAAGCAAGACTACTATGTTGCTAACTTTACCCATTAAGATAATGAGGGCGCTTCTATTTGTTAGTGTATGTTTCATAAACTAGTCCTGCTATTACAGTAATCTCACTCTCTCAATATATGTGCCAACAGGGATGCTCGATTTTGGTGGAACTGCACAAAAACTTTGGGCGCTTCATTGCCTCGACAGCTTCCGTCCTTTCCTGTCAGTCGCTAAACTCCACATGCTTTCTTCCTTTGCTGTTTGTCGCTTGGCTTATCTCGGCTTCCAGTCAAAGGAAATAGTAATTGATATGCTACCTCACACAGGTTGGTACTGGTCTTTATCCTGATTATTGTGCCCGTCATATGTATTGGTAATTTGGTATTGTGCTACTGTTTGCCGATTTCATAAAGGAGTAATTTGGAGCCTGAACTCGCAGGCAAATCATTACATCGGGTGATTTCAGTAGAACTGCACAAAATGACCAGATGGACAGGTACTTATGTTACTGCTATGTACTCCAAAGTTCACTCAGACAAGCATCGATGTTGATAAGAAGTGCCTATATTCATTCGAGTATCAACTGGCGTCAGCTAATGGTCAAACTCCAAGTGTTAGGAGAGTGAATGCCAAAAATATTGCTTGGTGCATAGCCCAGAAAAACGCAGTCCAGTCTTTGGTCACAACTTGTGCCTTTTGGTTATCGGCACATATGGTAGCGAACTATATGGCATGGAGACTAAAGATTCCAGACAAGTTGGTTGACGCGTGTATTCATCTGGCACTTAATCAGTCTGCACGCTAAGGATGCTCCATTTCAGTTGAACTGCACAAAAAATTTGGGTGGTTCATTTTCTCAGCCGCCTCCTTTCTCGTCTTCAATGTAGAATTTTGGCGAGATACAGGACCAAGATGACCCAGTAAACTGGTTGGATGAAAGTAGTGGCCAAGTTGCTCAAACCTCCCTAGGCATGAGGCCACTATTTGAGGATAAACCTACAAGCAAAGTTCAGATTGTCTATGCTGCCTCTTATGTACTCGAAAGTTTACTCGTACAAGAACTAATTTTAGCAAGAAGTACCTCCGATTGAACACCATTTACCAGTCTGTACCCTAGGTAATTAAAGTTCGTCCATGGATCATATTGGTTGTGATCTCAATCATTTGGATGCATAAACATACTGAACATGTGTATATCTGAATCTTTTTGTAAATTATGTATGAATATTATCGTGTGATCTATCAATCATTTGGATGCATAGATATGCTGAGCTTGTGTATATATGAATCTTTTGAGTTGTTGATTGTGAATGTTGGCTATGGATATGAACGTGTCCTGTGAACCTGAGTTTGATATGAATGTTTACCTTTTCTGTTGTATTTTTGTGTGAACTTGTTAGTATGCCTACTATGGGGTATAAAGCGCAAGTCTCTTATAAAAGTAATGCTATGTCCAATTTATGTTTTTCCTTGTAACCACCTTATATATATTTATATTATTACTATTATCATATATTTTATAGAGACTTATATATACATTATAAAAACATCCCAACTTATAAAAGTAAATGTTTAACGGAAGTTGGCAGGGAAAATCCTGGTTGTTTTTGACTCACATGCAAGGAAAATCCTGGTGATTGCGTACAAAAGCTTGCGAAGATTTTAAGGACCAATTTAATAATAACGCACTCATTTTTATTTTGAGGAATAACTCGCTAATTTCTTAATTATATATATATATATAATGTGCCTCTCCGGTTTATTCTTTGATATTAATTGCTCCTTCTAACATAACATTATACTCCCTCCGTCCGAAAATACTTGTCATCAAAATGGACAAAAAGGGATGTATCTAAAACTAAAATACATCTCTTTTATCCATTTTGATGACAAGTATTTCCGGACGGAAGGAGTATATATAACGAGCCCACCTAATACATGTATTTCAAGGAAGTGCAAATGGGTTGGGATTTCGTAGAAAATATAAATGGGTCTGATTGACACGAAATTATTTGCTCACCCAGCCCAGCAAATGGACTGTACATTCTATAAAACATGGGTTAAATATATGCCACATTTTTGCAGGCTGACATGTGGGCTAATAGATCGAAGCCTATGCAGGGCGTTGTCAAGTTGGTCAACAAATGATTGTGTCATCCACAGCCATTGGATTTATATCCAACGGCCGGCACGCACCTTCAATCTCTCGTCTTCTTCCTCCAGCGTCGCCGGGACCGCCTGGTCCGGCCTCCGGCGGCTAGCGGCTCTGCTTAGCACGCATCGCTGCGAAGCACTACCCTACCGCCGGCCAGGCTATCCCTGCACCCCTCGATACCTCTTGTTATTCTCCACAGACTACAGCCCCATGCCGCAACAGAACCAGTTATAACCCTTCTCCTCCTCTCAATCTGCGACTCCACTGCCGCGTTTTCCCATCTCTGAGTCGTTCCCGTCCGGGGCCTCGCCGTTGTCCACCGCCTCGCTGCGTTCGGTGCGGCGTGGTCAACAAACGAGAGTCATCGGAAGAGGACTTCACGTGGAGAGCCTGACGGCTGGGACCCACGAGGTCCATGGGCGCACGCAAGGAAAGTTCCTCTTTATTAAGCTGAAAAAATGTTTTCTCCACCTGACAGCTGGGACCCACCGGCTGTATCTTCGCACGGAAGGAAGTGCCTCCTTGTTTTGCGAAAAAAATTATTCATCCCATTGACAGCTGGGACCCGTCAGATTTGGTGACTGACTTGTGGGACTACTAAGCGGACGTGTACGCACGGCTTTGTCAACTTATTCAACAAATGATTCTAGTAGCTGGACCGTTGGATGTTAATCCAATAGCCATGCTCCTTCTTCAACCTCTGTTCTTGCTCCTATCTCCCGTGGGCGGCACCGCGGATGTGCTGCCGCGCACCCGAACCAGTGAAGATTCCCACTCCTCTCCATCTGCGACTCCACTACAGCTTAATAAATAGTACGGAACACATTTTTTTGAAACTCGGAACACATTTTCCACTTGTTGATAACATGTAGCCCACTGATGAAGGCCCAATAGAGAAGCCCATAATTAACTAGAAGGGAGGCTCTCACATGAATCCGGCCCAGGTACATGCTCATGGTCCCCTAAACATAAATAAGTAAATAAATAAATAAATAAAGCTAAATGCTCATGCACCAGTTCTTTGGGAAAATAGGTAGCCCAGTATTTCTTTTTGAAGAATACCCAAGCTAGGCCTATTTGTTTTCTCTGAATTACTGGGCTACAAATCTTTCAAGACGAGGAGGGATGCATTCCGGCCTGGCTTAAGAGTATGGTCAATGTCTGTTAAAAGTAATATCAAAAGTGGTTGAAAATTCCAAAAAAATTATAGCAAATGGGATATAAGTTTCTTTTTTTGTTTTTGTTCTTCACTGATATCTTATACGTATTTCATTGGATTTAACATGACACAGTACTAATTTGTTTTTAAATTTGTTTTAGTATGGCTATTAATTTTTGGATTAAGAATATTTTGTTCCCTAGTAAAAATTTGCGAATTTTCAAAATTTCCCACATATTTAGTTAATTTTTTGACCCTGCTACTGACCAAAAAATGGCCAGCAGTTCTAAAAATGAAAAACAGGCTGCAATAAATTCCATATGAATTAGAAAATGAGTAAAAATTATAAAAATAATAGCAAATGGGCTGTACACGCCACAGATTTCGAGGCTGACTTGTTTACGCAAGGCTTTGTCAGTGAACACATGATTCTAGCAGCAGTTAGTGTTGGATGTCCATCCAACGGCCGACGTGCTTCTTCAATCTCTGATCTTCCTGCTCCAGCCACCTAAACTAGCGCTGGCAGGACTGCCTGCTCCCTCCTCTTGTGGCCCGCTGTGATGCCGCGCAGGCTTCCCCCGCGCACCCTACTCCCTCCGCTGGCCTGGCCGCATGCAATCAACTGCCTCCTTATTACGCAAAAAAAATGATTCCTCCCACTGACATCTGGGGCGCACCGGTTGGGAGGCTGACCTATGGGCCTACTAAGTTGACGCGTATGCAGGGCTTGTCAACTTAGTCAACAAACGATTCTAGCAGCAGTAACCGTTGGATTTGAATCGAACGGTCCTGCTGCTTCTTCAATCGCTGCTCTTCTTGCACCAGCCGCCCAAACCAGCGCCGGGGTGACCGCCTGCTTCTGCCTCCAGTGGCCGGCTGTGCTACCGACGAGGCCTCATCGCCCCCTACTACTCCCACCGCTAGCCACGCCCTGCGGCGACGGCAGCCTCACACCGCAGCCGAACCAGTGAATCGTCATACTCCTCTCCGCGTGGGCATCCACTGCCGCGTCTTCCCCGGCTCCGCATCATCCCCTTCCATGGCCTCGCCGTCGTCCACCGCCTTGGTGCTCTCGGCGCGGCGTGGTCAACGTAGTCGACGACATTCCATCGGAAGAGTACTGTATGTGGAGAGGCTGATAGCTGGGTCCACAGCCACAGCCCAGTTTTTTTTGTGATTTGCCAAGTAAGTCGCTTTGTCAGGCCTGTTGGGCTGCAAATCTTTCAACACGAGGAGAGCTTTCATTTGGCTGGCCGAGAAAATGGCCCATCAGTAATGAGAAATGGGTTGTACATTTTTAAAACAAATCAAACCGGCAATTAGTTTCAAATATCTTTTTTTCATTTCAAGATTTGAAATTACATTAACTTTTATGCATGGAGAATTTGTTGGATTTTATATTGATATACATTTATTTTTAAAATCAGTTTGAATGTGAGTCAAAATTTTGGGATTAAAAATAGTTCGGACCACACTGAAATATGCAAATTTTCGTATAATTTTTTAACCGTGGCCACAATATGGGCTGTAATGCTAACAAAAAGAATATGGGCTCCAAAAAACCTTAATAATTAGCAAATGGGCTATAAATTATTACAAATAATGGCAGATGGGTTGTATGGTGTTTTCCACAGATTTGAGGCTTTCCTAAAAAAAGGTTAACGCACAAGCAGTGACTGTTGGATGGCCATCCAACGGCCGTCGTGCTTCTTCAATCTCTGCTCTTCCTGCTCCAGCCGCTCAAACAGGCGTCGGCGGGACTGCCTGCTCCCTCCTCTCCGCGGCCGGCTCTCCTGCCGCGCAGGCCTCACCGCCCCACCATACTCCCATCGCTGGCCTAGCCATCCCTCTACTCACCCACACCTGCTGTTATTCTCCGGTGATGGCAGACGAACCAGTAAACCCTCGTACAGTGGTACTCCCCTCCGCGTGGGAAACAACTGCCGAGTCTTCCCTGCCTCCGTGTCGTTCCCTTCCTAGGCCTCGCCGTCGTCCACCGTCCTGGTGCTCTCGGTGCGTCCTGGTCAACGTGGTCAACGACCGACATGCATCTGAAGTGGACTTTACGTGGAGAGGCCGACAGCTGGGTCCACGGCCGCACGCAAGGAAATGCCTCCTTATTACGTGCAAAATAATGATTCCTCCACCTGACATCCGGGACCCACCGAAAGGGCCTCTGTATTTCGCGAAAAAAATGTTACCGCCGCTGACAGCTCGGACCCACCAGCTATATCTTCGCCCGCAAGGAAGTGCCTTCTTATTACGCACAAAAAATGAATACTCCCCCTGTTAGCTGGGACCCAGTATGGTGGCAGGCTGACTTGTGGGCCTACTAACTTGACGGGGACGGAGGGCTTTGTCAACTTAGCCAATAAGCACGATTCTAGCTCCAGTGACCATATGATGTCCATCGAACGACCGTAGTGCTTCTTCAACCTCTGGTCTTCTTGCTCCAGCCGCCCAAACCAGCGTCGGTCATGCCTCGTGCTCCTGCCTCCCATGGCCGGCTGCGATGCGGCGGAGGCCTCACCGCCCCCTACTACTCCCAGCGCTGGCCAGGCAATCCATCTACTCACCCACACCCCCTATTATTCTGTGGCGACGGCAGCCTCACACCGCAGCGAACCAGTGAACCCTCGTACTCCTCTACGCGTGGGCATCCACTGCCGCGTCTTCCCCGGCTCTGCGTCGTCCCCTTCCTAGGCCTCGCCATCGTCCACCGCCCTGGTGCTCTCGGCGCGGCATGGTCAACGTGGTCAAGGAACGGCTTCCATCGGATGTGGACTGTACGTGGAGAGGCTGACAGCTGGGTCCACGGCCGCAGCAAGGAAGTGCCTCCTTATTACGTGCAAAATAACTATTCCTCCACCTGGCAGCGGGGAACAACCGGATGGGCCATCGTATTTCGTCCCCCTGACTGCTAGGACCCACCAGCTACATCTTCGCACGCAAGGAAGTGCCTGACAGTCGGGACCCACCTGGTCGAAGCTTACGTAGCGTTGTCATTCTAGTCGCGAACGTGTACGTACATATATACTGATGGATGTAGAGGCACGCACGTGTCATAGTAGAGGCGCGCACGTAGCATGTACACGTACGTACAGCGGCCAGTGTGCAAGAAAGAAAATACGGCCACGTATGTGTACATACGGGCGGGGTCTTGAACGCCTACTCGCGCATATGTATGGCCAGGGCTCATGTACATGGATGGGTCAGAACGGAGAAACATCGTCGTCGTCGTGTTCATGGGGAGGCAACGGAATGCGTCATGTTCATGGGGAGGCAACGGAATGTGTCGTGTTCATGGGGAGGCAACAGAATGTGTCGTGTTCATCGGGAGGGCTTGGACGGAACAGGCGATGGAAACGAGGCATGGCATACCGCAGAACGGAGGAAACGGCCTTGTGTTCGACCGGCCACGTTCAAAACGGTATCATGTTGATCGGGAGGGGTCTGGCGTACCGCAAAACGGAGGAAATGAACCTCCTACGGTCGAAACGGGGGTCCTGTTGATCGGGAGGGGTGTGGCATACCGCAAAACGGACGAAACAGACTTGTGTTGGAGCGCTACAGTCAAAACAGGGGTCCTGTTCATCGGGAGGGGTGTGGCGTACCGCAAAACGGGACTCCATGGGATAATGTTCATCTCCACCATTGACCCCCTCCAGCCTCCACGAGCTACTGTTCATCCACCGTCGACCTCCTCCAGCCTCCACCTGCGACTGTTCATCCACGGGCTCCTGTTCATCCAGCCTCCACCGCGCGCTACTCCACCGGCTACTGTTCAACCACCCCTCCACCGTCTACTGTTCATCCAGCCCTCCACACCACAGGGTCCTGTTCAACCACCCCTCCACGGGCACCCCTCCACCGTCTACTATTCATCCAGCCCTCCACGGGGTGGTCCTATTCATCCAGCCCTCCACGGGGTCCTGTTCATCCAGCCCCATCCGGCTCGATCGATCGGGGTCATATTCATCCAGAGGCAACACCACGGGGTCCTGTTCATCCACCCCCACCAGGAACTATTCATCCACGCCCCCCCCCCGCAACGCTCACTGTTCATCCAGAGGCAGCATCGATCGGCTTCAGTTAGCAACGGTAGTGAAGGAATCACTTGATCGGGTTCAGTTAACAGCCATCGATCGATCGCTCGGGTTCAGTAACGCGTAGCCTGCAGTGCAATCGCTTGGGTTCAGTTAGAGCCCAACGCCTCGCTCAGGTTCAGTTAGAGCCAACGCCTCGCACACACATGCGTACGTGTAAGAGAGAAGTGTGCATCGCTCGGCCCCCGACCTCCCACCGTAACCGGGAACTCCCCAAAATTTTCCTCCCCCTCGCTTCTACCACGGTTTTTCCGTCATGGACAGCCCAAAGAATGTCATGCAGCTGCGTCTCCGGCCCGCCCAGGACGAAAAGCCCATTTTCTGTCATGATTTTTTGTCATAGAAGTAGGAGCCCACCACATCTATGATGATACCGGGTTTTGTCACAATTATCGTCATAGAAGTGTCATATGTATGACAGAAAAAAATTCGTTCGGCCCAAAATGTCACGGATGTGTCTTTTTTTTGTAGTGTCTTCTTCCCCGCTCACGCAGATCGGGCGAGGCTAGGCTATAGGGTGGCGAGCTGGAAGCTTGAGAGGTTGAGATCTTCACACACGCCCAGAGTTCAAACCTTTGTGGGTCTGCAGAGCCCTAAATCTGATAGCTACTTCACACTTTTCTAGGTGAACCTCCGTGGGGGCATGCATGCATTCATAACTTAGGATTCCCCTCCTGCCGACATGAAGGGGGGGGGGGACAAGCAATACCATGTGCTTTGTGAGACATGTGCCACATCGAAGTTGTTCATTTGGTATTTCAACATCAAACCACCCTTTTCATACATATATTTGGTCCACATGCAAGTGTGTTCATGTTCTGACACTTTCCCGCATTATTTTCACCAAATTTATGAACATTAGACAAGTCGGATGACACAAAAGACACCGTTCACTCACACTAACCGTGTGCCATGTGGGTGTCCCTATCACGCACATCAGCATAGTACATTAGGCTCCACGAGGCTTCCCCTCTAAAAATATCTACACGCCTGCAAGTTTATTTTGTTTGGTAACACACAGTTATTATGATTTGACCATGTATGATGTTTGTTGTTCCCTCTCCCACCTGCATCCCTCAAAAATATCTGCCCGGCTCGAGGGCTTTTCTGTTTGATAACACACTGGTGTTATTTCGGGACCGTGTGCGATGCATCATCCAAATTTTCAATGGCCCCGACATTTTACTCCCACGTAGTAAAATATTCAGTAGTCGCGTCATTTCCTCAACCCCCCCCCCACACACACAACCCAAAAACTCCCGCCCCCACCACAACCCCTCCCTCGCTCGAAACCATAGCAAGCTCGCCGCCGCCACCGCAAGGCCTCCATTGTCAACAACTGCTGGTTTGCCCCTACAGCTTACCCACCGATCTCCATACCCTAGCCGCCCTGAGTTTCTTAGATGATGTCTGCCAAATGCCCCCTTTCCCACAGATCCCCATCACCCACTCCAGAGCGTCGCAGCCTAAGCCCGGCTACGCTTCTTGTGGAGCTCGAGGAGCGACTGGCCCAAAAGAGGTGTATCGCAGCCTCTTTGCCCGATGTCACCGAGGGGGCTGCCGAGGAAGCTGACGACCATTACTGGCCACGGGCTCTCAATCAGCGGGCTAGAGTATGCTAGTATGTCATGGACGCTGGCTACGACATCGAGGTCATTGACAGGGATGACCTAGCGCGAGCTATGTCACAGGTTAAGTGTCCCACGATCCAAGGCCCCGCCGTTGATCTCCTCTGACTCGTTGTCAAGAATTTTCCATCCTACATTGCCATTGAGCACCTTTTGTCATTTTTGAAGGATACGTTCTACGACACTGGCTTGGGATCCACAGCTGCCAAGTCAGACCTCATCTACGGTGACCACGAGGAGGGCACCCTCTCCGTCTCTTCCAAGGGGAAAGAGCCCATCTGCGATATCATGGAGGGTACCCTACAGTCGTGCTCTTCCAAGGGGAAGGAGCCCATCTACTGCAACATGGAGCACACTTAGGGCCCGTGCTCTTCCCACGGGAATGAGCCCATCTGTGACAAGTGAGGAAACCCCTGATTTGTTTTGTTGTGCCCCTTCATAGGGGGAACCCATGATTTGTTTTGTCGAGTCCCTTTTGTAGTGTAGTGAGAATCTGTCCAGTTTTAATTGCTATATTTGGTTGTTTGTAGCATGCCTTGTTTATTTCAATTGTTCATAATGTGATGCTCTATATGTGCAACTATTTACTGTGCAGTACATTTTTATCAATACTAGTTTTAAACATACCGATGGGAATGCATATATTAGCTTGTTGTTAAGCCTGTTATAGCTAGCAAATGCCTCTTTTAAAGTTTTTTGATTGTTCGGTTGTTTGTAGTTAGCATATGTCCAGTTTCAAATGCTATCTTGGGTTGTTTGTAGTATGCCTTGTTTATTCCAGCTATTCACAACATGATATTCTATAAGTGCAAGTATGAACTATGCAGTTCAATTTCATCAATACCAGTTTCAACAATACCATCATGAATGACTACATTTGGTTGATGTTAAGAATGTTGCAGTTAGCATGCATTTCCATTTTTTTTAAAATAATCAGTCTACTTAGACCGGCACAATACCGGTTTGAATGACTGTATTTTCTTGTTGTTAAATGTTAGGCATGTTGCATTTAACACACCATTCCAATTCTTTTTTTCTTAACTAGCGTGCTTAAACCTCCACACTGAAGCTATCATTTGGAGATTATTTTGTCTACCATGGATATATTTGGTTGATGTTTAGCCTGTTGTGCTTAACATGCCTCTCGATGTACTTACACGGGAAAATTTTGGGAACGTCAGGAGTTTTCCATCGAGGTTAGCTTCATCCCATGGCTTATATATACTCACTGTTCAGGAGTTCGGTAGCTGGTACCATATAGGCTGGGGGATGATAAGGGATTAATCGGTGAATAAGACTTTGAACTGAATATATATGTAACCCATTTATCGGTAGGTTAACTAGGGCCATATCTAATATATCGGAGGATACATAGCAACATGCACTATACTGAATGTCTAAATATGCAATCCTAGGCTACATAGCAACATGGAAGACTATTAGCTTAATGTTCTGATGATGTCTAGATATACGTAGAAGAGCAGCAACAACAACACAACAACAATTAACTGCAGTTAATCGACCGATAATTTGTAAAAATGCAATAAACTCCCCCGGCCCATAAAATAATATGTTAATTCGTCCAATATGTGAGTATATTGGATGTTATAAGATATTATATAATTGGACATAGGGAGTGTTGTACTACATCATTGTGCAATTGTTGTTTAGCTTCTAATATTAACTTAGTGCTATTAGGTACATATGTCATTGGTAAAGATTTGCGCTTCGATCCTTTCTGCGTTTGGGGCAATGAGATATTGATGAACCAGCATCAAGTGAGGAAGCTAATAAAGATTGTTAGTAAATGGGTCAAAAGATGGCAATTAAACTATTTGTTTATACATTATCCAAAAGAACAACGAATTGTAGGATGGTAAGTAAGAACTCTGCAACCTTCTTTTTACTGCCCATAATGAATTGTGTTAGATGACAATGTTGGATTCTTTGTCCTTTGTAGTGGTTCCCAAAGTAGTTTACTCAAGATTACCTCTCAAACTACCTGATTGGTGGGCATGCAAAGGTTAAAGTATTTCTACCAGAACATGATGACTATCTAGATGTCTTCATGAAGACAGTGAAGGATGGGTGGTCGACCATCACAAGGAGTTGGATAAAGTCGTGTGTGCCTTCTGCATGGAGGAGGGCACAATATGGGCATTCCGTTTCACCTTGTTTAGCAACCAGAATGTCTTTCACCTCTTTCTTTACCGTCTTTAATTATACAAGTACACAACTGTGGTTCATCATCCTTTATTTGGTGATTATGCAATTCTTGAACATATATACCTGTCAATCGAATAATGCATTGGTTGTTTGAACCTGATGGATATGAATAAAGCTATAACTTACTTCCAAATTCAAATTTGGTACAATTTTAAATAGCAATAATTAAATTAGGGTGAAATTGTGCTCTGCAGGTCGTTACGGTGCACACGGTCCCTAAAACACAAACGCGTGTGATGTACACCATAATCCGACATGGTTCAAAGAGAGGAAACGTGTGCGAGCATGCACACAATTGTTGTTTGCAAAGCGTGTGTGATGTCAGACAATATCACAACGGTGCGAGCAAACTAAATGTTTGTGATAGTCTCCTTATTGTACACGATTTACAATCATGAACTATTTCTAATGTGGTACGCATCGTAAACATTGCACCACAGAATAGCGTGTGTGATAGTTATCCTGTACGACACTGTTATGATGGTCCGAAGTTTCGTAATCCTATCCGACACTCATACGATGATTAGCTACTCTTCTTAATTAGTTATCGCATACGGTTCAGGAAAAGTGAATGTGTATGATTGTTTGTCATACACGTTCTATAATCTTGAACTGTTTGTGATGGGCCGCGCATCGTAAATATAGCACCACAAAATACCGACTGCGGTGGTAATGCCAGCACACACAAGTAGTAAGGATGGAGCATTTGAGACATTAGATATATCCCAAAAAGTTGTGTTAAGAATCGCATTTGGGACAGGTGCAGGCATCTCATATGCTTTGTTATGGAAAACGTATGCATTCCTACTCCCTATCCCCGACAGTTTCTGGGTCACGTGGGAAGGACCCCCCCTATTACCCACACTAGGAAGGCGACGGTTTAAAATGTCATCGCAGAAAGGGGTTAAAAACCGTTTGTATAGCAGCTCACTGTACCAGTGCTAGTAATGATCAAAAAGTGATCCTGAACTACTTACACGTCAAACATAACCCCACCGGGTTCACTTCCCGAACTCACTCGAAAAGAGAGGATCACAGTTACGCACGCACTTGGTGTATTTTATTTCGGGTTTAGTGCCAAGTTCTCTACAACCAGATATTGTAAATTTCCAAGTCACCACATAACTGCGGGCAGGGCTTCTGAAAAGATTTAACCCTGCAGGGGTGTCCCAACTTAGTCCATCATAAACTCTCATGATCTACTTTGAAAAGCCTCAACCTCGGGATAACCCGATCAACCTCAAGTCAGCATGAAGTATCCTTGGAATCCCGGTGCATAAGACATTTAGACAATGGTAAAATAAGTCTAGCAAGGCCTCCCGGCATCTCCACAATCCCCATAGGAGCCACACGTATCTCGTTCTCAGGAAACGACTGGGTGAGCTAAGCATACAGTAACTGACATCCTGAGTTGCCCTAGGTAGTCCGCATGGTGCTCTAGTTTGGACCAACACCATCAGCACTATCTCCCTGTATTATGTTGAATAACGAACCTTGGGTAGCGCTAACTCCCTATGCGTTAAATTTATTATCATGATTATTATGTTGGGCAAATGTGAAAACCAATGTTGGGCCTTGCAGGGGGAGTTTTATTCAAAGTGAATTGTCAAGGGAAGGCCCCAAACCCCAACCATGTTAGGAACGCAAATAAAGGAACATAACACCGGAATGACGGAAACTAGCTAGGGCGGCGAGACTGGAACAAAACACCAAGCAAAAGGCTGAGCCTTCAACCCTTTACAAAGTATATAGATGCATTAATTAAATAAGAGATATTGTGACATCCATGTCCCAACATGGAACAACTGGTAACTAGCAACACTATAAGAGGGGGCTGACTAAAGCGGTAACTGTTAGAGGTTGTTTCATGTCATATTCAAAGGCTGACAAACATGGTAGGTAGCACGACATAGCGATAACATCGAGACAACTAGCAAAGCAAAGATAGTAGTGATATCCAAGGTAATGGTCATCTTGCATGAAATCCTGCTCTGAAGAAGATCGAGTCCATGAAGTATATGAACCAATAATAGTCGAACGAATCCTCACAATTGCCATGGAACCAGGAACTTCGAGAAGAAGCACAACTGGAAAGAAGCAAGCAACATGGTAAACACAAAACCATAAACATGGCATGATGCACCACCAAGTATGATGCATGACAAGTATGTTGTTACTCATGGCAAGAGATGATGCATAAAGGAACCGCACATCAAAGCAAGTTTAAATGAGGCAGGAAACAACACATAACAATTCTGGGAACTCCCCATATGCAAATTTCAAAATTGTACTGTTCTGAATAAAACATTATGACAAAGTTGTTAATCAACAAGTTAACATTCACCATGACGATCTACACATTTTTCTAGTCAAGTTATATATGTAGATCATTTAATTCAGAGCTACGGTCTAGAAGATATGAGCTAAACAAGTTAACATGGCATTGATGCAAAATGCATGCAAACATCAATCACAACACTCAAAACACGGATGCAACGTGAATTATGAAACTACACACAAATATAAACAAGATTCATATAAGACATGATCAAAACAGAGCAACTGTTCAACAATTACAATCAACACAAGTTGCAATAACAATCTACGCAAAATAGTATGATGCATACTTAGGAGCAACAAAACAACATGCTACAGGAACAAGGTGGACACAAACTTGATATGCACTTAAAGTAGATATGTCATGCTTCAATACATCTTTAATTTTCAGGTTCCTAGGCATCAAGGTTAATCCAATATGATCCATGGAAAAGGCATTGTTCTGCTATAGATTAGGACTTGGTGATGCATGAACAAAGATGCTACAATACTAGAACATGGCATCAAATGGCATAGCATCCTTGTCCATATCATGGAGCGCAAATCATACAACATGGAATATGCATATGAGCAACAGGTTCATGGCATTCATCAAAACAATATGCCACCGTGATAAAGCAGATCTCAGACTTTGTGAAAAACTGGGAATGCAAACACTAATATCATGAAATTGACTTGGGATGCACGTAACAGCAAGCATAGCAATTTTAATATTTACGGAATTTACATGGGCAGACATGGCAATCTCGTAGTTACTCCATTGTCACAAATTCATAGGATGCATAGATTAATTAATATGATTTTCACGAAATGGAACTATATGTTAACAGGTCGATAATTTTATCATGATGGCAAGTTGAGAGCAACAAAGAGACATGCTATAACAAGATTACATGGAAACCAAAGGCATGACATCAGAGTACACTTCACATAGAGCAAAACTCATGAAGGAATCATATGCATGTGACTTATGGATTAGTGTCAAACATCACGACAAGTTTGAATGTTTTAAAAGTTTTCTAGAATTAACATTAGGATGCACTTTTGTACCAGATATTATGACATGTAAATGAATCCTAACATGAATGCAACATCCACCACCATGTAGACCGCAAAGAGTAGAACAACTTTCATATATAAATCATCTCCAATGGATGCACAAAATATTAAATATGGCCCTCACAAAATGCAATATGATGTTTATACAGAAAAGGGCTTGGGTAATTTTACAAAATTAGAGTTAGCGTCGGTTAGGTATATGGCACACTGGACAAGGGTTAGGATGCCTCGCTCAACTTGGGCCCTGATAACCCACAAGTATAGGGGATCGCAACAGTTTTCGAGGGTAGAGTATTCAACCCAAATTTATAGATTCGACACAAGGGGAGCCAAAGAATATTTGCAAGTATTAGAAGCCGAGTTGTCAATTCAACCACACCTGGAGATTAATTATCTGCAGCAGTATGATCAGTAGCAAAGTAATATGATAGTTTTGATAGTAGTGGTAACAGTAGCAGTAACGGTAACAATGATAGCAATGATTTTGTAGCAAGTGTAACAGTAGAAACATTAGTAGTAACTTAGCAGAAACAATATATGAAAAAATCGTAGGCTTTGGATCGGTGAATCCATTGGATGATATCATCATATAACAGTCATAACCTAGGGCGATACAAAACTAGCTCTAGTTCATAAATATAATGTAGGCATGTATTCCGTAAATAGTCATACATGCTTATGGAGAGAACTTGCATGACATCTTTTGTCCTACCTTCCCATGGCAGCGGGGTCCATAAGGAAACTAAGGGATATTAAGGCGTCCTTTTAATAGAGAACTGGAACAAAGCATTAACACATACTGAATACATGAACTCCTCAAACTACGGTCATCACCAGAAAGTATCCCGAATACTGTCACTCCGGGGTTTACGAATCATAACACGTAATAAGTGACTATAACTTGTAAGATCGGATCTAGAACATAGATATAATGATGATAACATAAGCAGTTCAAATCTGAAATCATGGCACCCAGGCCCAAAGTGACAAGCATTAAGCATGGCAAAGTCATAGTAACATCAATCTAAGAACATAATGGATTCTGGGGATCAAGCCCATAACAAAACTAACTCGATTACATGATGAATCTCATCCAACTCCCTCACCGACCAGCGAGCCTACGAAGGAATTACTCACTCCCGGTGGGGAGCATCATGGAATTGGCGACGGAGAAGGGTTGGTGATGACGAAGATCTAAGATCCCCCTCTCCGGAGCCTCAAATGGAATTGGCAATGAGGAACGGGAGGTGGCGGTGGCTTCGTCTCGTGAAACGCGATAAATTTTTTGCCTTACTTTTTTCTCCGAGAATAGGATTTTATAGCGTTGGAGATAGGGTCAGTGGGGCCACCAGGTGGGCACAACCCACCTGGGTGCGCTAGGAGGGGCGCGCCCTGGTGGGTTGTGCTCACCTGGGGGCCCCCTTCAATGGTTCTTGGCTCCAGTATTTTTCTTTTATTCCATAAAAATCTTCAAAAAAATTAGTTCCATTCTGAGAACTTTTATTTCTGCACAAAAACAATACCATGGTAGTTCTGGTGAAAACAAGGTCAGTCTGGGTTAGCTTCATTCAAATCATGCAAATTAGAGTCCAAAACAAGAGTAAAAGCGTTAGGAAAAGTAGATACGAGGGAGACGTATCAACTCCCCCAAGCTTAAACCTTTGCTTGTCCTCAAGCAATTCAGTTGATAAACTGGAAATGAGAAAGAAAAACTTTTACGAACTCATTTGCTCTTGTTTACATAAATAAGTTTAAGTAGCACCCAGGTTTTCAACAAAGATTATAACTAACCATGTCAACAATAACTCTTAGCAATTATATTAACTCTTAACAATGGCATAAGCAACTAGCAGCAATAATAAAATATCTCAAATGACAACACTATGTCAAAACAATCATGATATAATATGACCATAGTGGTATCTCGCTAACCCTTTGTGAGACCGCACAACATAAATGCGGAGCACCTCCAAAGTTCAAGCAGCGACTAAACATTGTAATTCATGGTAGAAAAGATGTAGTCATGATGCATCCAACATTAGCTATACACAATGTATGAGCATGACAATAGTGTTGTCAGGTCTGGTGCTTTTTTGAGAAGGTGATGACACAACATAAAATTAAATACATAGTCCCTTCACAGAGGGAATCAGTGATTTGGAGCGGTGCTGGAGCTCAAGTTCTAAAATAGGGATAAATGAAATTTTGAGAAATGCACCCTTGTTTACTTCGTGACCATTAGTTATCAATATCTTCCATGCTAAACACATTAGTGGCGGTTCCCAAGCGATAAAAGTAAAGGTTTACTCCCCCTCCACCAACAAACACACTCCACGGCTAGCCGAATCCATGGGTACCGTCCATACCAACATCAGTCATGGGGGAGTTTTGTTTAATTATTTGCATTTTTTTATTTCAGGACTGGGAATCCCTATTACGCCCCTCTCATGCAAGGACAAGTGAATAAACACTCATCGTGAGAATAACCCACTTAGCATGGAAGATAGTGACTACCTCCTGCACTCCATGAACAATCCAGGCACACAAAAAGGATGTTTATTTGAAGTTTTTAGAGGTGGCACATACAAATTTACTTAGAACGGTAGGGTAATACCGCATATAGGTAGATATATGGTGGACTCATCTGGAATAACTTGGGTTTAAGGATTTTGATGCACAAGCAGTTTTCCCACTTAGTACAGGTGAAGGCTGGCAAATAGGTTGAGAAGCGGACAGCTAGAGAGCGAAAACGGTCTTGAACATGCATTATGCATAAGTAACATTGGATACTAGCATGAGTAGGATATGAACACCATGAATATAAATATCATAGAGCCTATGTTGGTTTTGATTCAACTACATGCATGAACATGTGCCAAGTCAAGCCACTCGAACATTCGGAGGAGGATACCATACCATCATACCAAATCACAATCATTTTAATGCGTGTTGACATCTAGATAAATCATTATCCACTCCTAGCTACTTAAGCATGGCATGAGAAAACTATAATCTCTAATTGTCATTGCAAACATGTTTGATCATAATAGGCTGAATCATGGATACTCGGTTAAACATATTTAGAAAAACAGAACAAGTTGAGTTCATACCCGTTTCTCTCTGCCACGGTCGGTTCATCAAATATCGTCATTATTTCCATTCACTTGCATGACCAAATGATATGAAAATAATAATAATGCAAGAGTTTCATTGACTAAGCTGGAATCTGCAAACATTTTATTCAAGAGGAGAAGATAAGGCAATTTGAGCTATTTGTTAGATCAACAATAATGTTACAATGGTCTCTTGGAGATCCATATGATGTAACTCTTTTTGCGGTGTGTTTGTTGGGATCGGATGAACTTTGAGTTTATGATCAGACCTGTCTCTTTTTATCCATGTAAGTTATTTGAGTTTCATTGATCTCTTATATGCATGATTGCTTATAGCCTCGTATTTCTTCTGCGATATTTGGGTTTTGTTTGGACAACTTGATCTATTTATCTTGCAATGGAAGAGGTGCTTTGTAGTGGGTTCGATCTTATGGTGCTTGATCCCAGTGATAGAAGGGGAACCAACACGTATGTATCGTTGCTACTAAGGATAAAACGACGGGCTCTATTTCTACATAAATAGTTCTTGTCTACATCATGTCATCGTTCTTATTGCATTACTCCGTTTCTCCATGAACTTAATACACCAAATGCATGCTGGATAGCGGTCGATGTGTGGAGTAATAGTAGTAGATGTAGGCAGGAGTCGGTCCACTAATCATGGACGTGATGCGTATGTAATGATCATTGCCTGGATATCGTCATGATTATTTGAAGTTCTATAAATTTCCCAACATTAATTTGTTTACCCATCGTTTGTTATTTTTCTCAAGAGAAGCCACTAGTGAAACCTACGACCCCCGGGTCTCTTTCTCATATTATTTGCCTTTTCGATCTATTTTATTAGCCTTTTATTTTTAGATCTAAACCAAAATACAAAAATACCTTGCTGCAATTTATTCTTATTTATTTTATTTGGCATTCGATCTATCAATCTACTAAAATTTATCCATGTTTGTTTGCCAATTTGTGGGACCACTACCCGAAAGGGATTCACAACCCCTTTTACACGTCGGGTTGCGAGTATTTGTTATTTGTGCGCAGGTGTCGTTTACGTATTGTTGCTTGGTTCTCATACTGGTTGGATGACCTTGGTCTCATCACTGAGGGAAATACCTACCGTCTTTGTGCTGCATCATCCCTTCCTCTTTGGGGAAACACCGACGTAGCTTCAAGCCGCATCACCTCCTCAGCCACAACCTTTGCGTTGTGTGCACGGGCCTCGCTCTCAAGAACATAATATCTTCCCTTACTATGAAAATAAAAGAGAGCAGGTGCAGGCAAAAAGGTGTCCACGACAGACTTTTTATTGAACAATAGGTTGTAAGTGTAATTATGGATTCCTCCCGTAAGGAACTTATGGTGTTTCATGGCATCAAAGTTTAATTACTGAGTAGGTAGGATGGGGTCATTTGACCAAGGTGATACACCCAACTCCTTTGCTAGACATGAAGCATAAATCCCACCATAAAAATATCCACTACCGGCGTTGTCTTGTAATCTACGTGCAATAATCACTCCAAGGTTATAGCAGCTAACACCGGTGAGAGCAGTATGAATGAGGCTCAAGTCAGGAGCACATAGTGCACTACAGTCTTGCTTGCCTACGATGCATTTGCCATTAAACAGTGCAAATTATTGAATTGATGGGAAATGAATACTTTTTATTCTACCTTGTGTCACCCCTCTATTCTCACCATAGCACATATTAATAAAAAATGATTCATATTCAGATCTTGGTGGCTCATCCATCAAACCCCAATATGGAATTTTATATGCAACACAGAATGCGTCTAGAGGCATAGTGATTGAACAATCATAAAGCTTAAACAAAATTCTAGACTCACGAGGATGAAATTTAAATTCTTTAGTAAACGATTCTATGAGACTGAGATGTTGGTTGCACTTATCTTAAATGTAGGGACCGAGCTCAGCGTTGTGAATATATTGCTCAAATTCTTCTTTGATACCTGCACTCACCATGAAATCGTCACACAGACATAAGCATGATTTGGTAGCGGCATCCCGTATTGAACTTGCGCTTGGTTCAACATAAGATTGACGAATTGAGCCACTACTAGAAGATGCCTCCAAGGACCTCCGCCTCGAAGAACTCCTTCCAAAGAAGTTCATCATATTTGCGTACAATTTTCTAAAAAAATGGGCCACAAAATTTTCGTCAACAAAACTTCACAAGATTGATAGCAACTACCCATAAGGATGCATAGAGTCCATATTAGGCATTCAAACTAATTTGAACTCTAAGAATTCAACATGCAAGCTCATCTACAACAGCAGCATGAGTAGCTAATTATTCAAAATATAATCCACTGAAGCAAAAACTAATTTGAGCAACGGAGGAGTCACATACCAAGTAGCAATTCCCTGAAACAGTTTTAGAAATGGAGCTTCGGGCAAAGAGATCGGAATCCGCGGGTTTGAGAGCAAGAACACGAGAGAGAGAGAGAGAGAGAGAGAGAGAGAGAGAGAGAGAGAGAGCAATGGTGATTTATTTCTGGAGGTAGGTGATGGTGTGGACTAAAGAGATAAGTGAGGGGGCCCACGTGTGGACCACAACCCACCAAGGCGCGCCTGGGGCTACTAGCGCACCCAGGTGGGTTGTGCCCACCTAGTGCACCCCCCTCTAATATTATTTGCATAAAAAATTCTTAAATATTCAGAAAAAATCATATTAAACTTTCAGGGAATTCTGAGAACTTTTATTTTTGGGTCATTTTTATTGCACAGGAAATTCAGAAAACAGACAAAACATGGCATTTTATTTTATTTAACTAAGAAAAACAGAAAATAAAAGTTGGGAGCAGAAGGTTGTGCTTACTAAATTCATCAACTTCATACCTCTCAAAAATGATCCATTAAGAAGGTTGATCCAGTCTTGTTAACAACTAGTTTCGATTAGCCTGAAACCGAAGAACTTTCATAAAACACTAAGTTACCTCAACGAGGATATGCATGTCCCTAACAATAAGCATTTCATATTTCTTTTTGGCAGTAGGTAAAGGTAGTTCGAAACTTCCAATAGTGCGTGTCAGAGATTTTTCAATAACATTAATACCATTCACTTGCAATTGTTTCTTTGGAAAGCGCACAATATGCTCATTACCATTGATATGAAAAGTGACCTTGCTTTTATTACAATCAATAACAGCCCCTACAGTATTCAAAAAGGGTCTACCAAGGATAATCGACTTGTTGTCGTCCTCGGGCATCTCAAGTATAACAAAGTCAGTTAAGATATAGTAACATTTGCAACAACAATGGGCACATCCTCACAAATACCGAAAGGTATGGCAGTTGATTTGTCAGCCATTTCCAAAGATATTTTAGTAGGTTGAGTTTATTCAATCAACTCTTTTATATACAGAGAAAGGCATAACACTAACACCAGCTCCTAAGTCACACAAAGCAGTTTTAACATTGTTTCTTTTCATGAAGCAAGGTATAGTTGGTATTCCTGGGTCTCCTAGTTTTTTAAGTACTCCATCCTTAAAATTAATAATTAGCAAGCATATGGATATTTCAGCTTCTGGTATTTTTCTCTTATTAGAGATGATGTCTTTCATATATTTTGCATAAGCGGCCATCTTAAAGATATCAGTCAAGCGAGTGCCCAAAAAGACATGCCTAAGCATTTCAGCAAAACATTCAAATTCTTCATCATCTTTCTTCTTAGTTGATTTAGGTGGAAAGGGCATGGGTTTTTGAACCCATGGTTCTCTTTCTTTTCCATGTTTTCTAGCAACAAAGTCTATTTTATCATATCTTTTATTTTTGGGTTGTGGGTTATCAAGATCAACAGCTGGTTCTATTTCAACATCATTGTCTGGTTGTTTATCATTGTATGGTTGAGTGTCTTCATGAACAACATCATTATCTTTTTCATTATCACTAGGTGAACATTACCAGATTGAGTTTCAGCATCAGAAATAGAAACATTATTGTTATCAGGAGGTTTTTCTACTTCAGCTTCACTAGAGTTATGCAACATCCTATCAATTTCCTTTTTCTTCTTCTTTTTAGAAGGACTAGGTGCATTCGTGTTAATTCTTTGCGAGTCTTGTTTAATTCTTTACGGATGTCCCTCGAGATAAAGTGGTTCCTGAGTCATTTTACCTCCTCTAGTTGCTACTCTAACAGCAAAGTCATTTATATTATTATTCATTTCATCTAGCAACTCTCTTTGAGATTTAGCAACTTGTTCTAGTGGAGTTTGAACCATAGAGGCATGTTTTCCTACACCTCTAACATCATTGGATATTCTAAATAATAAGTCACTCAAGCGAGCAATCATATCTGAATTATATCTCAATTGTTTCATAACATTTTCATTGAAGTGATCTTGCTTTCTAATGTAATTATCGAACTCATAAAGGCATTGACTAGGATGCATATTGTAAGGATTGTCCCTTTCATTGAATTTCATTAAAGAATTTACCCTTACCACCTCAAGCAGTGGTGGTGTGTAAAGTCCATATATTTCTTCAATAGGAGGTAAAATTTTAACATCCTTTGCTTTAATACCTTTTTCCTTCATAAATTTATTTGCCTCTTGCATATCTTCAGGACTGAGATATAAGATACCCCTCTTCTTCGGAGTGGGTTTATGCGGTGGTTCCGGAAGAGTCCAGTCTCATAATTTTTCAATAAATTATTCGATAATTCCTTGGCTTGTTCAACAGTTCATTCCCTGAAAACACAACCAACACAACTATCTAGGAAGTCCCTAGAAGCATCGGTTAGTCCATTATAGAAGATATAAAGTATTTCATTTTTCATAAGAGGATGATCAGGCAAAGCATTTAGCAATTGGAGAAGCCTCCCCCAAGCTTGTGGGAGACTCTCTTCTTCAATTTGCACAAAGTTAATTATTTCCTGTAAGGCAGCTTGTTTCTTATGAGCAGAAAAATATTTTTTAGAGAAGTAATAAATCATATTCTGGGGACTACACACACAACCAGGAGCAAGAGTATTGTACCATATCTTAGCATCACCCTTTAATGAGAACAGAAATAACCTGAGAATATAGTAGTAGCAAATTTTATCCTCATGAGGAAAAATGGTAGCTATATCATTTAATTTAGTGAGATGTGCCACAACAATTTCAGTTTCATAGCCATGGGAAGGACCAGATTCAACCAAAGTAATTAACACTAGCTCAACAGAGAATTCATAATCATTATCATCAACAAAGGTAGGTGAAGTAGCAAACTTAGGATCACATTTCGTTCTAGCATTCAAAGATTTATCTTTTAGTCTTCATAATAATTTCTTAAGACCATCTCTATCATTGCAAGCAAGAAAATATCTAGATGTCTCCTCATCCATAACATAACCTTCAGGGACCTTAGGCAATTCATATCTAGGAGAGCTAGGTCTAATAGGTATTTCAAGATTTTCAGTTTCAAGTACTTCATCAATTTCAACTATTTCATCAGTTTCAGCATTCTCAATATTTTTTAGATCTAGCAATTTGTTCATCAAGAAATTCACCTAGTGGCACATCATCATCAAGCAAGGTACTAGCATCATCATGAGTAGCATTCATAGAAGTAGCATCATCAATAACTTTCGACTTATCAAGATTAATAGCATGTGGTGGTGTTGCAAGTCTACTCAAAACAGAAGGTGAATCAAGTGCAGAGTGTGATGGCAGTTCCTTACCTCCCCTCGTCTTAGAGGGAAAAGTCTTGGTTCTTAGATCTTTCAGATCCTTCATAACGATAAATTGATAATAATCCCAAGTGACTCCGCAAATATAGCTATGCTCCCCGGCAACGGCGCCAGAAAAAGGTCTTGATAACCCACAAGTATAGGGGATCTCAACAGTTTTCAGGGGTAGAATATTCACCCCAAATTTATAGATTCGACACAAGGGGAGCCAAAGAATATTTTCAATTATTAGCAGCTGAGTTGTCAATTCAACCACACTTGGAGATTAAGTATCTACATCAATATGATCAATATCAACGTAATATGATAGTTTTGATAGTAGTCATAACTGGTTGGGAATGCAGTAATTTCAAAAAAATTCCTACGGACACGCAAGATCCATCTAGGTGATGCATAGCGATGAGAGGGGAGAGTGTTGTCCACGTACCCTCATAGACCGTAAGCGGAAGCGTTATGACAACGCGGTTGATGTACTCGTACGTCTTCACGATTCGACCGATCCTAGCACCGAAGGTACGGCACCATCGCGATCTACACACATTCAGCTCGATGACGTCCCATGAACTCTAGATCCAGCTGATGTCGAGGGAGAGTTTTGTTAGCATGACGGCGTGATGACGGTGATGATGAAGTTACCGACGCAAGGCTTTGCCTAATCTCTACAACGATATGACCGAGGTGGAAATCTATGGAGGGGGGCGCCGCACACGGCTAAACAATCAACTTGTGTGTCTATGGGGAGCTCCCCTCCCCCGTATATAAAGGAGGGAGGGAGGAAGAGGCCGGCCTAGGAGGAGGCGCGCGCCAAGGAGGGGCAATCCTACTCCAAGTAGGTTTGGCCCCCCTTTCCTGTTCCTACTAGGAGAAGGAGGAAAGAGGAGGAGGGGAGAAGGAAAGAGGGGGCCGGCCCTCCGAACCATAAACCAATTCTGTTTGGGCCTAGGGGGCGTGCCCCACACCCTGCTTGCTGCCCTCTTTCTCCACTAGGGCCCAATAAGGCCCGTAGACTCCCCAGTGTTTCCGGTAACCTCCCGGTACTCCGAAAAATACCAGATACACTTCGGAACCCTTCCGGTGTCCGAATATAACATTCCAATATGTCAATCTTTATGTCTCGACCATTTCGAGACACGCCGTCATGTCCGTGATCATATTGGGGACTTCGAACTACCTTCGGTACATCAAAACACATAAACTCATAATACCGATCATCACCGAACGTTAGGCGTGCGGACCCTACGGGTTTGAGAACTATGTAGACATGACCGAGGCTCACTTCCAGTCAATAACCAATAGCGGAACCTGGATGCTCATATTGGTTCCTACATATTCTATGAAGATCTTTATCGGTCAAACCCCATAACAACATATGTTGTTCCCTTTGTCATTGGTATGTTACTTGCCCGAGATCCGATCGTCGATATCTCAATACCTGGTAAAATTTCGTTACCGGCAAGTCTCTTTACTCATTTTGTTATGCATCATCCCGCAACTAACTCATTATTCACATTGCTTGCAAGGCTTATAGTGATGTGCATTATCGAGAGGGCCCAGAGATACCTCTCCGATACACGGAGTGACAAATCCTAATCTCGATCTATGCAGACTCAACAAACACCATCGGAGACACCTGTAGAGCATCTTTATAGTCACCCAGTTACGTTGTGACGTTTGATAGCACACTAAGTGTTCCTCGGGTATTCGGGAGTTGCATAATCTCATAGTCATAGGAACATGTATAAGTTATGAAGAAAGCCATAGCAATAAACTAAACAATCATAGTGCTAAGCTAAAGGATGGGTCAAGTCAATCAAATCATTCTCTAATGATGTGATCCCGTTCATCAAATGTCAACTCATGTCTATGGTTAGGAAACTTAACCATCTTTGATTAACGAGCTAGTCAAGTAGAGGCATATTAGTCACACTGTTCGTCTATGTATTCACACATGTACTAAGTTTTCGGTTAATACAATTCTAGCATGAATAATAAACATTTATCATGATATAAGGAAATATAAATAACAACTTTATTATTGCCTCTGGGGCATATTTCCTTCGATCTCCCATTTGCACTAGAGTCAATAATCTAGTTCACATCGTTATGTGATTTCACACCAATAGTTTATATCTTTATGTGATTAGTTCACATCTTCATGTGACTAATACCCAAAGGGTTTACTAGAGTCAATAATCTAGTTCACATCACTATGTGATTAACACCCAAAGAGTGATCATGTTTTGCTTGTGAGAGAAGTTTAGTCTACGGGTCTGCAACATGCAGATCCTTATGTATTTTGTAAATTTCTGTGTCTACAATACTTTTCACGGAGCTACTCTAGCTAATTGCTGCCACTTTCAATATGTATCTAGATAGAGACTTAGAGTCATCTAGATCAGTGTAAAAAGCTTGCATCAACGTAACTCTTTACGATGAACTCTTTTATCACCTCCATAACCGAGAAATATTTCCTTAGTCCTCTAAGAATAATTTTGACCGCTGTCCAGTGATCTACTCCTAGATCACTATCGTACACCCTTGCCAAAATCATGCTGAGGTATACAATAGGTCTGGTACACAGCATAGCATACTTTATAGAACCTATGACTGAGGCATAGGGAATGACTTTTCATTATCTTTCTATTTTCTGTCGTGGCCAGGTTTTGAGTCTTTACTCAATTTCACACCTTACAACTCAGGCAAGAACTCCTTCTTTGACTGATCCATTTTGAACTCCTTCAAAATCTTATTAAGGTATGTACTCATCGAAAGTCTTATCAAGCGTCATGATCTATCTTTATAGATCTTGATGCCCAAAATGTAAGTAGCTTTACAGGTAATTCTTTCTTTGAAAAACTCCTTTCATATTCTCCTTTATGCTTTCCGGAAAATTCTACATCATTTACAATCAACAATATGTCATTCACATATACTTATCAGAAAGGCTGTAGTGCTCCCACTCACTTTCTTGTAAATATAGGCTTCACCGCAAGTCTGTAGAAAACTATATGCTTTGATCAACTCATCAAAGCATATATTCCAACTCCGAGATGCTTGCAACAGTCCATAGATGGATTGCTGGAGCTTGCACATTTTGTTAGCACCTTTAGGATTGAGAAAACCTTCTGGTTGCACCATATACAACTCTTCTTTAATAAATCTATTAAGGAATACAGTTTTGACATCCATTTGCCAAATTTCATAGATTGCAGCAATTGCTAACATGATTCGGGTAGACTTTAAGCATCGATACGAGTGAGAAAATCTCATCGTAGTCAACACCTTGAACTTGTCGAAAACCTTTTGCGAAAATTCGAGCTTTGTAGATAGTGACACTACTATCAGCATCCGTGTTCCTCTTGAAGATTCATTTATTCTCAATAGGTCGCCGATCATTGGACAAGTCAATCAAAGTCCACACTTTGTTCTCATACATGGATCCCATCTCAGATTTCATGGCTTCAAGCCATTTCACGGAATCTAGGCTCATTATCGCTTCCTCATAGTTCGTAGGTTTGTCATGGTCTAGTAACATGACTTCCAGAAAGGATTACCGTACCACTCTGGTGCGTACCAAACTCTAGTTGACCTATGAGGTTCGGTAGTAACTTGATTTGAAGTTTCATGATCATCATCATTAGCTTCCTCACTAATTGGTGTAGGAATCACTGGAACTGATTTATGTGATGAACTACTTTTCAATTCAGGAGAAGGTACAATTGAAGGAAATATGCCCTAGAGGCAATAATAAAGTTATTATTTATTTCCTTATTTCATGATAAATGTTTATTATTCATGCTAGAAATGACAACTCATGACGATCGGTATTATGAGTTTTTGTGTTTTGATGTACCGAAGGTAGTTCAGAGTCCCGGATATGATCACGGACATGACGAGGAGTCTTGAAATGGTCGATACGTAAATATCGATATATTGGACGACTATATTCGGACACCGAAAGTGTTCCGGGTGATTTCAGAGAAAACCAGAGTGCCGGAGGGTTACCGGAACCCCCCCGGGAGAAATAATGGGCCTTAGTGGAGGGAGAGAGGGCTGGCCTAGGGAAGGCCGCACGCCCCTCCCCCTGTAGTCTGAATTGGACTAGGAGAGGGGGGCGGCGCCCCCCTCTTCTTCAACCTCTCCCCCATCCTTTCCCCCTCCTAGTAGGAGTAGGAAAGAGGGGAGTCCTACTCCTACTAGGAGGAGAACTCCTCCTCCTAGCGCGCCATAGAGGGCCGGCCGGCCTCCTGTTGGGGAACGTAGTAATTTCAAAAAAATTCCTACGCACACGCAAGATCATGGTGATGCATAGCAACGAGAGGGGAGAGTGTTGTCTACGTACCCTCGTAGACCGGAAGCGGAAGCGTTTAGCACAACGCGATTGATGTAGTCGTACATCTTCACGGCCTGACCGATCAAGCACCAAAACTGCGGCACCTCCGAGTTCTAGCACACGTTCAGCTCGATGACGATCCCTGGACTCCGATCCAGCAAAGTGTCGGGGAAGAGTTCTGTCAGCACGATGGCGTGGTGACGATCTTGATGTTCTACCATCGCAGGGCTTCGCCTAAGCACCGCTAAAATATTATCGAGGATTATGGTGGAGGGGGGCACCGCACACGGCTAAGAGAACGATCACGAAGATCAACTTGTGTGTCTAGAGGTGCCCCCTTCCCCCGTATATAAAGGAGCAAGGGGGAGGGGCGGCCGGCCAGGAGGAGGCGCGCCAGGGAGGAGTCCTACTCCTACCGGGAGTAGGACTCCCTCCTTTTCCTTGTCCAACTAGGAGAGGGGGAAGGAAGGGAGAGAGGAGAGGAAGGAAAGGGGGGGCGCCGCCCCCCTCCTTGTCCAATTCGGACTAGAGGGGGAGGGGGCGCGCGGCCTTCCCTGGCCGCCCCTCCTCTTCTCCACTTTGGGCCCATGAGGCCCATAAACCCCCGAGGGGGTTCCGGTAACCCCCCGGTACTCCGGTTTTATCCGAAACTTCTCCGGAACACTTCCGGTGTCCGAATATAGCCGTCCAATATATCAATATTTATGTCTCGACCATTTCGAGACTCCTCGTCATGTCCGTGATCACATCCGGGACTCCGAACAATCTTCGGCACATCAAAATATATAAACTCATAATGAAACTGTCATCGTAACGTTAAGCGTGCGGACCCTACAGGTTCAAGAACAATGTAGACATGACCGAGACACGTCTCCAGTCAATAACCAATAGCGGAACCTGGATGCTCATATTGGCTCCTACATATTCTACGAAGATCTTTATCGGTCAGACCGCATAACAACATACGTTGTTCCCTTTGTCATCGGTATGTTACTTGCCCGAGATTCGATCGTCGGTATCTCAATACCTAGTTCAATCTCGTTACCGGCAAGTCTCTTTACTCGTTTTGTAATACATCATCTCGCAACTAACTCATTAGTTGCAATGCTTGCAAGGCTTATGTGATGTGCATTACCGAGAGGGCCCAGAGATACCTCTTCGACAGTCGTAGTGACAAATCCTAATCTCGAAATACGCCAACCCAACATGTACCTTTGGAGACACCTGTAGAGCTCCTTTATAATCACCCAGTTACGTTGTGATGTTTGGTAGCACACAAAGTGTTCCTCCGGCAAACGGGAGTTGCATAATCTCATAGTCATAGGAACATGTATAAGTCATGAAGAAAGCAATAGCAACATACTAAAACGATCGGGTGCTAAGCTAATGGAATGGGTCATGTCAATCACATCATTCTCCTAATGATGTGATCCCGTTAATCAAATGACAACAGATGTCTATGGTTAGGAAACATAACCATCTTCGATTAACGAGCTAGTCAAGTAGAGGCATACTAGTGACGTTTAGTTTGTCTCTGTATTCACACAAGTATTATGTTTCCGGTTAATACAATTCTAGCATGAATAATAAACATTTATCATGATATAAGGAAATAAAATAATAACTTTATTATTGCCTCTAGGGCATATTTCCTTCACCTCCCCCCTTGCTCCTTTATATACGGGGGCAGGGGCACCCCATAGACACAATAGTTGATCATTGATCTATTAGTCGTGTGCGGTGCCCCCCTCCGCCATAATCCACCTCGGTCATATCGTTGCGGTGCTTAGGGGAAGCCCTGCGTCGGTAGCATCATCATCACCGTCATCACGCTGTCGTGCTATTGGAACTCTCCCTCGAAGCTCTACTAGATCGGAGTTCGTGGGACGCCATCAAGCTGAACATGTGCTGAACTTGGAGGTGCCATGCGTTCGGTACTTGGATCGGTCGGATCGTGAAGACGTACGACTACATCAACCGCGTTGTTATAATGCTTCTGCTTTCGGTCTACGAGGGTACGTGGACAACACTCTCCCCTCTCATTCCTATGCATCACCATGATCTTGCGTGTTCGTAGGATTTTTTTTTGAAATTACTATGTTCCCAAACAACAATTACCTCATCAAGTTCTACATTCCTCCCACTCACTTGTTTCGAGAGAAACTTCTTCTCTAGAAGGATCCATTCTTAGCAACGAATATCTTGGCTTCGGATCTGTGATAGAAGGTGTACCCAACAGTTTCCTTTGGGTATCCTATGAAGATGCATTTCTCCGATTTGGGTTCGAGCTTATCAGGTTGAAACTTTTTGATATAAGCATCACATCCCCAAACTTTAAGAAATGACAGCTTAGGTTTATTTCCAAACCACAGTTCATCTAGTGTCATCTCAATGGATTTAGATGGTGCCCTATTTAACGTGAATACAGCTGTCTCTAATGCATAAATCCAAAATGATAATGGTAAATCGATAAGAGACATCATAGATCGTACCATATCTAATAGAGTACGGTTATGACGTTTGGACACACCATTACGCTATGGTGTTCCAGGTGGCCTGGGTTGTGAAACTATTCCACATTGTTCCAAATGAAGACCAAACTCATAACTCAAATATTCACCTCCACGATCAGACTGTAGAAACCTTATTTTCTTGTTATGATGATTTTCCACTTCACTCTGAAATTCTTTGAACTTTTCAAATGTTTCAGACTTATGTTTCATCAAGTAGATATACCCATATCTACTCAAATCATCTGTGAAGGTTAGAAAATAACGATACCCGCCGCAAGCCTCAACACTCATCGGATCACATACATCAGTATGTATTATTTCCAGTAAGTTAGTTGCCCGCTCCATTGTTCCGGAGAACGGAGTCTTAGTCATCTTGCCCATGAGGCATGTTCGCAAGCATCAAGTGATTCATAATAAAGTGATTCCAAAAGTCCATTAGCATGGAGTTTCTTCATGCGCTTGACACCAATATGACCTAAACAGCAGTGCCACATATAAGTTGCACTATCATTATTAACTTTGCATCTTTTGGTTTCAATATTATGAATATGTGTATCGCTACGATCAAGATTCAATAAACCATTCACCTTGGGTGTATGACCATAGAAGGTTTTATTCATGTAAACAGAATAACAATTATTCTTTGACTTGAATGAATAAATGTGTTACAATAAACATGATCCAATCATATTCATGCTCAACGCAAACACCAAATAACATTTATTTTAGGTTCAACACTAATCCCGAAGGTAAAAGGAGTGTGCGATGGTGATATTATCAATCTTGGAATCTATCAGATCTGGGGTTCTGGTAGACCCTTGAGGTTCGAACACTGGGGTGCGCGCGAAGGTTTTCTCCCTACCGATCCACGCCCTAGCTCTCTAAGATCTCGCAGACGAACACGGCGAACTCTCAACATAGAAAGACACAAGATTTATACTGGTTCTGGCCACCATTGTGGTGTAATACCCTACTCTAGTGTGGTGGTGGTGGATTGCCTCTTGGGCTAATGATGAATAGTACAAGAGGAAGAACAGCCTCCTGAGGTCGAGGTGTTCTTGTGTTTGGTGAGCTTGTGTGTGAGGATCGGAATCAGCTGTCGACTTATGATGGTGTCGATCCAATGCCCCTCATGGTGGTGGCTAGTTCTACTTATATAGGCCTTGGTCCTCTGCCCAAATATTGAGCGGGAAGGGAGCCAACAACGGCCAATTCGAAAGGGGACAGCTAGTGATGTCTACTACACAACCTTCTTCTTGTAGACGTTGTTGGGCCTCCAAGTCCAGAGGTTTGTAGGACAGTAGCAAATTTCCCTCAAGTGGATGACCTAAGGTTTATCAATCCGTAGGAGGGGTAGGATGAAGATGGTCTCTCTCAAGCAACCCTGCAACCAAATAACAAAGAGTATCTTGTGTCCCCAACACACCCAATACAATGGTAAATTATATAGGTGCACTAGTTCGGCAAAGAGATGGTGATACAAGTGGTATATGGACGGTAGATAAAGGTTTTTGTAATCTGAAAATATAAAAACAGCAAGGTAACTAATGATAAAAGTGAGCACAAACGGTATTGCAATGCGTTGAAATGAGGCCTAGGGTTCATACTTTCACTAGTGCAAGTTCTCTCAACAATAATAACATAATTGGATCATATAACTATCCCTCAACATGCAACAAAGAGTCACTCCAAAGTCACTAATAGCGGAGAACAAACAAAGAGATTATGGTAGGGTACGAAACCACCTCAAAGTTATCCTTTCTGATCGATCTATTCAAGAGTCCGTAGTAAAATAACACGAAGCTATTCTTTCTGTTCAATCTATCATAGAGTTCGTACTAGAATAACACCTTAAGACACAAATCAACCAAAACCCTAATGTCACCTAGATACTCCAATGTCACCTCAAGTATCCGTGGGTATGATTATACGATATGCATCACACAATCTCAGATTCATCTATTCAAACAATACAAAGAACTTCAAAGAGTGCCCCAAAGTTTCTACCGGAGAGTCAAGACGAAAACGTGTTCCAACCCCTATGCATAGGTTCATGGGTGGAACCCACAAGTTGATCACCAAAACATACATCAAGTGGATCAATAGAATACCCCATTGTCACCACGGGTATCTCACGCAAGACATACATCAAGTGTTCTCAAATCCTTAAAGACTCAATCCGATAAGATAACTTCAAAGGGAAAAATCAATCCATTACAAGAGAGTAGAGGGGGAGAAACATCATAAGATCCAACTATAATAGCAAAGCTCGCGATACATCAAGATCGTACCACCTCAAGAACACGAGAGAGAGAGAGAGAGAGATCAAACACATAGCTACTGGTACATACCCTCAGCCCCGAGGGAGAAATACTCCATCCTCATCGTGGAGAGCGCCGGGATGATGAAGATGGCCACCGGTGAGGGGTTCCCCCTCCGGCAGGGTGCCGGAACGGGTCTAGATTGGTTTTCGATGGCTACGGAGGCTTCTGGCGGCGGAACTCCCGATTTTCTGCTCCCCGAAGTTTTTAGGGTATATGGGTATATATAGGAGGAAGAAGTACGTCGGTGGATCTCTGGGCTGTCCACGAGGCAGGGGGCGCGCCCAGGGGGGTGGGCGCGCCCACCACCCTCGTGTGCAGCCCGAGACTCTTCTGGTCCATCTCCGATACTCCGTGGGCTTCTTCTGGTCCAAAAATAAGTTCCGTGAAGTTCAAGTCAATTGGACTCTATTTGATTTTCCTTTCTGCGATACTCTAAAACAAGGAAAAAACAGAAACTGGCACTGGGCTCTAGGTTAATAGGTTAGTCCCAAAAATCATATAAAATAGCATATAAATGCATATAAAACATCCAAGGTTGATAATATAATAGCATGGAACAATCAAAAATTATAGATAAGTTGGAGACGTATCAGCATCCCCAAGCTTAATTATAGCTCGTCCTCGAGAAGGTAAATGATAAAAACAGAATTTTTAATGTGGAATGCTACCTAACATATTTATCCATGTAGTTCTCTTTATTGTGGCAAGAATATTCAGATCCATAAGATTCAAGATAAAAAATTTATATCGACATAAAAAATAATAATACTTCAAGCATACTAAAAATGCAATCATGTCTTCTCAAAGTAACATGGCCAAAGAAAGTTATCCCTACGAAATCATATAGTTTGGCTATGCTCTATCTTCACCACACAAAATATTTAAATCATGCACAACCCCGATGACAAGCCAAGCAATTGTTTCATACTTTTGATGTTCTCAAACTTTTTCAATCTTCACGCAATACATGAGCGTGAGCCATGGACATAGAACTATAGGTGGAATATAATGGTGGTTGTGGAGAAGACAAAAAGGAGAAGATAGTCACATCAACTAGGCGTATCAATGGGCTATGGAGATGCCCATCAATAGATACCAATGTGAGTGAGCAGGGATTGCCATGCAACCGATGGATCAGATATCAATGTAACACCCACGATGCGGCTATATCTCCCACGTGGCGGGGCACGACTTAGAGGCATAACCGCATGGTAGGCATGTCGCAAGAGGGGTAATCTTTACACATCCCATGTACTGAATAAGAAAGGGATGAAGAGTTGGCTTAAAATCGCCACTTCACACAATACATAAATTTATCATACATCATCCAGAAGACTGCGGAACCAAAATAAAGAAAGACAACCCCAAATGCTAGATCCCCGATCGCCCCAACTGGGCTCCTCTACTGATCATCCGGAAAAGAATCGTAACAGCCCGAATCCTCGTCGAACTCCCACTTGAGTTCGGTAGCGTCCCCTGCACTGACATCATCGGCACCTGCATCTGTTTGGAAGTATCTGTGAGTCACGTGGACTCAGCAATGTCACACCCTCGCGATCAATACTATTTAAGCTTCAAGGTAGGAAAAGGGTAGTGACGTGGAGCTGCAGCAAGCACTAGCATATATGGTGGCTAACTTACGCAAAAGAGAGCGAGAAGGGAAGAAAAGCACGGTCGAGAAGCTAATAATGATCAAGAAGTGATCCTGAGGCTACTTACGTTCAAGCATAACACGAGACCATGTTCTCTTCTCGGACTCCGCCGAAAAGATACCATCACGGCTACACACGCGGTTGATTCATTTTAATTAGATTAAGTGCCAAGTTCTCTACAACCGGACATTAACAAATTCCCATCTGCCCATAACCGCGGGCACGGCTTTCGAAAGTTCAAAACCCTGTAGGGGTGTCCCAGCATAGCCCATCACAAGCTCTCACGGTCAATGAAGGATATTCCTTCTCCCAGGAAGACCCGATCAGACTCAGAATCCCGGTTACAAGACATTTCGACAATGGTAAAACAAGACCAGCAAAGCCACCCGATGTGCCGACAAATTCGGATAGGAGTCGCACGTATCTCGTTCTTAGGGCACACCGGATGATACATCCTACGAGTAAAACCAAACCCCGAGTTGCCCCGAGGTGGCCCCGCAGTCTACTCGGTTCA
>NC_041392.1:257491739-257498864 GCF_002162155.2 Triticum dicoccoides | reverse complement strand
TTGAGTCTGCAGAACCCAAGGGAAGGTATATGGTGGTAGGTAGGCAAATGGTAAAACCAAGGTTGGGCCTTGCTGGAGGAGTTTTATTCAAGGCGAATGGTCAAGGGGTTCCCATAACACCCAACCGCGTAAGGAATGCAAAAATCAAGGAACATAACACCGGTATGACGGAAACTAGGGCGGCAAGAGTGGAACAAAACACCAGGCATAAGGCCGAGCCTTCCAACCTTTACCAAGTATATAGGTGCATTAAAGTAAACAAGATATAATAATGATATCCCAACAATATCCATGTTCCAACATGGAACAAACTTCATCTTCACCTACAACTACCAATGCTATAAGAGGGGCTGAGCAAATTGGTAACATAGCCAAACAACGGTTTGCTAGGAAAGGTGGGTTAGAGTCTTGACATGGCAGCATGGGAGGCATGATATAGCAAGTGGTAGGTATTGCGGCATAGCAATAGAGCGAACAACTAGCAAGAAAAGATAGAAGTGATTTCGAGGGTATGGTCATCTTGCCTGCAAAATTCTCAGAGTCGATGAAAGCTTGATCCTCGTTAGCGTACTCAACGGGTTCCTCGATCACGTACTCATCTCCTGGCTCTACCCAAATCAAGAACACAAGCAAAGGACCAACAATCAATCACGATGCAATGCGCATGCAACATGATGCAAAGCATGACATGATATGCGAGATGTGATATGCAATGCATATGCGTGCTCCGGAAGGGAAAGATTGAACCAGGCATCAACTTGGCAAACCAAGTGTGCCGCTGGAAAGATGAGATGATTTCGGTCGAAATCAATATAAATATCATCGGAATCGGATGCACGGTTTGCAAATGGCAAGCAAAACAAGAATGGCACAATTCTGCGATTGACAGCACGATGCCATCTAGAATGCAAAAAGAAACTAAGCTACTGCACTCCAACATAGCAACAAAGCACATGGAAGTGATCTACTCAAGATGCTTGACAAAAGATGAATGATGAGCTATGACTAAATCACACAAGAGCAGGTTCAAACAAGCATGGCAAAAGTGCAAAAGATAACAACTTCACAGACTTAGTGAAAATACTAACATGCCAGGAATTAACATCAGGAAGCAATGTTTAGAGCAATCAAACAACATGCTACAGGAACAGATCATAGCAAACAATGGAATGGCATGAATCTAATCAAATCATAGAACAGAAGTTATTAGATTAGATTCATGCCATTCCATGATTTTCCTGTCTAGTGGATTTCTCTTTTATCCACAGAAAAACCAGTTTTTCAGATTAGTCCCTAGAATCATGCATCTAATAACTTCTCACCCATGCATCAAAAATAAACAAACCTTATATGAAAAATGACTAGAATTTCATCTAGTTTCATAATATGCCACTTTCATCCATGTTAAAAAAATGTTTAAATTGTTGTTTGCATTAATTTTGCTCTAATGCCATGCTAAAATGTTTTATTTCATAACTAAATAACCGTAACTCGGAATTTAATAAACTTTATATGTAAATGGGGTAGAAAATGCATAGATTAACATGGTGGCATTACTTTGCATGGTTAACAGATCTAAAATATGGTTTGGGGCAGAACAGTACCAAATCCATAAATTGCATATGAGGATTTTCCAGAATTGTTGTTTGTTGTTTCCGGCCTCATTTAAACTTGCCTAGTTAGGTAGTTTTATTATGCTTCACTCTCTTGCCATGTTTAACAACATTTAATATTGTTGGGTACATAACTGAGAGAGAACTAAATAAGTCATGTGGTGTTTTGTCAATATGCAACTCGTTGCATATTGAGCTCCACTTAATTTGTAGTGTTGTTTGTGCACCTTTCCATGCCATGGATATGTAAACTGGACATGCATCATCCTTGGTTGTGCATCATGCCATGTTTATGCTTGTGTGTTTACTATGTTGCTTGCTTCTTTTCGGGTTGCTTCTCTCGTTAGCTTCAGTTTTGTTCCGAAGTTGTGAGGATTCGTTCGACTACATCTGTTTGTCTTCTTCATGGACTCGTACTTCTTCCTTGCGGGATCTCAGGCAAGATGACCATACCCTCGATATCACTTCTATCTTTGCTTGCTAGTTGTTCTCTCTACCGCTATGTCACACTACCTACCACTTGTTATATCATGCCTCCCATATTGCCATGTCAAGCCTCTAACTCACCTTCCTAACAAACCGTTGTTTGGCTAAGTTACCGCTTTTGCTCAGCCCCTCTTATAGCGTTGTTAGTTGCACATGAAGCTGAAGTTTGTTCCATGTTGGAACATGGATATGTTGGGATATCACAATATCTCTTATTTTAATTAATGCATCTATATACTTGGTAAAGGGTGGAAGGCTCGGCCTTATGCCTGGTGTTTTGTTCCACTCTTGCCGCGCTAGTTTCCGTCATACCGGTGTTATGTTCCTTGATTTTGTGTTCCTTGCGTGGTTGGGGAGTTATGGGCCCCCCTTGACAGTTCGCTTTAAATAAAACTCCTCCAGTAAGGCCCAACCTTGGTTTTACATTTGCCTGGCAACCTATACCTTTACCTTGGGAGTAATTAACCCGAGGGTCATCTTTATTTTAACCCCCCCGGGCCAGTGCTTCTTTAAGTGTTGGTCCGAACCAAGCTGCCTGCGGGGCCACCTCGGGGAAACTTGAGGGCTGGTTTTACTCGTAGCTAGTCTCATCTGGTGTTTCCCTGAGAACGAGATACGTGTGACTCCTATCGGGATTGTCGGCACATCGGGTGGCTTTGCTGGTCTTGTTTTACTATTGTCGAAATGTCTTGTTACCGGGATTCCGAGACTGGTCGGCTCTTTCCGAGAGAAGGAATATCCTTCACTGACCATGAGAGCTTGTGATGGGCTAAGTTGGGACACCCCTGCAGGGTATAAACTTTCGAGAGCCGTGCCCACGGTTATGTGGCAGATGGGAATTTGTTAATATTCGGTTGTAGATAACTTGACACTTGACTTAAATAAAATACATCAACCGCATGTGTAACCATGATGGTCTCTTCTCGGCGGAGTCCGGGAAGTGAACACGGTTCTTGTGTTATGATTGTGCGTAAGTAGTTTTAGGATCACTTCTTGATCACTTCTAGCTTGCGGCCATTACGTTGCTTCTCTTGTCGCTCTTATTTGCGTATGTTAGCCACCATATATTATTAGTGCTTGCTGCAGCTCCACCTCATTACCCTATCCTACCCTAACCTTAAATAGTCTTGATCTCGCGGGTGTGAGATTGCTGAGAACTCGTGACTCACAGATACTTCAAAACAGTTGCAGGTGTGTAGGATCGAAAGTATGTCTAGAGGGGTGATTAGACTACTTGACCAAATAAAAATCTAGCATTTTCCCAATTTTAGTTCTTGGCAGATTTTGGCAACTTTGGACAAGTCAAGCAATCTTAACACAATTCAAGCAAGCATGCATAGAGTATATGAGCAGCGGAAAGTAAACCATGTAACTTGCAAGAATGTAAAGGGAAGGGTTTGGAGGATTCAAACGCAATTGGAGACACGAATGTTTTTGTCGTGGTTTCGATAGGTGGTGCTATCGTACATCCACGTTGATGGAGACTTCAACCCATGAAGGGTAACGGTTGTGCGAGTCCACGGAGGGCTCCACCCACGAAGGGTCCATGAAGAAGCAACCTTGTCTATCCCACCATGGCCATCACCCACGAAGGACTTGCCTCACTAGCGGTAGATCTTCACGAAGTAGGCGATCTCCTTGCCCTTAGAAACTCATTGGTTCAACTCCACAATCTTGTCGGAGACTCCCAAGTGACACCTAGCCAATCTAGGAGACACCACTCTCCAAGAAGTAACAAATGGTGTGTTGATGATGAACTCCTTGCTCTTGTGCTTCAAATGATAGTCTCCCCAACACTCAACTCTCTCTCACAGGATATGGATTTGGTGGAAAGAAGATTTGAGTGGAAAGCAACTTGGGGAAGGCTAGATATCAAGATTCATATGGTAGGAATGGAATATCTTGGTCTCAACACAAGTGTAGGTGGTTCTCTCTCAGAAAATATAGGTTGGAAGTGTAGGTTTGTTCTGATGGCTCTCTCTCATAAAAAATAGGTTGGAAGTGTAGGTTTGTTTTGATGGCTCTCTCTATGAATGAAGAGGAGGTGGAGGGGTATATATAGCCTCCACACAAAATCTAACCGTTACACATAACTTCCCAAACTCGGTGGGACCGAATGCTTAAACTCGGTCTGATCGATTTAGCAAAGCTAGTGACCGTTAGGGTTTTCGGTGGGATCAACATGCAACTCGGTAGGACCGATATGATTAGGGTTAGGGCATAATGTAATCTTGGAGAGACCGATTACACAAACTCGGTGAGACCAATTTTGGTAATAAGCTAACTAGAGAGTTGGTCAGGTAAACTCGGTGGGACCGATCGCTCATTTCGGTGAGACTGAAACGTTACGAAGGGAAAACAGAGAGTTTACATTGCAATCTCGGTGGGACCGGTCGCTCATCTCGGTGAGACCAAAATGTTACAAAGGGAAACATAGAGATTACAACCCCATCTCGGTGAGACCAAGATCCCTATCGGTGAGATCGATTTGCCTAGGGTTTGTGTTAGTGGCTATGACACTTGAAACTCGGTGGCGCTGGATAGGAAGAACCGGTGGGGCTGAGTTTGACTTTTGGTTTTGGTCATATGTGGATGTGAGAAAGTAGTTGAGGGTTTTGGAGCATATCACTAAGCATTTTGAGCAAGAACCTCATTAAGCAACACCTCATCCCTCCTTGATAGTATTGGCTTTTCCTATAGACTCAATGTGATCTTGGATCACTAAAATAGAAAATGTAGAGTCTTGAGCTTTGAGCTTGAGCCAATCCTTTGTCCTTAGCATTTTGAGGGGTCCACTTTTCTCATCCATGCCATGCCAATCATTGAGCTTTCCTGAGATATTAATCTTGAAATATTAGCTCAATGAGCTATATGTTGTTAGGAATTACCAAAACCACCTAGGGATAGTTGCACTTTCAACCTCCCCCTTTTTGGTAATTGATGACAACATATAGATCAAAGCTTCAACAAATGATAATAAGAGTGAAACACATTGTCGCTTTGAGAAGTATGTGAAAATCAAGAGCTCCCCCTAAATTTGTGCATAGTTTAAGATTTGCTTTGGACTGCAAATGCACAAAGAGTTAGGATCATGTGTTACTCTTCCATGTCACATACATCTTGGTGGAACGCTCAAAATGATAATAATTAAAATACATGCACTCATCACCAAGCAAAGTGAATGATCATATGGAATATAAAAAGGATAATGTCATCCAACAAGCATTAAGGTAGCATATGATCAAACACATGATCATCTAAGCAAGCACAAAGTATAAAGTATCTCAACCAAGCAAATAAACGAAGTTTAACCACCAAAAAAAAAGACAGAATAAAAAGCAACGCTCTCTCTCGAAGCCTATGAACTATACATTTTCTCCCCCTTTGGCAACAAGTTACCAAAAAGTTCATAAAAATGCATAGTGCTAAATCGACACTCAGGCTTGGTCTTCAGGTGGTGGTGTAGACAGAACTCCAAGAACGAAGGCATCAATCGATGTAGATGGAGTTGGTGGAGTAGGTGCTGGAGCCGGTGGCACTGAAGCTGTAGCTGGTGCAGATGAAGTAGCTCTGGTGTCTGGAATAGGCACTGCAGCAGACCTCTGACCTCTGGGCACTCTAGCAAAAGCATTAGTGGTTGTCTTGCCCTTCTTCTCCTGCACTTCATCCTGGAGTTGCTCAATGACTGACTGGATCTCAGTGAATTTAACATCTAAGTCATAGAACTTCTGCTCCACGATCCTCTCCAAGCTCTCCTGGTTTTGAGTCAGGGTGGCCAGTCCCTTCTCAATCCTCAGAGTGGAGGCAATCAAGTAGCCAAGCTGATCTTACTTGCTCTTCAGAAGATACTGAGATGCTTCTTTAGTAGTTGGCATCCTTGTAGCCTTTTCAGCCTTTGCCTTCTCCTTCTTCGCTTGTGCATGCATAGAAGATGGTTCATTTATATCCATCACCATAGTGTTGTCCTCAAAGTCTAGGTAGATGGGCAGGTTATAACACCCTCGATGCGACTATAGCTCCCACGTGTCGAGGCACGACTTAGAGACATAATCGCATTGAAGGCATATGTCGCAAGTTAGGCAATCTTCACAAACATCCCATGTAATATGAATAATAAAAGGGAGATAACATAGTTGGCTTACACTCGCCATGTCAATCAAGTACATAAATAACATTACATCATCCAAACACTCATGACTCGACTACGGCGCCAAAATAAAAGAGAACCCAACATGCGACACGGTCCCAATCACCCCCAACTGGGCACCACTACTGATCGTCAGGAAAGGAAACGTAGTATCGTTGAGAGTCTTCGTCGAACTCACACTTGAGCTCATACGCGTCTCCTAGAGCGGAATCATCAGGCCCTGCATCTGGTGTAATAGTAATCTGTGAGCCACGGGGACTCAGCAATCTCGCACCCTCGCGATCAAGACTATATAAGCTTATAGGTATGGCAAGGTAAAATATGAGTGGAGCTGCAACAAGCGTCTAGCAAGTATGGTGGCTAACTTATTCGCAAAAGAGAGCGAGAAGAGGAGGCAAAGCACGAGCGAGAAACTAGAGGACATTCTGCGCAAACATTACTCCAACACCGTGTCCACTTCCCGGACTCCGCCGAGAAGAGGCCATCACGGCGACACACTCAGTTGATTCATTTTAATTAAATTAAGGTTCAAGTTATCTACAACCGGACATTAACAAATTCCCATCTGCCCATAACCGCGGGCGCGGCTTTCGAAAGTTCAATCCCTGCAGGGGAGTCCCAACTTAGCCCATGACAAGCTCTCACGGTCAACGAAGGAATAGACCTCCTCCCAAGACGTTCAGATCAGACTCGGTATCTCAGTAACTCAAGACACTTCGACAGGTTAAAACAAGACCAGCAACACCGCCCGAATGTGCCGACAAATCCCAATAGGAGATGCACATATCTCTTTCTCAGGGCACACTCAAATGAGACATCCTACGAGTAAAACCAACCCTCAAGTTGCCCCGAGGTGGCCCCGCAGTCTACTCGGTCGGA
>NC_041392.1:257489155-257491446 GCF_002162155.2 Triticum dicoccoides | reverse complement strand
GGGGGGGGTTAAAATAAGATGACCCGCGGGCTCCGGAAACCCGAGGGAAAAGAGGCTAGGTGGCAAATGGTAAAACCAAGGTTGGGCATTGCTGGAAAAGCTTTAATCAAGGCGAACTATCAAGGGGTTCCCATTATAACCCAACCGCGTAAGGAACGCAAAATCCGGGAACATAACACCGATATGACGGAAACTAGGGCGGCAAGAGTGGAACAAAACACTTGGCGAGAGGCCGAGCCTTCCACCCTTTACCAAGTATATAGGTGCATTAAGATAGCAAGATAATATAATGATATCCCAACAAGTAAATAAAAGATGTTCCAACAAGGAACGACCTCCAATCTTCACCTGCAACTAGCAACGCTATAAGAGGGGCTGAGCAAAGCGGTAACATAGCCAATCAACGGTTTGCTAGGACAATGGTGGGTTAGAGGTTTGACATGGCAATTTGGGAGGCTTGCAAGCAAATGGTAGGCATCGTAGTAATGGCATAGCAAAAGAGCGAGCAAACTAGCATAGCAAAGATAGTAGTGATTTCGAGGGTATGATCATGTTGCCTGCACAGTTGTCAGAGTTGACTGGATCCTCAAAAGCAAACTCAACGGACTCCTCGTTAGCGAACTCGTCTCCCGGCTCTACCCAAAGAAGACAAACAAGCAACAAGGATACAATCAACCACGTGCAAGATCAAGCAACATGATGAAATGATGATATGCTATGCGGGATGCAAAATGCAAGATATGACAGGAAATGCATGGACCTGGCCTCAACATGGAATTACAAGGGTGCCACTGGAAAGATGAGGTGAAATCGCTTGAAAACGATATAAAGATCGCCGGAATCGGAGTTACGGTTTGGAAATGGCAAGCGATTCAAATATGACACCGGTCTGCGAATTACAGCAAGTAGGCATCTAAATGCAATGAGATGAACATGCTACAGCACCCAAACATGACAACAAAATACATGGCAGGGATGCACACAAGATGCTTAACAAAAGTCTAGCACTGAGCTACGGCCAATTCATCCATTAACAGGTTCAAACAAGCATGGCAAAACGCAAATGGTAAAACAGATCTCAGACTTCGTGAAATCAACACTTGTCTGGAATTTCAGATCATATAGCCCTCTTCGGAGCAACAAAACAACATGCTACAGGACCTGAACATGACAAAGAAAGACATGGCATGGAGCTACTCAATAAGCTTAACAAAAGTCCCTTAGTGACCTTGAGCCAAAAGGGATCAGAAAATATACTAACAAGCACACGAACATAGCAAAAACATAATCAGTTTTCAGACTTAGTGAAAACTGAGACATGCTGAAATATAACTCACGAAGGCATGTTTACAAGCTCGATGCACTCACTACGGTGCAACTCATGCAAGACAAGCATACACCCATAAAGAAGGCACAAAATACAATCTAGACATGGCAAGAACAATGGCATAACATGCACGGATCAACTACAATAACATCGGCAAAATCGCAAACAAGTTGACGACCTGCCCAGATTCACAATGAAGCAAAAGTAGAGCTCGATTGACTCAAGCTAGGGTGCTCCATAATTGCAAACAAAGACATGGATGGATAGAGCACTATAAGATTAACAAAACTCCCTTACTGATCATCCTCAAAAGAGGCACGGATCACTAGGAAATAGCATGAACATATGGCATCATGAACTAAACAATCCCAGGACTTAGTGAAATTAGTAGGTCCCTGAAAACAGAATTAGCAAGTGCACCACTTTGCAAGCTTGCACAAGTCACCACACACATCCTAAAAATGCATGGGTTGCACCACTGGAAAGATAACAAGATGCTTAACAAAACATATGAAGGACTCACAGGCATATCATGCACACAATAATCATGGCAAAAATGACAAAAGTCTAAGATGAACTAACAGATCTGACAAGTAACTCACGAAGCCTCCTTCTAACAGCATTTTGGGCATCAAGATGCACTCAAATGAAAATGATGCAATGGAACGAAATGATGTACTCATCGAGGCGAACATTTTGATATACTATATGCCCAAATCGGAGCTACGGATGCGGAGATATCACAGGTCAAAGTATGCATAAAAAATTAGGGTTCGGGGGACAAAAGTCAACCGCTAGGGTTTTTCAGATCTGAGACCGGCCTGATGCACTGTTCACCGAGCACGGATTTCGAGGTTGGCCGGCCGGAGACGGGGTGGTGGCCGAAGATGGTGACGGGGCGGCCGGATCCGGCCCCGGTCGCCGGAGAGGAGCGACGTGGAGGCGGCGGGGCGGCGCCGGCCCG
>NC_041392.1:257479103-257488435 GCF_002162155.2 Triticum dicoccoides | reverse complement strand
GGGGGGTATTTATAGTCATAAGTGGAGCTAGGAGAGTCCAAATGAGGTGCGGTTTTTAGCCACGCGATCGTGATCGAACGCTCTAGGACATGGAGCAGAGTTTGGTGGGTTTTGGGCCAAATTGGAGGGGTGTTGGGCTGCCACACACACGAGGCCTTTTCGGTCCCTCGGTTAACCGTTGGAGTATCAAACGAAGTCCAAATGACACGAAACTTGACAGGCGGTCTACCGGTAGTAAACCAAGGCCGCATGACAAGTCTCGGTCCAATACGGAAATGTTTAATCCCCACACACGAAAGAAAGCTAGAAATGGCCACCGGAGGAGAACGAAGCGCCGGAATGCAAAACGGACAACGGGGAAAATGCTCGAATGCATGAGATGAACACGTATGCAAATGCAATGCACATGATGACATGATATGAGATGCATGACAACGATAACAACACACGAAGACAAAAACCCGAACCCGAGAAATAAATATAACTTAACGCCGGGAACGGCAAGAGTTGGAGTACAAATTGGGAAAGTTACACCCGGGGTGTTACAACACTCCACCACTACGAAAGGATCTCGTCCCGAGATCTAGGACTGAAAGAACTCTGGGTACTCAGAACGGAGGTGATCCTCGCGTTCCCAGGTAGCTTCACGGTCGGAATGGTGTGACCACTTGACTTTGAGAAATTTGATTGACTTGTTGCGAGTCTTGCATTCAGTCTCTTCAAGAATAGCAACTGGGTGCTCACGATAAGAGAGATCTTCTTGGATCTCAATGTCCTCGAAGTTGACGGTGCGGTCAGTAGTCTTGAAGCACTTTCGAAGCTAAGAGACATGGAACACGTCATGAACATTTGCAAAGTTTGAAGGAAGCTCGAGTTGATAGGCGAGGTCGCCTCTCTTGCTGACAATCTTGAAAGGTCCCACGTATCTAGGGGCAAGCTTCCCTTTGATACCGAAGCGACGAGTACCTTTCATAGGAGAGACACGGAGGTAAACATGATCTCCGATCTCGAAAGCCAAATCACGGTGCTTACTATCATAGTAACTCTTCTGGCGGGATTGGGCTTCTTTGAGGTTATCTCGAATGACTTTGCACATTTCTTCTGCTTCTGTGATTAAGTCATTACCCAAAAGCTGACGTTCACCGGTTTCAGACCAGTTGAGAGGGGTACGGCACTTCCTACCATACAGAATTTCAAATGGGGCCTTGCCCGAACTTGCTTGAAAACTGTTGTTGTAGGAGAATTCAGCATAAGGAAGACAATCCTCCCACTTCATGCCGAAGGATATCACACAAGCCCTGAGCATATCTTCAAGAATCTGGTTGACACGCTCGACTTGACTGCTTGTTTGAGGATGGAAAGCAGTGCTGAAGCGGATGTTGGTGCCCATGGCCTTCTGAAAAGAATCCCAAAACTTTGAGGTAAAGATGCTGCCACGGTCTGAAGAGATCACTTGAGGAATACCGTGCAGAGAGACAATACGAGAGGTATAGAGTTCCGCCAATTGAGATGCAGTGATCGACTCTTTGATAGGCAGAAAATGAGCCACTTTGGTGAGTTTGTCGATGACAACGAATATAGCATCATTGCCACGCTTGGACTTTGGAACCCCAGTCACGAAGTCCATCTCAATGTGGTCAAACTTCCATTCTGGAATGGCAAGAGGTTGGAGGAGACCAGTTGGCCTTTGGTGTTCTGCCTTCACTCTTCTGCAGACATCACATTCATTCATGAATTGAGCGATCTCGCGCTTCATTCGAGTCCACCAATAAGCTTGCTTGAGGTCCTGATACATCTTCGTGCTCCCAGGGTGGATGGAGAGGAGAGAATTGTGAGCCTCGTTCATGATCACTTTACGGAGGTCACCTTTGGGCACAATAATACGATCCTCGAAGAAGAGAGTGTCCTTGTCACCAAGGCGGTAGCACTTGTACTTGGACTGACTCTTGGCAATCCCAATCTTCACCTTTTTCACCATAGCATCGAGAAGCTGGGCTTGGCGAATCTGGTCTTCTAAGGTAGGAGAGACTTGAAGGTTGGCGAGGAAACCTTGAGGAACAACTTGCAGATTAAGTTTGAGGAAAGCTTCACAAAGCTCGGGTTGATAAGGCTTGAGAATCAGACTGTTGCAGTAAGCCTTCCTGCTCAAAGCGTCAGCAATCACATTGGCCTTTCCTGGAGTATACTCGATACTCGGATTATACTCTTGAATCATTTCGACCCATCGAGTTTGCCTGAGGTTGAGATTAGGCTGAGTGAAGATGTACTTGAGACTCTTGTGATCAGTGAAAATGTCCACTTTTCTTCCCAATAGAAGATGTCTCCAAGTCAAAAGAGCATGCACAACTGCGGCCAACTCGAGATCATGAGTGGGGTAGTTCTTCTCATTAGGCTTCAACTAGCGAGAGGTATAAGCAACAACTTTCTTCTCTTGCATCAATACTGCGCCAAGACCTTGGAGAGAGGCATCACAAAAGACCTCGTACGGCTTGGATTCATCAGGCGGAGTCAGAACTGGAGCAGTGATCAATTTCTGTTTCAAAGTGTTGAAAGCAATATCACACTCCGGAGACCAAACGTACTTGACGTGCTTCTGAAGAAGATTAGAGAGAAGCTTCATGATCTTGGAAAAGTTTTCAACGAATCTTCGGCAATAGCTTGCGAGACCGAGAAAACAGCGGAGTTGCTTCACGTTCTGAGGAGGCTCCCAATTCACAATTGCAGACACCTTCTCGGGATTCACGGCAATGCCCTTGGCAGAGATGATATGACCAAGATAAAGAACCTCATCGAGCCAAAATTCACACTTGGAGAACTTGGCGTAGAACTGGTGTTCCCTCAGCTTATCGAGAACCAAACGCAAGTGCTTGGCATGATCTTCCTTATTCTTGGAGAAAACCAGAATGTCGTCGAGATAGACCAAAACGAAGTCATTGGTGTAGGCGTTGAAGATGAAGTTCATCATGCGAGAGAACGTCGGAGGAGCGTTGGCGAGGCCAAAAGACATGACAGTGTATTCATATGAACCAAAGCTTGTTCTGAATGCTGTCTTGGGAATATCTTCTTCACGAATGCGAATCTGGTGATAACCCATACAGAGATCAAGCTTGGAGAATACTTGAGCACCTTTGAGTTGTTCGAACAGCTCATTGATGTTGGGAAGTGGGTATTTGTTCTTGATGGTCTTCTTATTCACTGAACGGTAATCAACACAAAGTCAGTCCATTCCATCCTTCTTCTTCACAAAAAGAACACCACAACCCCACGGAGAAGAACTAGGCCGGATGAGACCCATTTTCTCTTGCATATCGAGTTGCTTCTTCAGCTCTTTCAACTCTTCAGGTCCGAGCTTGTAAGGACGTTTGCACACAGGTTCCGTGCCAGGCTCAAGTTCAATAACGAATTCAACTGGCCGGTGCGGAGGCATTCCTGGGAGCTCTTCTGGAAAGACTTCTTGATATTCGCAAACGACTGGAATTTGAGAGATGGCATCCAATTCACCCTTCTCATTGAGAGAAAACAGACGGATAGTATCATCACGAGCGGCAAAGACAATTACATCCTCAGACAAATGAGTCAATTGAATCTGCCTGGCTGCACAATCAAGCTGAGCCTTGTGCTTAGAAAGCCAATCCATTCCGAGAATAAGATCAATATCCGAGTTACCAAGAACCACCGGAGAAGAGAGAAACTTGTAATCACCCAATGTGATAGAGATATCGGGAGCAACCAAACTAGAAGTCAAAAGCTTGCCGGGAGAAACAACTTGCATGACTTTGGGCATAATCTCGGTATCAACATTGTGCTTCGATGCAAAAGGGCATGACAAAAAGGAATGCGATGCACCAGTCTCAGAAAGAACTTTCGCAGGAACATCGTTAACAGGAAGGTTACCCATTATCACATCTGACGAGTCCTCTGCCTGAGCTGCATTCATCAAATTGACCTTGGCATGCTTGGGGTTATGCTTGACCACAGCTGTACTTGCCGATCTGACAGGAGGAGGAGGAAGACGCCTCTGGTTGAAACACTTGTTGGCATAGTGGCCCTTCTGTTGGCACTTGTTGCACGTGACCTCTGAAAGCGGACGGTGATACGGAGCACTCGATCTTGGAGCTTGAGACGAAGTCTTGTTCTGAAAGCCAGGGTTGGGTGGGTGGGAAGAACCACTTCCACCTTTGATCTTCTGCTGATACGGCTGACGGAACGGAGGAGGAAGCCAAAACTTCTGCTGCTTGGCCACTTGAGTAGAGGAAGAAGGAGTAACATCTCTGACTCGCTTCTTGGAAGCATCACACCTCAACTGAGCAGCCTCTTGCTTCAGTGCCATGTTGTAGAACTCATCGTATCTCAAGGGCTCGAAGAGGACAAGAGCGAGCTGAATTTCTTCTCTGAGACCACCCCTGAACTGACATATCATGCTCTTCTCATCCAGAACGTCCTGCTTGGCAAAGCGAGCGAGCTTCTGGAACAACTTGTTGTAGTCATAGACAGACAAAGAGCCTTGCTTCAGATTGCGGAATTCCTCACGCTTGCTTTCAACCACGCTCTGCGGAATATGATGAGCTCGGAAATCTCGACGGAAATCATCCCAAGTGATAACACGTCCACCTCTGGAGTCCTTGTACTGCTGGAACCATTCTGCAGCTTGATCTTTGAGTTGGAAGGAAGCAAACTTAACAAAGTCCTCAGGCCTGGCGTTACTGCACTCGAAATGCTTACACAGATCCACAAGCCAATCGTCAGCATCGGTTGCCTCAACACAATTGCTGAAAGTCTTCGGCCCATTAGCAAGGAACTGAGTGTAGCAAAGTGACTCTGATTGCTGCCTTGATTCCCTTGACTGCCTTGATTGTGCTCTTGAAGAATTTGCATGATCAGTTGTGTGTTTGCATTGGTTGCGGCCATCACAGCTTGCCATGCCTCCGGAGGAGGTGGAGGTGGTGGCGGATCAAGATTCGGAGTCGTGCGCGTTGGAGGAGCCATCCTGAAGAGGGTGACCACCATTATCACATTGACAGATAAATATTGAAGCTGAATCCAACTGAATGAAAATTGCAACATATAGTCTTCACATCCGAACAAAATGAACGAATGCATTCCTCTTGAAATGGTCACATATCCATAAATTGAGAAGCCACGTAGAATTAAGGTAGAGAAATAAATCAACAAGGTACGGATCAAGAACGAATAATCGGTAAGAAATCCCAATCTCAAACCAATATCCGTGGAAGAAGAACTAGAGCTACTAGAATTCCCACCTATGAAGCTCCCAAACCTTTCCGGTTATGCAATCAGGTGTTGGGGATACAGGGGAAGCATAATATCTCACCCAAACTAGCAAATCCTACATCCAGCTGTATCCATCCTTCAACACGTAACCAAGAAACCTTCGGAAACCATCTACCTCAACCTTCAAAAAGCATCCGTTATACAAGTTATGGCGATACTCCCGAACTCCCGCCCCAGTACTGGGTGGCGTCGAGGTTATCTCACCAACGAACTGCATAAAAGAGATTTTCGATGTTGGCGTACTAAACTCAGGTATTCCAGAACTGTAATGATAAAATTATGATGACAACACCTCAGAGCTCAACTCCCCGGGACACTTCCACTAAACCCCTGACAGGAGGCACCAAGACAATGTTCTCATCATAAAACCATCGGAACGATTCCAAGATACCCGCGTGATCCTAAATTTTTTTTAGTGAAATTTGAGAAGAGAAGAGTCAAAACTCTACGTCAGGATGCCTTACTAGAGCGATGAGGAGACTGGGAAGTAAAAAGAATTCCTAAACTCTCCGATATATAATTCCTAAAGACTCAAAACATTTTTGTAGACACAACTCGGCCACTAAAAACGATCAAGCAATGGGGCTCCTAAGGTCGGGGAAGGCTCTGATTACCAACTTATAACACCCTCGATGCGGCTATAGCTCCCACGTGTCGAGGCACGACTTAGAGACATAATCACATTGAAGGCATATGTCGCAAGTTAGGCAATCTTCACAAACATCCAATGTAGTATGAATAATAAAAGGGAGATAACATAGTTGGCTTACACTTGCCACGTCAATCAAGTACATAAATAACATTACATCATCCGAACACTCATGGCCCGACTATGGCGCCAACATAAAAGAGAACCCAACATGCGACACGGTCCCAATCACCCCCAACTGGGCACCACTACTGATCATCGGGAAAGGAAACGTAGTATCATTGAGAGTCTTCGTCGAACTCCCACTTGAGCTCATACGCGTCTCCTGGAGTGGAATCATCAGGCCCTGCATCTGGTGTAATAGTAATCTGTGAGCCACGGGGACTCAGCAATCTCGCACCCTCGCGATCAAGACTATATAAGCTTATAGGTATGGCAAGGTAAAATATGAGTGGAGCTGCAGCAAGCATCTAGCAAGTATGGTGGCTAACTTATTCGCAAAATAGAGCGAGAAGAGGAGGCAAAGCACGAGCGAGAAACTAGAGGACATCCTGCGCAAACATTACTCCAACACCGTGTCCACTTCCCGGACTCCGCCGAGAAGAGGCCATCACGGTGACACACTCAGTTGATTCATTTTAATTAAATTAAGGTTCAAGTTATCTACAACCGGACATTAACAAATTCCCATCTGCCCATAACCGCGGGCACGGCTTTCGAAAGTTCAATCCTTGTAGGGGAGTCCCAACTTAGCCCATGACAAGCTCTCACGGTCAACGAAGGAATAGACCTCCTCCCAAGATGTTCCGATCAGACTCGGTATCTCAGTAACTCAAGACACTTCGACAGGTTAAAACAAGACCAGCAACACCGCCCGAATGTGCCGACAAATCCCGATAGGAGCTGCACATATCTCTTTCTCAGGGCACACTCAGATGAGACATCCTACGAGTAAAACCAACCCTCAAGTTGCCCCGAGGTGGCCCCGCAGTCTACTCGGTCGGACCAACACTCAGAGGAGCACTGGCCCCGGGGGGGGGGGGGTTAAAATAAGATGACCCGCGGGCTCCGGAAACCCGAGGGAAAAGAGGCTAGGTGGCAAATGGTAAAACCAAGGTTGGGCATTGCTGGAAAAGCTTTAATCAAGGCGAACTATCAAGGGGTTCCCATTATAACCCAACCGCGTAAGGAACGCAAAATCCGGGAACATAACACCGATATGAGGGAAACTAGGGCGGCAAGAGTGGAACAAAACACTAGGCGAGAGGCCGAGCCTTCCACCCTTTACCAAGTATATAGGTGCATTAAGATAGCAAGATAATATAATGATATCCCAACAAGTAAATAAAAGATGTTCCAACAAGGAACGGCCTCCAATCTTCACCTGCAACTAGCAACGCTATAAGAGGGGCTGAGCAAAGCGGTAACATAGCCAATCAACGGTTTGCTAGGACAATGGTGGGTTAGAGGTTTGACATGGCAATTTGGGAGGCTTGCAAGCAAATGGTAGGTATCGTAGTAATGGCATAGCAAAAGAGCGAGCAAACTAGCATAGCAAAGATAGTAGTGATTTCGAGGGTATGATCATCTTGCCTGCACAGTTGTCAGAGTTGACTGGATCCTCAAAAGCAAACTCAACGGGCTCCTCGTTAGCGAACTCGTCTCCCGGCTCTACCCAAACAAGGCAAACAAGCAATAAGGATACAATCAACCACGTGCAAGATCAAGCAACATGATGAAATGATGATATGCTATGCGGGATGCGATGCGGGATGCAAAATGCAAGATATGACAGGAAATGCATGAACCTGGCCTCAACATGGAATTACAAGGGTGCCACTGGAAAGATGAGGTGAAATCACTTGAAAACGATATAAAGATCGCCGGAATCGGAGTTACGGTTTGGAAATGGCAAGCGATTCAAATATGACACCGGTCTGCGAATTACAGCAAGTAGGCATCTAAATGCAATGAGATGAACATGCTACAGCACCCAAACATGACAACAAAATACATGGCAGGGATGCACACAAGATGCTTAACAAAAGTCTAGCACTGAGCTACGGCCAATTCATCCATTAACAGGTTCAAACAAGCATGGCAAAAACGCAAATGGTAAAACAGATCTCAGACCGTGAAATCAACACTTGTCTGGAATTTCAGATCATGTAGCCCTCTTCGGAGCAACAAAACAACATGCTACAGGACCTGAACATGACAAAGAAAGACATGGCATGGAGCTACTCAACAAGCTTAACAAAAGTCCCTTAGTGACCTTGAGCCAAAAGGGATCACAAAATATACTAACAAGCACACGAACATAGCAAAAACATAATCAGTTTTCAGACTTAGTGAAAACTGAGACATGCTGAAATATAACTCACGAAGGCATGTTTACAAGCTCGATGCACTCACTACGGTGCAAGTCATGGCAGGACAAGCATACACCCATAAAGAAGGCACAAAATACAATCTAGACATGGCAAGAACAATGGCATAACATGCACGGATCAACTACAATAGCATCGGCAAAATCGCAAACAAGTTGACGACCTGCCCAAATTCACAACGAAGCAAAAGTAGAGCTCGATTGACTCAAGCTAGGGTGCTCCATAATTGCAAACAAAGACATGGATGGATAGAGCACTATAAGATTAACAAAACTCCCTTACTGATCATCCTCAAAAGAGGCACGGATCACTAGGAAATAGCATGAACATATGGCATCATGAACTAAACAATCCCAGGACTTAGTGAAATTACTAAGTCCCTGAAAACAGAATTAGCAAGTGCACCACTTTGCAAGCTTGCACAAGTCACCACACACATCCTAAAAATGCATGGGTTAACACACTTTGTTAACACACTTTGTTAACAAGATGCTTAACAAAACATATGAAGGACTCATAGGCATATCATGCACACAATAATCATGGCAAAAATGACAAAAGTCTAAGATGAACTAACAGATCTGACAAGTAACTCATGAAGCCTCCTTCTAACAGCATTTCGGGAATCAAGATGCACTCAAATGAAAATGATGCAATGGAACAAAATGATGTACTCATCGAGACGAACATTTTGATATACTATATGCCCAAATCGGAGCTACGGATGCAGAGATATCACAGGTCAAAGTATGCATAAAAAATTAGGATTCGGGGGACAAAAGTCAACCGCTAGGGTTTTTCAGATCTGAGATCCGGCCCGATGCACTGTTCACCGAGCACGGATTTCGAGGTTGGCCGGCCGGAGACGGGGTGGTGGCCGAAGATGGTGAGGGGGCGGCCGAATCCGGCACCGGTCGCCGGAGAGGAGCGGCGTGGAGGCGGCGGGGCGGCACCGGCCCGATGAGTGGGCGAGGCGGCGGGGTCGCCGGCGGTGGCGCGAT
>NC_041392.1:257414032-257478565 GCF_002162155.2 Triticum dicoccoides | reverse complement strand
AAGGAGGACGAAGGCGGCGGCGCTCGGGTAAGGAGGCGGCGGCCCGCTGCGGGCTCGCGGGGGCCGTCCTTGGGCCTGGCGGGCCGCAGCGGTGGAGGAGGCGGCGGTGACACGTGGCAGCGCCCGGTTGGCGGTGGCGGCGATGTCCGGCGCGGGGCGAACAATGTCCGGCCTCGCGGAGACGAAATTAGGGTTTCGGGAAGAGGGAGAGATCCGAATTTCGGGGGGGGGGGTATTTATAGTCATAAGTGGAGCTAGGAGAGTCCAAATGAGGTGCGGTTTTCGGCCACCGATCGTGATCAAACGCTCTAGGACATGGAGCAGAGTTTGGTGGGTTTTGGGCCAAATTGGAGGGGTGTTGGGCTGCCACACACACGAGGCCTTTTCGGTCCCTCGGTTAACCGTTGGAGTATCAAACGAAGTCCAAATGACACGAAACTTGACAGGCGGTCTACCGGTAGTAAACCAAGGCCGCATGACAAGTCTCGGTCCAATCCGGAAATATTTAATCCCCACACACGAAAGAAAGCTAGAAATGGCCACCGGAGGAGAACGAAGCGCCGGAATGCAAAACGGACAACGGGGAAAATGCTCGAATGCATGAGATGAACACGTATGAAAATGCAATACACATGATGACATGATATGAGATGCATGACAACGATAACAACACACGGAGACAAAAACCCGAACCCGAGAAATAAATATAACTTATCACCGGAAACGGCAAGAGTTGGAGTACAAATTGGGGAAGTTACATCCGGGGTGTTACACAGGTGCTCCTTGTCCAGCAGATATGTGCCAGTGCCCATTGTCGGTGTCAAAACCGGCGGATCTCGGGTAGGGGGTCCCGAACTGTGCGCCTAGGCCAGATGGTAACAGGAGGCAAGGGACACAAAGTTTTACCCAGTTTGGGCCCTCTCGATGGAGGTAAAACCCTATGTCCTACTTGATTAATATTGATGATATGGGTAGTACAAGAGTAGATCTACCACGAGATCATGGAGGCTAAACCCTAAAAGCTAGCCTATGGTATGATTGTTGTCTTCGGAGTCGAAGTCGAGCATGTCGATTAAATCATCAACAGTGGCTACAAAGTGGGTGGTGGGTGGGCTTTGAATTTCTTCATTGTCCGCATCCCAATCTCACTGACCGTAGTCCGGCAAGGGCTCTCCTGATAAAGAGTGAGACTTTAGTGATTTTATAATATAGCCAAAGGGTGAGTGCTGAAAGATGTCAGCGGCAGTAAAGTCCATGATCGGCGCCCGATCGGATTCGACCGGCAGAGGCGCGAATGGTTCGGAGTCCGGAGAGGAGTCCGGCTCCTTGGAATCATGAGTCTCGCGGAGTGCGGGGCTGGTGTTCGGCTCGATCGCCATTAGGATCGCAGCCCCCGAGGCGGCGTCCAACCACCCATCCTCGATCGGCGCTGTTCGCTCCGAATTAAGGGTTGAAGCCGATGTGGGTGCGGCCTTCAGGGCACTGTTAGGCGAAAGAGCTAGATCATGCTCGTCGTGGCAGTGCGGCGCGCTCGGCAGTGGCTCGAATTCGTCGAAGATCAAGTCCCCGCGGATGTCAGCCGTGTAGTTTAAACTTCCAAATCTGCCGTAACGGCCAGGGGCATAGCTTTCGATCTGCTCCAGATGGCCAAGTGAATTGGCCCGCAGTGCAAAGCCGCCGAAGACAGAGATCTGTCCAGGGAGACAAATTTCACCCTGGACCGCATCACTATCGATGATCGTAGGAGCCATCAAGCCTGACGGCAACGACACAGAGGAACTCTCAATGAAAGCACCAATGTCAGTGTCAAAACCGGCGGATCTCGGGTAGGGGGTCCCGAACTGTGCGTCTAGGCCGGATGGTAATAGGAGGCAAGGGACACGAAGTTTTACCCAGGTTCGGGCCCTCTCGATGGAGGTAAAACCCTATGTCCTGCTTGATTAATATTGATGATATGGGTAGTACAAGAGTAGATCTACCACGAGATCGGAGAGGCTAAACCCTAGAAGCTAGCCTATGGTATGATTGTTGTTGTGTATGTTGTCCTACGGACTAAAACCCTCCTGTTTATATAGACACCGGAGAGGGTTAGGGTTACACAAAGTCGGTTACAATGGTAGGAGATCTGCATATCCGTATCGCCAAGCTTGCCTTCCACGCCAAGGAAAGTCCCTTCCAGACACGGGACGAAGTCTTCAATCTTGTATCTTCATAGTCCAGGAGTCTGTCTGAAGGTATAGTCCGGCCATCCGGACACCCCCTAATCCAGGACTCCCTCAGTAGCACCTGAACCAGGCTTCAATGACGACGAGTCCGGCGCGCAGATTGTCTTCGGCATTGCAATGCAGGTTCCTCCTCCAAGTACTTCATAGAAGATTTTGAACACAAAGATAGTGTCCGGTTCTGCAAAATAAGTTTCCACATATTTCCATAGAGAGAATAATATTTACACAAATCTAATCTGTTGACGTATTCCGTAGTGTGACACACCACGGCCAAGCCTTTATCCGAGTCGTTTTATTATCCCACCTCAGTGCGTCATGCGAGGCGGTTTCCTTGGCACGTCTTGTTAAAGCAGGTATCGTGTCCCCTTATTCCGGGATTCTCATCAATACGGGCGTGGGTAACCCAACCGCTTCTAGGACTCCTAGATTATAGGCAAGTCCAAACGGACACGGAGAGGACGCTTGATATTCACCCTCTTTATAAAGGGGACAAGGCTTTCATTTTTCCCTCCCGTGCTCAATCGACTCCTTCCCCCACCTCAAGCTCAAACGCCCGAAGTTCAGGTCAGGTGCTCCGAACCTTCAGTCATGTCTGGATCTAGCCTTCAAGGCCAATGGATGCCTTCCTCTGTCACGGAAGAAGACATCAAAAAGTTGAGGGAGGCCAGATATCTGACCGCCGAGATTTTGCATCGGCTGCCTCCCCGAGGGCAGGCCGTCCCCACCCCTAAACCCAATGAGAACGTCATGTTTGTCTCCCACTTCCTCCGAGGTCTAGGCCTTGCTCTGGATCCTTTCGTCAGGGGTTTGATGTTTTATTACGGGTTAGACTTCCATGATCTAGCTCCGGACTCCTTTCTTCATATCACGACATTTATTGTTGTGTGCGAGGCCTTCCTCCAGGTTACCCCTCACTTTGGCCTATGGCTCAAGACCTTTGAAGTAAAGCCGAAGATGATCGAGGGGCAACATGCAGCGTGTGGAGGTGCCTCAATACGCAAGATGACGGGACCTCCGTGGCCCAAAGGTTCCATCCCAGAGGTGTCTAAATTGTGGCAACAGGAGTGGTTCTACATCACGGCTCCTAGAAGTGCCAAGTGGGCGGCCGCCCCTGTTTTCCGCTCGGGCCCTCCACCACAACTGATGTCATGGATCAGCAGAGGTCTGAGCTGGGGTCCAGCCAAGGACGTGCCTATACTGCAAAGCCGCATTCGAGATCTCTTCAATGGAGATTTCAGTTTGGTTGCGGTAATACAAGTTATGCTGGTTCGTCAAGTCCAGCCTTGCAAACGCCGGCCTCTTCGCCTGTGGGAGTTCAATCCCGAGGGACCGCTTGTCATTCAAAATTTTCTCGGCCTGACGCACGAGGAGATGTACAAGTCATTCTTCGGACCTCAGGTGGAGTGTCCGGAAATCATCGAGGACGTGGGCCTGAGTAGTAACCACGCCGTCGAATAGGTAAGGCATCTTCCAGCCGAACATACTATCTTTCCCTGGTTACGAAGTTATTTCTGAGAGTTCGCTTTTTGACCAGGACTGGCTAACAAAGGCGAAGTTGATTCGGTGTTCGGCCCCCCTCCCCGATGGTTTGCAAAATCCGGTATTGGAAAAGATGCTCCAGACCGCACCTTGCCCGGAGCCGTTAAAGGAAGATACAGTGGAGGATAATACGGGCGGACGCGGGCCCCCAACGCTGCCCATTCTAACCAAGGGAGCGAGCGTCTCCATGAAGGAAGACGACCAGAAGAGTAAAAGGGCTGCGCCCGGGGATTCGGAAGCTGAAGCTTCCAAACAGGAGAAGAAGTCTCCCACAGAGGGTCCTACCTTGGGGGGCGCTGTTGCCGCACAAAGTCCGTGGGGGGATCAATTCTCCCGCGAGTCGTAAGTGACCAGAAATACTTTAATAGTACAGATATGCCCTCTTTTTCTTCTGAGAGAATAACCACCACATATATTTTTGCAGTTCGGGCCTTAGCCCCTCTCAAATGAGTTCATCTTCGGGGGACCTTCTTCCAGAGATGATGGAGAGCGAAACGCTTCCTCTAGACTCCTCCGCTCCGGAAGCGGGCGACCCTGAAGTATCGTCGTGGAGGGCCTCTCCAAGTCCGGTGAGGCCGGAAGATAATCCCATTGACCCCCGAAGCTCCCAATGTCTGGCTCCCGAAGAGAGCGGACAAAAGAGTCTGACACCGTCTAGTGTGCGATCGAATGTTCTGAGGGAGTTGGTGGGGCGAGCAGCCATCTCAGATGAACACCGTGTGCTGATGAATACGGTGATGGAGAGAATATCGTCCGCCGAAAGCAGATTGCATGAAGCTTTTATGAGTCTACTGACAGGCTTTGAGGTACGTAAAAGAATGTATGATAGTCCTGCACATGCTAGGTGTGCCCTGTGTAGATAGTAGCCCCTGAGACTCTGATTATCATCGGAAACGACGACGAATAGAGGATCATATTCCCAGGTAATAACCATACTGCCTCTATCTGCAGGTGATGGAAGCTCCGGTGGCTAGCCGGACTAGTGAGTTTGCCCATTTAGAACGGCAGTTGGATGCGGCAGACGCCGACATCCAGCTTGTTAACAAAAGGCTTGACGAGGCACAGGGTAAGTGTCATTATCTGGTAAACGCCACAATAGGAAGAGCAGCATGATGCCAACATCTTTAATATGTTGTGACTGCAGATGGAGCTGCCACTATTGAAGCATTGCGGGCAGAACTTGCCCGAGCCAAGGAACAAGCGAGGTTGGGTAATGCGGCTGCTTTGAAGGCGGTCGAAGAGTTGCAAGCCGAGAAGGCCGCGCATGGCGAGAGCCGAGACAATATGGCCAATATGGCCATAGAATTAAAAGTCGCCGCCGACCGTTGCCGGGTTCTTGAAAAGGAAAACCAAGCGAAGGCATCGGACCTTGAGAAGGCTGCTGCGACGAAAAAAGACCTCCGCTCTGCTATGAGGGCAAAGAAGGAGGAGCTGCGAGAAGCCGGGGATATTGTAGCTGGGAAATCCTTTATGTTGCGGAGGAAGTTTGGAGATCCACGGTATGCCCCTCTAGATCGGCTATGGAGTTCGGAGGATGTGTATATAGATTTGGCGGTGAGCGCTGCCGATGCGGCCAAGTACTTCCAGGGTCAGACGGACCATGAAGTAGACCAGTTGTTTTGGAGACAATTCCATTCTCCCGAGCGTCCACTTTCATTGACTGACCAATTAGCCGAATGGGCCAAACTAAATAGGTTGTCCGGACTCTCCATGAGGTCTGTTGTGGATCAGCTATCGCCGGAAAGGTCAAAACCGAACAGCTATTTCAGCTTGGTACAACAGTTCCTTGACGTGGTGCCGCGCATTAATGCGATGAAGAGGTCGGCGTGCATAGAGGGCGCACGGATGGCCTTTGCTCGTGTTAAGGCATACTGGGCGGAGATGGATGCTACCAATGTTGCAGCGCGGGATTCGGCTATAGGTCGAAAGGCTGCTGAGCACTACTTTGAAGAAGTTCTTGAGGGTGCCCATTTGATAGAGACCTAGTGCTCAAAAAATATTATGTTTGAGTGATATGTAATCTCATTGTAAGGGAAATGCTTTTATAAATTTTTATAAGGCTATTTCTATACTTTTGCCTGAAAGTAATATGATGCCTCTTGGGCGGCCGTTTATGTATACATGTGTATAACCTGAAAGATTGCAATCGTCGGCTTCAACCCCCACACATATAATGCGAAGGTGCTCGCAAAAACATGCATTCACACTTAACCCAACGTCTTGGTCCTATTAAGGAGGTGATAGCGGAGCGAGCGAGGCAACCGGACTATAATGCTTTAGCACTTTAACTTAGCCATAGGAGTTTGACAATGGGGCTACTAGATAGCCCCTGGTGGCTCCGCACTCTCCCGATTCCGGGGTGCGTACATGCCTGGCCAGAAAACGACCCTTCATTAAGGCGGAGGAATTCTAACATTCCCACAGGTCATCGAGTGGTTGACCAGTCTCATGCTATATCATGACAGTCAGTTTTCAGCTTTCTCTACTGAGGTGCTCGTCCGGATGAACCAGGGCACAATCGCAGTAGTTCTCCTGGTGCTACCTTAGCCGGTAAAGTGGAACATAAGGCACAAAAACACAGGAGCTGGGCAAACCCAACATTTGACCAAAGACAATGATTCGGAGCTGATGCATATAGGGCCAAACTCGCGATGTCGAACACTCCCTAAGGTATTCGGTCTTTGTGGTATAAACCGGGCCTAAATAATGGCCTTTGTAAGAAGCCCCTTGTGTCCAGGTACGTGCATTGTTCTGGCGTGGCCACATGCCAAGATGTCAGCATCCTTCTCAACGGTGGATATGTATCAACAAGAGACAGTAAAAAAGGTTTACGCATGGTCTTGATCTAAAAAGAATCCTTGGAGCGGGTCCCTGCTGGATGTCTGTGCATGTGTCTCCGTTGTGTCGTATCCTGGACGGGTGTAGCACGATGATCGTCTGTAAAAGAGAGGAAGTTAAGTGAAAAAGTTGTCGTGCAAAAATATAGCTTTTTAAAGAAACCATGTATAATTCAAGATGATAAGAAATTGCCACTCGTCTGCGCGTGTTGAGCCCCTTGTATTGACAAATAGGGGTGTGACCATTTATTCGGTATAAGTAGCGGCGCCGGACTAGATTAGTTGTATCTGTGGTATTGACGACCTATTGGATGCTTTCGCTTGTCCGGGCGCCTTTAGTGTGCGGCTGCCAAGGAAGCCTCACTCTCTTCGGCACACAGAGATCGCTTGATATTTCCGTGCACTGTGATGATGCCACATGGACCGGGCATCTTGAGTGTGAGGGAGGCGTAGTGTGGTATTGCATTAAAGCGAGCGAAAGCTTCCCGTCCGAGCAGTGTTTGATAGCCACTTTGAAACGGAGCGATGTGGAAAGTTAAATGCTCGCGATGGAAGTTATCGGGGGAGCCGAATATAACTTGTAGTAGGAGGGAGCCCGTACAACGAGCCCCTGGGCCTGGCGTTACTCCTTTAAAGGTAGTATTGCTATGGCGAATTTGTGTTGGGTCTAACCCCATCCCGCGGATTGTATCCTGATATATTAGGTTTAGGCTACTGCCGCCGTCCATCAAGACTCTTGTGAAGTGATATCCGCCAATTACTGGATCTAATACCAGGGCAGCCCATCCTGCGTGTCGGATTCTTGCTGAGTAATCGCGATGGTCGAAAGTGATCGGTTGAGATGACCAGTGGCAGGACTTCGTGGTGACAGGCACTTGGGTATATTTTCCTGGGAGTGCCACGTTGTTTTTTCCCTTGATTACGTGTAACACGTTTACTGTTTTGACTTCTGGTTGAAATTTCTTTTGTTCCCCCGTGTCTTGCTTGGGGGGCTCGTCCTCGTCTTCACTTGGTGTATCCTCCCCCTTGTGTACGACGTTGAGCTTGCCGGACTGCTTGAAGACCCAACATTCTCTATGGGTATGATTAGCAGGTTTACCAGGGGTACTATGAATCTGACATACTTGGTCCAGAATTTTGTTGAGGCTGGACAATTCATCCCTGGTGCCTTTAGGGGGCGGCTTTTGACCTGGCCGAGAGCTTTTGAATCCGACATTTACTACCGTGCCCTTCGTGCTATCTTCTTTATTCCAGCGTTTGTTATTGTTGTTGCACCGTGACTTCCCGTTTCCATCTCTAACTTCAGATGTACTGGGGTCGCTGGTGTTGCATCTGGCTAGCCAGCTGTCCTCACCCGCGCAAAAGCGGGTCATGAGGTTTGTTAATGCGGCCATCGTTCTCGGCTTATTTTGGCCGAGGTGTCTGGCGAGCCATTCGTCAGGGACGCTATGCTTGAAAGCTGCCAAGGCTTCAGCATCCGGACAGTCGACAATCTGGTTCTTTTTAGTAAGAAACCTGTTCCAAAGCTTTCGGGCTGACTCTCCGGGCTGTTGAGTTATATGACTCAAATCGTCCGCATCCGGAGGTCGGACATAAGTCCCTTGAAAATTTGCCCAAAAGGCATCTTCGAGCTCTTCCCAACTTCCAATGGAGCTTTCGGGGAGGCCTTTGAGCCAGTGACGAGCTGGCCCTTTGAGCTTGAGGTGTAGGTACTTGATGGCGTGGAGATCATCTCCTCGAGCCATATGGATATGAAGTATGTAGTCCTCAATCCAGACCGCAGGGTATGTTGTTCCGTCGTATGCCTCTATGTTTACGGGCTTGAATCCCTCTGGAAATTCGTGGTCCAGCACCTCATCGGTGAAACATAGGGGGTGTGCGGCACCCCTGTAGCTGGGTGTACCGCGTTGTTTGGATGTTTGTTGTGTTGCATTGTATGCTGGGGCGCGCTTGCGTGGTCCATAGATGGATCTTGTTGCGCCGTCCTTTGGGTGCGAGACCTTGCATGGGTTGCGTATTGTATTGTGAGAGGCGTTGTATGTCGCACTGTGTTGGTAGAGGGGTCGTCTATCCGACCAGGTGGCTGCTTTGATATTTGGTTATGGGGGTTCTGAGGCCTCCTCATCGAATTCGGGTAGCAGCTTCCGCTTTGGGTAGCTTTTGGAGGGGCGATTGTCGCCGTACCTTGCTGCAGTGTTGAGTATTTTACTCCATCTGATTTGGAGTGTGTCTTGCGCGGCCTTGAGCCTTTGCTTCTGCTTTTTCAGACTCCTCGTGGTGGCAACAAGCCTTTTACGGGCAGTCCGTTGCTCCGGGTGTCTGTCCGGCGTTATGTCGTCCGGACCATTATCCTTGATAGGATTTGTTTGTTCGGTTTGATTATTCGGATTGCCGTTGTCCGACAGCGGTTCACCCTGCTCCAGCACTGGGTCTGTGTGATCGCTATTTCTGTTGAGGAGGGATTTCGGGCGGCGCTTGCGTCGCCGTTTTGACTGCTTTTCGAGGGAACAGGCCTTCGGTGCATCCTTCCGCTCCTCGTCGTCATCTTTTGGTGCGTCCACCATGTATACATCATATGACGAGGTGGCGTTCGAGGGCCCAATAGGCGCTGGTTCTTTATCGTCTCCTTCATCGGCGTCCATACCGTCGATGTCTTCGGAGTCGAAGTCGAGCATGTCGATTAAATCATCGACAGTGGCTACAAAGTGGGTGGTGGGTGGGCTTTGAATTTCTTCATCGTCCGCATCCCAATCTCACTGACCGTAGTCCGGCAAGGGCTCTCCTGATAAAGAGTGAGACTTTAGTGATTTTATAATATCGCCAAAGGGTGAGTGCTGAAAGATGTCAGCGGCAGTAAAGTCCATGATCGGCGCCCGATCGGATTCGACCGGCAGAGGCGCGAATGGTTCGGAGTCCGGAGAGGAGTCCGTCTCCTTGGAATCATGAGTCTCGTGGAGTGCGGGGCTGGTGTTCGGCTCGATCGCCATTAGGATCGCAGCCCCCGAGGCGGCGTCCAACCACCCATCCTCGATCGGTGCTGTTGGCTCCGAATTAAGGGTCGAAGCCGATGCGGGTGCGGCCTTCAGGGCACTGTTAGGCGACAGAGCTAGATCATGCTCGTCGTGGCAGTGCGGCGCGCTCGGCAGTGGCTCGAATTCGTCGAAGATCAAGTCCCCGCGGATGTCAGCCGTGTAGTTTAAACTTCCAAATCTGACGTAACGGCCAGGGGCATAGCTTTCGATCTGCTCCAGATGGCCAAGTGAATTGGCCTGCAATGCAAAGCCGCCGAAGACAGAGATCTGTCCGGGGAGACAAGTTTCACCCTGGACCGCATCACTATCGATGACCCTAGGAGCCATCAAGCCTGACGGCAATGACACAGAGGAACTCTCAATGAAAGCACCGATGTCAGTGTCAAAACCGGCGGATCTCGGGTAGGGGGTTCCGAACTGTGCGTCTAGGCCGGATGGTAATAGGAGGCAAGGGACACGAAGTTTTACCCAGGTTTGGGCCCTCTCGATGGAGGTAAAACCCTATGTCCTGCTTGATTAATATTGATGATATGGGTAGTACAAGAGTAGATCTACCACGAGATCGGAGAGGCTAAACCCTAGAAGCTAGCCTATGGTATGATTGTTGTTGTGTATGTTGTCCTACGGACTAAAACCCTCCTGTTTATATAGACACCGGAGAGGGTTAGGGTTACACAAAGTCGGTTACAATGGTAGGAGATCTGCATATCCGTATCGCCAAGCTTGGCTTCCACGCCAAGGAAAGTCCCTTCCGTACACGGGACGAAGTCTTCAATCTTGTATCTTCATAGTTCAGGAGTCCGGCTGAAGGTATAGTCCGGCCATCCGGACACCCCCTAGTCCAGGACTCCCTCACCCATCTTGGAGTTAATCAGCTCCTGGATCTGTGGGGCATATCCACAACTCCTCTTTTGATTTGTAGTTGTCCTCTTTATGGTTTCCACTACTAGGCTCATGACTTTGAACTTCTGTGGGAAATTAAAGATGTGAAGCAAGTTCATTGCATGGCCTCTGATCATCTTGTGATGACCTGACTTTGGCAAGAGAGTGTGCCTGAGGATCCAGTAGATAGTTGGCAAGCCTGACATAAGGTAATGTACAGATCCAAACTTGTGTGTCTCAAGAACAGCATCTGGGATCTCCTTGTACGTGTGTGCCATGGTGTTGTTGTCGGGTGGTAGGTGCGACATATGCCAACGGGTGGCTTATCATTGTGGGAGCCTGTAAGACGTCGCCGGTGCCTGGAAATGGGATGAGGCGAAGACATGCACGCCAGCGAATCTTACCCAGCTTCGGGGCTCTCCGTGGAGATAACACCCCTACTGCTGCTCTGCGGGGTCTCCGCATGATCACTAGATGAACACGTAGCTACACGATGCTCCTTGAGCTGTTCGGCCAGAGGAGGAAGAAGGGCACGGCTTGCTCTCTTCTCCTCCCTATGTGGTGTCTAAGACTAGCAGGGATCAACCCTTTGCATGGGTGTCCCGGGGGGTTTATATAGGCCTACCCCTCGGGGGTACAATGGAAATCCGGCTGGGCATGGGGCCCAGCCGTCTATGTCTACACTCGCCGGCTTCTGCACCGACTGCTAGGGCCCGCTGGCTGGGGGGTCCCGCCGGCTGCCGGCTCCTTGGTCGACAGGCAGGCCCCACTGTCCAGGGCCTTGTCGGGGGCTGGTTGCTGTTGCTCAATCTTGGTGACGAGGGCTTCGCCGAGGTGGGCGTGGCTATAATGCCGCCGTCCGGCGGGTGATTGCTGTAGCCTCACCGCGTCTTGTCTCCTTAATGGGGCGTCTTCTTCGAGGGAAGTGGCAAGCCAGCTGTGGGGAGCCGGCTCTATCTTGGGCCGACTGGGGGAGGTCTGGCCGCCTTCGGGTGTCTCTCTGCCCGAAGGGGCCCACCGCCCATGGGCCGCGCTGGCAGCCCGTCATGGATAACATCAGGGTCAACGTAGCAACAGTGCCGCGCCGGACGGGTCATGGCCACCCGTACGGCGCACTGCGCCAGGCGTGCTCTGGGATTCGGGGGTGGCAGGCTTCACTGTAGCCACGCCCCGTCACATCGCCGTTATGTGGATGCAGACTTCGAAGGTACGATCTTGACCGCTTTGTGGGAGCCGGCTTCTAGGAGTCGGCCTTCTCGCGGCCGGCTTCTTGGAGCCGGCCCTCCAGTGGCTTTCTTCATGAGGGCTGAAGTCGGACGGCCTTCCGATAGCCAGCCTGGGAGACAGCTAGCAAGGGGAAGGCGGCCCTGTGTCTTGGATTCTTGAGGGCCGAATCGGCTTGTAATTTTTTCAGAAAGGCCAGGGGGAGCCGGCTAGGCTACCCGTGGTCATTTACTCCGATAGTAGTCCCCGAAGCTGATCGAGCTTCAAGGCTGACAAAGGGACGAGAAGCTTGGTCAGCTTCCTATCCCAAGGGGACGACTTTGCTTGTGCGCGCCGTCTTCGGAAAGCTCCGTTTCTCGCAGGAGGGAACGCGGGTCGCCCTGCGAGCTAACGGCGCGCCATTCCGCAGGCCACGTGGCAAGGAAATCCTAACAACGCACGCGCGCGACGGGACACCGCCGCAGGCCCGGGCCCGCCACTCGTAGGCCTCGGCCCAAGCGCGGATCTTCTGCGGACCACTTGGACCGCTTGCCTTCCTGCGGCGGTTTTATTATGCCACCAGGGCATAATAATCGCGAGACGTGGGGGAGTGGGCGGAGTTGATCCCCACGTTCCCCCACGCCGCGCCTCCTCGGCTCCGCCGGGCGGGTCTATAAGTAGGAGGAGGAGAGGGAGCGGCAGAGGCTCGCACGCTCTCCCTCACTCCGCCCCTTCTTGCCCTCCTTCTTCTTCTCTTCGCCGTCGTAGCAACCCATTGCCGCGCCGTTCCGCCGTCGCTTCATCTTGCTCCCTGCCGCATTGCTCCCATGGCGCTGTCGAGCTCGTGGGATGGCTCCAACGTCCATGAGGACTATGTCGAGTTCCTCCGCCGGACGCGGCGCCTGCCGGGCGAGAACTTCGTGTGGGTTCGTCAAGCGCCAGCGAGGGAGATTTCGCCGGCACCGGAGGAGGGCGAGCGGGTGATCTTTCGCTCGCACTGCCTGCGCGGCTTCGGCCTCCCGGTGAGCGGATTCCTTCGAGCCTTCCTCAAATTCTACCACCTCCAGCCACATCACCTCACGCCCAACGTGGTGATGCTACTGTCGGCTTTCGTCACCCTATGCGAGGGCTTTCTTGGGGTTCTCCCCATGCTCGAGCTCTGGGGGGAATTCTTCCAAAGCAAGCTCGTTACCGTCGTCGCGGGCGTGCCCGCCCCCTGCGGAGCCTTCATTGTCATGAGGCGGGCGAGCGAGAACAATCCATTCCCATCCATTCCACTGATCTAGTCGGTGAAGCTCTGGCAGAAGTCCTACTTCTACGTGAAGAACGTCGCCCAGCAAGGCGACTATGTCAACCTACCGGCTTACGTAGCCGGCCCACCGGCTGGGAGGCAACCTTCATGGAGCTACCAGGCCAGGTTGTTGTCCCAGGCGGGGAACACAGCCGTCTCCCGGCTTCGGGTGATGATCCAGTCGGAGGGCCTGACCGAAGCCGACTTGGTGGCTGCCTTCATGGAGCGCCGGGTACTTCCGCTCCAAGGCCGGCCTCACATGATTTGCCAGATGAGCGGCCGCTTCGACCCGTGCCGGCTGAGCACCAGGGAGATGCCTCATGCAGAGGTGTCTTATATGGTGAACTACATCTCCAACTACAAGCTCGCCGAGGATTGGCGATACGGCAAGGAGCCGTATTCCCGCGCCAACCCTCCGCCTGTCGTAAGTTTTTTCTTCTTTTCTTCCTTTTTGTAGTCGGCCTCATGATGGCCGACCCTTGATCAATTGGTTTGCCTCTAGCAGAACCCTCTTCTTCCGCCGACGGCCGGGGCCGTGGGGGTAGAGCGCCAGCTCCTCCCCGACCGCACGGTGGACGACGCTGATGATCCGGACCTGGGAGCGGCCGCCATGGAAGACGCCATCATGGGGGAAGGCGACGAGGCCGGAGGCGTGGGACTCGGGGCCGGCTTTGAAGACTGGCCGGACGACGACGAGGTCGAAGCCGCCCCGCACCGCCAGCCGACGCCTGATCATCAAGGCGCGGGCTTGTCTGCCGTGCCGGCTGCCCGTGGCGGCGCGCAGAAGCGCCGGGCCGTGTTGACCTTCTTCGGCAGCTGGCCGAAGAAATCCAAGGCTTCCACGGCGGCGACCAAGCGGGATGAGGCAGCCGCGAAGGCGGCCCGCTTCCGCAAGGCGGTGAAACAACCGCAGGTGATCTCGGCGTAAGTCATCGAATGTCTTGCATATATTTTTTGTTGTGTTTTTCGACCGAAACTCTTCTAAACCTTTCTTTGCTTGCCGGACAGGGCGCTGCTTTCCCTTGAGCGAGGTCCTGGCGGTTCCGTAGTCGGGCCGACTGGAGGGTCCTCAAGCTCCCGTCGCGTGGATCCCCGCGCCGACCTTAGGGAGGCCACGGAGCGGAACGCACGGGAGGAGCGGGAGGCAGCGGAGCGAAGGACAGCCCAGGCGGCAAAGGAGCAGGCCGACGCGGCGGCCAAGGCCCGGGCGGAGGCGGCAGCCGCGGAGACGGAGGCGGAGGCCTCGCACAACCAGCCTCCACTGCTCGTCGTTCCCCTCCGCGCCGTGGCCCCCGATATTCCCGTGCCCCGTCGGAGGAGGTTGACCAAGGCCCGCCGGTGATGGAGAGGAGGGAGGACCACGCGATCTTCCTGGAGGGGGCGCCGCAGACGGCGCCGACTGGAGCGGGCCAAAGCGGCCAATCAACTGTGGCACTAGAGCAGCCGTCCTGGGGCGAGCCGGAGGCAGGGGCCGGCCTCGAGGTGTAGCCGGCATTGCGTCGGCGCGCAGGGGGTGGCGCCTCCACGCCGGAACCGCACCGAGCAGCGGGCGCCAGCCAGACGGCGGAGGCCCTGGAGGTGGCCAGCGCTAGCACGGCCCAGTGGACTCCCAGCGGGGGGATGGGCGAGCTGAACGCGGCGGCCCAGGAGGTCCGGAACCGGCTTCAAGCTCAGGCCGCCTCGCTGCAGCGATACACCGAAGAGTTCCTCATGACGCGGGCCGTCATCCGGGTGAGTCTTCTGGCCTTGGTTATTTTTCTCTTTTGATTTCTTCCGTGGGGGCGCGTCAGCGCACCCACTGGGTGTAGTCCCCGAGTTCCGAGTCGGCTGCTGCGCAGGCGGCTTGGAACTTACTAGGTTCTGACAACTTAACTTATCCTCGCCTCCTGTATAATCTTCCATGAGTATCATAACCTCCGCGCAGCCGCCTTCAACTCCCAGGCTCAGGAGATGGGCGGGAGAACCGAGGACCTGACCAGCAGTCGGAGTGCGTGTTTGTCTCATTCATCTCATGTGGGGGCACGTCAGTGCACCCACTAGGTGTAGTCCCCGAGATTCGGGCCGACTGCTGAGCAGCCGGGTCGGATCTTCCTTGACGACTTCTTCCTTATTAATTTTTCCTTTGTCTTCATGCTTGCAGGAGCCAATGCCGACTTGAGGGGGCAGCTCAGTGGGGCCCAGGCCGCCCTTCGTGCCAAGGAAGCCGAGTACAACGCCTTGGTCCTAGAGCGTGACTGCCTGGCCAAGAAGTTGGCCGACCAGGAGGAGAGCCACAAGGCGGCCCTGAAGAAGGCGCAGGACAGCGAGGACGCCCTGAAGGCCGAGTTCGAGACCGAAGCGGCGGGCTGGGCTAAAGCGAAGCAGGCGCTGAGCGAGGGCTTCAGTCGTATCGAGGATCTGATCGACGGTAAGCCACCTTATTCACTCCCTGCTTGCCCCTTGATCCCTGATTTGTGTTCTGACTTGTGCTGCTTTTTGTTCTCTGTGCAGACTACTTTCCCGGCAACTCCGTCTTCGCCACCCAATCCATCGAGGCCCATCGCGAGGCGCGCCGGCAGGTGGGGGCTAAAATCGCGCCGGACGCGAGCCGGACGCTTGAGGAACAGCTCTTGGCGGTCCAAGCCCGGCTGCAGCCGGCTCACCGTATGCTCCGCCGCCTCCAGCGCTCCGGGGCGCAGGTGTTGGCCGCCCTCTGGCCAAGCGAGACGATTCCCCGCACCCCGAGTCGGACTGCCGACTGGCTGGAAGTTGCGGTTGGCCGCTTCGAGGCCTAGAAGGCATCGGCAGCCTGGCTTGGAGCTGGGCGGGCGCTGGAGTTCGTCCGAGCCTGGTATCTGGGGCTGAACCTGGACCAGCTGCGCACCTGGCGGCTGGAGGCCGACGAAGAGATGGAGGAGGTGCGGCCGGCTATCGCTCAGCGTGCTTCGACGTTCGCCGAGTGTACTGACATCAGCGTCTTCGCTCCTGAAATTAATGATGACAGCGTTGCCCAGCCGAAGGAGTGGTTCGGGCTAGACCCGGCAGCGGGTGAAGACTCGGCAGAGGAGATCGCCTCCAGCGATGAAGGCGAAGACGACGAAGGAGAGGAAGGCGAAGACGTTGAGCCGACCAGTGAAGCGGCCAGCCAGCCTCAGCCTGATCGTGCCTCCGGCAACAAGGCGTGTGCTAGCGCGCCCTCTGCGGGAGGCGGTGATCATGCCGAGGTTCACCAGACGGCACTGCCGTCTCCACCGACCTGCCTGACTCGCCAGTCGCTCCCCTGGCTTAATCTGCCGTCCTTGTCTTTTCCTGCTTGTTGCCTTTTGAACAATTTTATTAAACTTACGCAGTTCCACCCACTGGGGGTGTATTTGAACTATGTTGAATGCTGGCCTTTTGAAGGTCTTTTATGTAAATATTATTGTGTGCGTGTTTGGTTTCCATTCATGTATGCTTTTTATCCTTAGGCTGTTTCCTTTGCCGCCTTCCCCTTTTGGGAAGGCAAGTACTCGAGCTTTCTTAGATTGAAGCGAGGTGAATGGAAGTCGGCCAGCCGGCTACTCTGGTAGTCGGTCGGTGGTGGGAGAAAAACTGGCTTTTGTTATATTAGTCCGTTAGTCCCTAGCCGTTTTTCGTGTGGGCGCCCTTTCCTGCCTTTAAGTCTTGCCAGCCGGATAGCCGGTTCTACGAACTGCAACTTTTGGCAAGACAAGGCTTGGGAGCCGGCACACTACTTGTCCGACTGCGGGTAGGACTTCTAATATAACTCCAGGCGGCCAGTCCCCGGGCCGACTAGTCGAACTCGGTGCCGGACGGAAAAAAGTGAATGTAATGCCAAGGTCATAAGCATGATACTCTTCATCCATAGAAAAAGATGGCAGTCCGCGAGCTCTCCTCGGGGGGCCTATTGTCTCGTACTTAGTACAAAAGTTAGCGTGATACATACTGCATTTCAACTGTAAAACCTTCGGAGGAGGTTGGCGTTCCATGGTCGTTCCGACTCCTTGCCGGAGTCGTCTCTCTTTCATGCCTTCGGCTTCTGGGCGTCGATCAGGTAGTAGGAGTCATTGCCTAAGGCTCTGCTGATGACAAAGGGGCCCTCCCAACGGGCCGAGAGCTTGTGCTGGCCGGCTGTTCGCTGGATCAGCTGGAGCACAAGATCGCCCTCTTGGAAGGATCTTGGCTTGACCTTCCGGCTGTGGTAGCGGCGCAGGCCCTGCTGATAGATGGCGGACCGGCTGAGGGCTAACAGCCGGCCTTCTTCCAGCAGGTCGACGCTGTCTTCTCGTGCTTCCTTGGCCTCCGCTTCCGTGTACATGGTTACCCGAGGCGAGTCGAACTCGATGTCAGTTGGGATGACCGCCTCGGCACCATATATGAGGAAGAAAGGAGTGAAGCCGGTTGACTTGTTTGGTGTAGTGCGCAGACTCCAGAGGACGGCCGGCAGCTCATCGAGCCAACAGCCGGCTGAACACTCCAGTGGTACGACCAGTCGGGGCTTGATGCCGGAAAGGATGAGGCCGTTGGCTCGCTTGACCTGGCCGTTTGACTGCGGGTGGGCAACGGACACTAAGTCCAACTGGATGCGTTGCGTCGCGCAGAAACGTGCCAAGGCTCCCTTGGCGAAATTCGTGCCATTGTCGGTGATGATGCTGTGTGGTACACCGTACCGAGTTGTTATATCTGCGATAAATGTCACGGCAGTCGGCCCATTCAGCTTCTTGATCGGCTTTGCCTCAATCCATTTGGTGAATTTGTCCACGGCGACAAGCAGATGTGTCATGCCGCCGCGCGCCGTCTTGAATGGGCCCACCATGTCCAGTCCCCAAAGGGCGAAGGGCCAAGTGAGGGGAATGGTCTTGAGTGCTGAAGCCGGCATGTGTTGCTTGGAGCTGAAGAGTTGGCATCCTTTGCAATGTTTAACTAACCCCTTGGCATCATCCAAAGCAGTCGCCCAAAAGAAACCATGGTGGAAGGCTTTGGCGACGAGTGATCTTGAGGCCGCATGGTGGCCGCATTCTCCTTAGTGGATGTCTCTGAGGATTGCGATGCCCTTCTCTTGCTCGACGCATCACTGGAGGACTCCAGTGACACTGCGCTTGACAAGCTCTCTGTTGACGATTGTGTATGCTCCGGCTCGGCGTTGGACTTGTCTTGCCTCTACTTCGTCAGCCGGCAGATTTTGGTTTATTAGGAAGTTGAGGATGGACTGAGCCCATGATGGAGCTGCGACTTCTTCTATTGCCAATGCGGCTAATGCGACCAGGGCGGGCGGGCTGGGCGGTGAAATGCTGGAGTCGGCCGCCGCCTATTGTGTTGGTGTAGTCTTCGGGCCGACTACCGCAGTCCCCGAGCCGGGTGTGGCAGTCCCCGGGTCGGGCGTAACTACGGAAGTCCCCGAGCCGCCTGCTGATGTCCCCTGGCCGACTATCGAAGTCCCCGGGTCACCTGCTTGGTTCTTCGAGCCGGCCGCGTCGGGGTCAGGCGGCACGAAGATGGAATCAGACTCTGGAGACGGCTTGAGGAGGCGTTGTAGAGAGACACCGGTTGGTATTGCTTGCCAAGTGGAGCCTATTCGAGCCAGGGCATCAGCTGGCTCGTTGTCGGCTCGCGGTACGTGGAGGAACTTGCATCCTTCAAAATACCCACTGATCTGTTGAACGAGGAAGTGGTAGCTTGCCATATTTGCGTCCTTGGCATCCCAGTCGCCAGATGATTGCTGGACCACCAAGTCCGAGTCGCCATAACATAGGATCCGGCGAATGCCGAGTTCTTTGGCAAGCCGGAGCCCGTGTATGAGCGCTTCATACTCGGCCACGTTGTTGGAGGCGGCAAAGTGAATTTGAAGCATGTATCTGAGCTTGTTGCCTTTGGGAGAGGTGAGGATGACGCCGGCTCCCAAGCCGGTGCGCATCTTGGACCCATCGAAGTGCATGCGCCAATGAGTGGAGTCGGGAGCTGGCGGTAGGTACTGGGTCTCGTCCCAGTCGACGAGGAAGTCGGCTAATGCTTGGGACTTGATGGTGGTGCGAGGCTGGTAGAAGATCGTGTAGGGGGCCAGCTCGATGGCCCATTTCGCCACCCGGCCGGATGCATCCCGGCTGCCTATGATCTCGGCCAGCGGGGCGGTGCATACGACCGTGATGGGATGCTCTTGGAAGTAGGGCTTCAGCTTCTTGGCGGCGAAGTACACGCCGTAGCACATCTTCTGGTAGTGCGGGTAGTTCTGCTTCGAGGTAGACAGCACCTCGCTCAAATAGTACACCGGCCTCTGGACCGGCTGGGCTCGGCCCTCTTCTGGGCGTTGGACTACGATGACGGTGCTGACCACCCGGCTGGTTGCGGCAATGTAGAGGAGCATGGGCTCTTTCTCAGTCGCCTCCGCCAGGACAGGCGGCGTGGCCAGCATCTTCTTCAGCTCGTGAAAAGCTTGGTCGGCTTGGTCATTCCACTCGAAGTGGTTGGTCTTCTTCATGAGGCGGTAGAGGGGAAGAGCTTTCTCTCCGAGCCGGCTGATGAAGCGGTTCAGGGAGGCCAAGCATCTGGTAAACGTCTGGACGTCTCGAAGTTTGGTGGGAATCGCCATTCTCTCAATGGCCTTGATCTTCACTGGGTTGCATTCGATGCCGCGTTCAGAGACCAGGAAGCCTAGGAGCTGGCCGGCTGGCACTCCGAACACGCATTTCTCGGGGTTGAGCTTGATTTGGAACCGGCGTAGGTTCTCAAATGTTTCCTTGAGGTCTTCCAGCAAGGTGTCGCGCTTCTCCATCTTCACCAAAATGTCGTCTACATAGACGTGGGCATTTTTGCCGAGCTGCTTGAGGAGGCACTTCTGCATGCAACGCTGAAAAGTGGCACCGGCATTTCTCAAGCCGAATGTCATAGTCAGGTTGCAGAAGGCTCCGAATGGCGTGATGAAGGCGGTCTTCAGGCGGTCTGCCGGATCTAACTTTATCTGGTGGTAACCTGAGTAAGCATCCAAGAAACTCAACAGCTCGCATCCGGCCGTGGAGTCTATCACTTGGTCAATCCTTGGCAGGGCAAAGGGATCTTTGGGGCAGGCCTTGTTGAGGCTCGTGTAGTCTATGCACATGGGCCACTTGTTGTTCTTCTTTAGCACGAGGACCGGGTTGGCGAGCCACTCTGGAAAGAAAACTTCCATAATGAAGCTGGCTGCCAGAAGCCGGGCTATCTCCTCTCCTACAATCCTTCTCTTCTCCTCCGACAGTCGGCGGAGGGGTTGTTTGACTGGTTTTGCGTCTTCTCGGACGTGTAGTTTGTGCTCGGCGAATTCCTTCGGAACACCCGGCATGTCCTTGGGGCACCATGCAAAGATGTCCCGATTCTCACGGAGGAAATTGGCGAGCTCGCCTTCCTATTTGCTACTTAGGTTTGCCCCAATGACAGCAAACCTCTCTGGGTGCTCGGGGTCAAGAGGTATCTTCTTCATCTCCTTGGCCGGCTGGAAAGATCCTTGAGCATCATGCTCCTTGGGATCGGGGGACAAGGCCGACTGTTTGCCGGCCATGGCCACAACTCGGTCCAACATCTTCTTTTCTTCGGCAATCACAAGGGACTCGGCCAGCCGGCTGCTGGCTGCTGCGCACTCGGAGGACTTCTTGTAATCGCCGGCTATGGTGATGATGCCCTTGGTGCTCGGCATCTTCATCTTGAGGTATGCATAGTGGGGAACTGCCATGAACCCGGCCAAGGTAGGTCGGCCAAGTAATGCATGGTAGGGGCTCTCCAGGTCCACCACTTCAAGCCAGATCGCTTCCCGGCGGAAATGCTCCTTGTCCCCAAAAAGTACATCAATCTTGATCTTGCCAATGGGGGCGCAGGACAGGCCGGGTACGATGCCATGGAACACAGTCCGAGTAGGCATGAGTTGCTTCGTCTTGACATTCAGCTTCTACAGGGTGTCACGGTACAGGATGTTGATGCCGCTCCCGCCGTTTATCAGCACTCGGGAGAAACGGGCGGCGCGTCTATCCGTTTCAAGGGTGGCATCCAAAACCAACGCATAAGAGCCGGGAGACGGCATCACCTCTGGGTGGTCGGCCCGGCTCCAGCTGATAGGTTTTTCTGACCAGTGCATGTGCTCGGCGGGGTTGGCAGCGACAATGCTGACTTCTTGGTGCTCTCGGCGTTTACTGCGCCGGTCTTCGGGCTGGCTTGTAAAGATGACATAGGTGGCATGCTCGTCGGGGAACTCATCGTGCACGGCTCTGACTGCGGGCCGAGCGATGGGTGGCTGCGGAGCCAGAGGCGGCGGACCGGCAGGCGGAGGCGGCGTGAGCCCTTCGCCTTTGGAGATTCGGGTGAGCCAGTGGCACTTCCGGGTCGTGTGGTTGGACGGCTTCGCGCCGCTGTGGAACTTGCACGGGGCATCAAGAGTCTGCTCGTAGGAGAAGGCCGGCTGCCAAGCCGGCTTGCCGCCCCTCTGCTTCTTGGGTGCGGGCCGCCCTTTGGGCTGCTCGTCTTCGACTGTGGCCACCTGCCGACTGGTGGAAGGCGGCACGGGGCCCTTGCGCTTGTGGTCGTTCTGGTGTGGGCATTGGCTGGAGTCCCCAGCCAGCGTCTTGGGCGCCGGGTTGAGTACCTTCCCGGACGCGTCTACCCGGAGTTGGTCTTCATTGAGGAGTCGGCGGTGGCGTACTTGTCCGCTATGACCAGAAGCTCGTCGAGGGTAGTCGGCTCATCGCAGAGGAGCTTGTGCTTGAGGAGGGTGCCTTCTCGGCACCCGGAAGTGAAGTATTCTATGGCTTGCACCTCGTGCACCCCTTCGCAAGAGTTGCGGAGCTCGGCCCAACGCGTGAGGTAGTCGCGAGTGGACTCGGCGGGGCCTTGTACGCACAAAGAGAGCTGTCTGGGCTTGGGAGCCCGCTTGTAGGTGCTGGTGAAGTTGCCGACGAAGGCTTCTGTGAAGTCTAGCCAGCGTTTGATTCTGTATGGCTTGAGGCTGTTGAGCCAGGTCCGCGCCGTGCCCTGCAGCATGAGGGGCACATACTTCACGTCAACGCACCTGTTGCTGTTGGCTATGCTAACCGCCGTGGAGTAGTCGATCAGCCAATCTTCCGGCTTCACGGAGCCATTGTACTTGGGCGTGTCTCTTGGGAGCGAGAACCCTTTGGGGAAAGGCTCGTCGCGGATGCGGGGGCCGAAGCAAGGCGGGCCGACATCATCTTCTTCTTCCAGCGCTAGGGATCGCGCTAGGCGGTCGATCCGATGGCGGGCGTCGTTCTCGCCGACTCCTTCGCGGCGACCTAGCCGGCCGCTGAGAGTCGGATGCGCAACAGACGGTGGGGTGGGATATCTCTCTCCACGGGGCCGAGGCGGAGGCGGGTTGCCCCGGCACTCCACGGCCCGGGGGTGGCCTTCTACGTCTCGCTCGATGGAGACTCGGGTTCGGCTTCGTCTAGCAGCCGGCTATTTCTCGCGCCGCGCGCGGGTTTTTCCCGTAGTCGGCGTCCGGGACGTCGCGCCATGATCTCGGCGCGGGGGAGGGCTTTCCGCGCAGGCGTCGGCTTCGTGCCGCTGCGCGGCTGCATCGATTAGCTGCTGGATGCGTCGGGTCATGTGGGGGAGTTCTTCGGCCCCCAGTCCATCTAGCTCATCTACGGCTGCCTGGGCGGCACGCAGGTTCTCGAGTGGAGTGGCGTAGACTGGACAGTCGACTCCTAGCGTATCGGCGACGACAGCGCCGCGCTGTCTGACAACGCCGGCCCGGCTGGGGCCGCTTGGGGGCGGCGTGCCAAAGGCGGCGCGGTCGGCTTCGCGTCGGTGGGCCTCAGCGAGGCGTCTCATGGAAACCAACTTCCGGCCCTCCGCGAGGAGGGCGCGGCGGCGAGCCTCTAGTGCTTCAGTGTCGGCATCGGCAGGGAGGGGGATGGACAAGTCATGGACCGCCGCATGTGGGGCGTCGTGGGTGCTCTCGTTTGAAGCGCCGCCATGGCCGATGACCATCACCTCGGTGGTGACATCGTCGCAGCCATCGGCCCGGGGAAGCGGGTCGTTGTAGATCGTGACGTTGGTGGGGAAAGTGTCGAGTGAGGCCGTGTCGGAGTCGACAAGCATCTGGTCCGTGGAGGCAACTGACTCCAAGTCCACAGCAGGCTCGCCGGAGACGTGGAGCTGGCCGAGGAGGTTGACGAGGTGGTCGGTGCCCACGTCGGAGGCGAGCTCGTCAGAGATGAAGGTCTTGTCAAGGAGATCGGCGAGAACGCTCGCCGCACAGACGTTGGTGACGCCTTGCGGCTCGTCGTGGCAAGCGCCATCGGGCGTGCCGGGCTGGCTACGCTCGCGGGGGAGTAAGAGGGTTCCCGTCTAGAACAGGTCTCCGGACGACGGTGCACCTAGCCCCACGGTTGGCGCCAAATGTCGGGTGGTAGGTGCGACATATGCCAATGGGTGGCTTATCATTGTGGGAGCCAGTAAGACGTCGCCGGTGCCTGGAAACGGGATGAGGCGAAGACATGCACGCCGGCGAATCTTACCCAGCTTTGGGGCTCTCCGTGGAGATGACACCCCTACTGCTGCTCTGCGGGGTCTCCGCATGATCACTAGATGAACAAGTAGCTACACGATGCTCCTTGAGCTGTTCGGCGAGAGGAGGAAGAAGGGCACGGCTTGCTCTCTTCTCCTCCCTATGTGGTGTCTAAGACTAGCAGGGATCAACCCTTTGCAGGGGTGTCCCGGGGGGTTTATATAGGCCTACCCCCCGGGGGTACAATGGTAATCCGGCTGGGCGTGGGGCCCAGCCGTCTGTGTCTACACTCGCCGGCTTCTGCGCCGACTGCTGGGGCCCGCTGGCTAGGGGGTTCCGCCGGCTGCCGGCTCCTTGGTCGACAGGCAGGCCCCACTGTCCAGGGCCTTGTCGGGGGCTGGTTGCTGTTGCTCAATCTTGGTGATGAGGGCTTCGCCGAGGTGGGCCTGGCTACAGTGCCGCCGTCCGGCGGGTGATCGTTGTAGCCTCACCGTGTCTTGTCTCCTTAATGGGGCGTCTTCTTCGAGGGAAGTGGAAAGCCGGCTGTGGGGAGCCGGCTCTATCTTGGGCCCACTGGGGGAGGCCTGACCGCCTTCGGGTGTCTCTCTGCCCGAAGGGGCCCACCGCCCATGGGCCGCGCTGGCAGCCCGTCGTGGATGACATCAGGGTCAACATAGCAACAGTGCCGCGCCGGACGGTTCATGGCCACCCGTACGGCACACTGCGCCAGGCGTGCTCCGGGATTCAGGGGTGGCAGGCTTCACTGTAGCCACGCCCCGTCACATCGCCGTTATGTGGATGCAGACTTCGAGGGTACAATCTTGACCGCTTTGTGGGAGCCGGCTTCTAGGAGTTGGCGTTCTCGCGGCCGGCTTCTTGGAGCCGGCCCTCCCGCGGCTTTCTTCATGAGGGCTGAAGTCGGACCGCCTTCCGATAGCCGGCCTGGGAGACAGCTGGCAAGGGGAAGGCGGCCCCGTGTCTTGGATTCTTGAGGGCCGAATCGGCTCGTAATTTTTTCAGAAAGGCCAGGGGGAGCCGCCTAGGCTACCCGTGGTCATTTACTCCGACAGTTGTGATCCTTCTTCTTCTTGGCGTAGTTATCCAAGTCATATTCACTCTCTTCTGGGGCATTGATCAACTTAGCCCATTCTGCAAATGTGGACTGGTACCTAGTACCTTCAGACATCCAGACAATCCTTCCATCTGGGTAGAAGTGAGCTGTGGAGTAGAATTGCATGATGAGCTCATCATTCCATTTTGTGAGCTTCTGAGCCACAAACTCATCAACTCCACAAGCCTTGAAGCTGTCATATACACCAGGGAAGTGATCCTCATTTTCCTCAATGAATGCCCAATCGACCCATCTCATGTCACACACTATGGGCTTCTTGTCAAGCAAGATAGTCTCATAGAAGTCCTGATGTTCCTTTGTATGGAACCTGTAGTCCATAACAGTCCTTCTCCTGGTGGCATATGGATCAGACTCTCTCCATAGCCTTAGACCAAAGTCCTACCTTATCTTCATGTTTTCAGCTACTGGATGAGCATCATTGTGATCTGGAATTTTTGGCTTCAATTTCCTCAAGACATCAGAATCATCTTCTTCTTCCATTGTAGCTTCATGCATTGGGGCTTTGTTCTTCTCTGCTACTGGGATGTTCCTGGTGCTCCTCTTGGGTGCAGTTTTGGGTTTTGGAGCAGCTGGCTTAGAAGTTCCTTTGGGCTTAGATGGAGCAGCCCCTGATCTTATGGCATCTCCCATAAGCTTCTGGGCTTTAGGTGCCGGTGCAGCATCCTCTTCCTCTTCCTCTTCTTCAGAGTCTTTCATTATTGAAGATCTCACAAGCACTCTGGCAGTGGTCTTCTTGACCCTTTCCTTTCTTTTCTTTTCTGCCACAACCTGCTCTTTGGGTGCAGATCCCAAAGTCTCTTGAGTAGATGTTCTGGCTTTTGACATTGGAGCTCTCTTGGCAGGAACCTTTTGCTTCATCCCTGGCTTAGTGGCAGCAGCTGTGCCATATTCCTTTTCCAGGACTTTCCTCTTTGAGGTGGTTTCTTCTTCCTCAGCAACATAGTCCTCATCCTCTGACTCTGAGGTTCTTTTCTTGCTAGCCCTTGTGGCAGCCTTTGGCAGATTGTTGGGTGTGCTCCTGCTTCTATCATCTGAGTTGCTAGAGGGACTAGTGCCCTCACTCAAGTGAACCTGTTCCTCAGACTTGTTCTGACTGTCACTCTGATCTGACATGATGCAAACACTGACAGCAGACCCTGTGTATAGATTATAGATGAGGTAGAGTGGATGAGCATCACAAATTACAGAGGTTTTTGCAAAAGAACGAGTTAAAAACTTAGTTTTAGTTTTCCACAGAAAGCATTTCGGATATACCGACTTGCAAACTCGGTGATACCGGAGCAGCTTTTGGAACCTAAACTAGTGAACTCGGTCAGACTGATTCACAGTTCGGTGGCACCGAGACTACTAGGGTTTCACAAAGTACTGAAGTCGGTCACACCGATTTGCAATTCTCGGTCAGACCGAGAATCACATGTGCAATAGCCTGAGCCAAATCGATGGAACCGATTTCATCAACTCGGTCGGTCCGAGATGGTTTCGGCAGAAACCTAACCCTAAATTTTCAATTCATGACTAAACTACGGAGTGTTTTCGATGGATAGAATGATCTCAATCATGGCAAGATACATGGCAAAGCAATGTGCTGGGGAATCAGATTTAGAACAGCACGAAGTTCAAGTCCATACCCTAGTTCAGCGATGAACTTGCTACGGCGGCAACGGCGGAGACGATCCCGATGATGGCGGTGGAGACCAGGGACAGGAGGCGGTTGGCGACGAGGAGGATGATCCAGAGACCCAGGGAGGCAGAGCAGGCTAAGTGCGGGCGAGGAGGTTCGGAAAGTTTTCCAAAATTTGACCCGTGGATATATATAGCCTGACCCTGTAGGTGTGACCGAGTGGAACAACTCGGTGGCACTGAGATTCATAACTGCAAGCAGTTACTGAAACTCGGTGTGACCGAAAAGTTCAATTGGGTTGCATCGAGATTGAAAACCTAGATCGACTTAGTGATCTCGGTATGACCGAAATGGATGAATCGGTCAGACCGAAACGCACAAAGAAGTTTTGGATTTTTAAGTCTATGACGAATCGGGGACTCCGAGTGCTCCTCACACAGAGTGGTTCGAATCTGACTTGATCAAACTTTGTGATTCAGCATGAATAGAGTTTGAGACGAGAAAAGCATAGATAGATAGAGAAGGTTCTTAGGCATTCTTGTCCATCCACTTGGCCAAAAGAAAAGGAAACCAATCAATCAAAACAACAAGTGGATGCCCTCGAATGAGTAAATTATGCAACCAACATGCTCACACAATAAAATGACAAATGAAATATGTGGCAAAGCATGCACAAACAATTCTAGCATCTATCAAGCAATTGGCAATGACTAGGTCATCTATATATGAGTATATTGACTTAGGAGTCAAATGAGAACATTTGATCATAGGTCATACTCATCGTTTAAGCACAAGTGGGGTTACCACTTTTACATAAAGCATTGTTCTGTTCACACCATTAGAGTTGCTTTAACTCAATTGTTAGAGCAAAGCTCCCCCTAGATGTGAGATCCCCCCTAAGAGGGATGAACTAACCTTGGGTTTTGTCCATGATGACTTCATGTAGGTGTTGAAGATGTGGATGCTCTAAGTTGATGTAGATCATTCTGAGCTATCCTTTGGAGTGAAATGCATTTTCAATACCTACACGGGTTAGTCCCATAAGGAACAAACAAGGATATCGATAGACATAGAGTGATGCACACACAATATGATGTCCATGAAAGAATTAGGTTACCTTGTCCCTTGTCTTACCAACAAGAGGGTTTGTGACTCCTTGAACTAGTGCAAGATGTGGAAGTTGATTGCACTTGTTCTTGCCAAAATGATAAGAGTGAAGTATGTTGGCGGAGTCACCCTCAAGAACTCTCTAGTTCTTCTTCTTCGGGATCCACACCATCTTGATGGGAATCCTCGGAGTTGTAGTTGTACTTGATGAAGTGGAACTTGATGTAGTCTTGGGAACCCACTTGACCAAGGCCTTAGGAGCTTCTTCAAATGCATAAATTTCCTCTTGAAGCTTGTCCTTGCCTTTTTGCTTGTGGTCTTGTGGTGGAACATCATCTTGAGCTTGTGTCCCTTCGGAAGAAGTAGGATCATACTTCTCTTGTGGAGGAACAACCTTCATCTTGGGGTATTGATCTTCTTCCCACTCAACTCCATTGGCATTGAACTTTCGTTCAAAACCAATACCTTGATTCTTCCGGTGCCTTCCTTGCTTGCGTACAATTTCCTCAAATTGCTTACTCCCGGCAAGGCTCTTGTAAACAGCTTTCTCTATGATTCCCTTTAATAAGCTATTTTCTTGCTCAAGTGTAACTTGGCTAAGAGAATCATTAGTGGAATCAAGAGAACTACTAGAAGCAACAACATTGGATTTAGCATGATTATTGTTACTACTAGAGGAAGAATCCTTCTTGTTCTTGTTACTAGACTTGACTTGAGGCGTGTAAGTGGATAAGAGTAAACGCTTTGCAATGTAAGAAGAACTTTTCTTGCGAAGATCATCATTGATTGCCTTTAAGAACTCATGCTCTTGCTCAAGATTGAGCTTCTCAAAACGTAATTTCTCATGAGTCCTTAAAAGTTCTTGATGATCTCCTAAGATAGTTTCATGAGCTAACTTAAGAGTTTTTATTCTTCAGTTAGAGACTCAATCTTCTCCTTATCATTGTCATTCGTTTGATATTGATTAGCATGATTAATTGACGTTTCATAATAGTATTCATCACTAGAGTTGTCAACAAGTAAATCATCATCACCTAACAAGTCATCTCCATCACTATTGAAATCAACATACTCGGGGTGTGATACCTTTGGACCTTTGGCCATGAAGCATCTTCCAATTCCTTCATTTGGTGAATCAAATATGTCGTAGGAGTTGGTTGACACAAGTGCAAGACGGGCAACACCTTCATCTTGAGTTTATTCGGATTCAGAGTGATAGCTTCTCTCGGAGTGACTGTCAGAGTCGGACCCATATACCCATTCACCAACATGAGCTTGATGTCTTCGTTTTTCGTAGCTCCTTGATGACTTGTCCTTCCTTTCCGAATCCTTGCTTCTCCGAGAGGGTCTTAGTTCATAACGATCATCCCTACTCCTTCTCTCCCTCGATGGTGATTCTTCTCTTCTACTTCTTCTTTTGGGAGAATCTTCTCTTCTCTTGTGGCGAGCCATACACTCATTGGAGTAGTGTCCGGGTCTTCCACAATTGTAGCAGTTTCGCTCTCGACTATAAGATCTTTTGTCATCGTAGGACCTTGACTTGGAACTTCTCTCTTTACTTCTATTCTTGTAGAACTTGTTGAAGTTCTTCACCATTAGGCTCAATTCTTCATTGAAGGTTTGTTTCTCACTTGATGATGTGAGAGCTTCACATGAGGCTTTGTAAGCACCACTTGACTTGTTATGGAGCTCCTCCTTATCCTTGAGTGACATCTCATGAGCAACAATTCTTCCAATGACTTCTGTTGGCTTGAGATCTTTGTAATTTGGCATCATTTGGATCAATGTGCATACGGTATCGTATTTTCCATCCAAGGCTCTTAGGATCTTCTTCATGATGAATTTGTCTGTCATCTCTTCACTTCCTAAGCCGACAATCTCATTTGTGATAAGAGCAAGCCTAGAGACATTTCAGCGACACCTTCACCATCCTTCATTTTGAACTTGTCAAGTTGACTTTGAAGCACATCCAACTTGGATTCCTTGACGGAGTCGGTACCTTCGTGCATATCAATCAAAGTATCCCAAATTTCCTTTGCATTCTCAAGACGGCTGATTTTGTTGAATTCTTCGGGGCACAGTCCGTTGAAGAGGATATCACAAGCTTGAGCATTATATTGTAGCATCTTCAACTCTTCTATGGTAGCTTCACGATTCGGTTCTTTCCCATCAAAGAATTCACCTTGCAAGACAACACATACAATAGCCCAAAAGGGGGTTATGTCCAAGAATATGCATCTTCATCTTATGCCTCCAACTAGCAAAATTAGTGCCATCAAACTAAGGACCTCTACGGTGGTAATTTCCCACGCTAGACGCCATACTCTCCTAGGTTGTGAAACCAAGGCTATGACTTCCAAAAGCTATGAAAATCAAAGCAAATGGAGCCAAATCTCTGATACCACTTGTAGGATCGAAAGTATGTCTAGAGGGGGGTGATTAGACTACTTGACCAAATAAAAATCTAGCCTTTTCCCAATTTTAGTTCTTGGCAGATTTTAGCAACTTTGGACAAGTCAAGCAATCTTAACACAATTCAAGCAAGCATGCATAGAGTATATGAGCAGCAGAAAGTAAAGCATGTAACTTGCAAGAATGTAAAGGGAAGGGTTTGGAGGATTCAAACGCAATTGGAGACACGGATGTTTTTGTCGTGGTTCTGGTAGGTGGTGATATCGTACATCCACGTTGATGGAGACTTCAACCCACGAAGGGTAACGGTTGCACGAGTCCACGGAGGGCTCCACCCACGAAGGGTCCACGAAGAAGCAACCTTGTCTATCCCACCATGGCCATCGCCCACAAAGGACTTGCCTCACTAGCGGTAGATCTTCACGAAGTAGGCGATCTCCTTGCCCTTACAAACTCCTTGGTTTAACTCCACAATCTTGTCGGAGGCTCCCAAGTGACACCTAGCCAATCTAGGAGACACCACTCTCCAAGAAGTAACAAATGGTGTGTTGATGATGAACTCCTTGCTCTTGTGCTTCAAACGATAGTCTTCCCAACACTCAACTCTCTCTCACAGGATATGGATTTGGTGGAAAGAAGATTTGAGTTGAAAGCAACTTGGGGAAGGCTAGAGATCAATATTCATATGGTAGGAATGGAATATCTTGGTCTCAACACAAGTGTAGGTGGTTCTCTCTCATAAAATATAGGTTGGAAGTGTAGGTTTGCTCTGATGGCTCTCCCTCAGAAAAAATAGGTTGGAAGTGTAGGTTTGTTCTGATGGTTCTCTCTATGAATGAAGAGGAGGTGGAGGGGTATATATAGCCTCCACACAAAATCTAACCATTACACATAACTTCCCAAACTCGGTGGGACCAAATGGTTAAACTCGGTCTGCCTGATTTAGCAAAGCTAGTGACCATTAGGGTTTTCGGTGGGACCGACATGCAACTCGGTAGGATCGATATGATTAGGGTTAGGGCATAACGTAATCTCGGTGAGACCGATTACACAAACTCGGTGAGACTGATTTTGGTAATAAGCTAACCGGAGAGTTGGTCAGGTAAACTTGGTGGGACCGATCGCTCATTTGGTGAGACCGAAACATTACGAAGGGAAAACAGAGAGTTTACATTGCAATCTCGGTGGGACCGATCGCTCATCTCGGTGAGACCAAAATGTTATGAAGGGAAATAGAGAGACTACAACCCCATCTCGGTGAGACCGAGATCCCTATCGGTGAGACAGATTTGCCTAGGGTTTGTGGCAGTGGCTATGACATTTGAAACTCGGTGGCGCCGGATAGGAAGAATCGGTGGGGCTGAGTTTGACTTTTGGTTTAGGTCATATGTGGATGTGAGAAAGTAGTTGAGGGTTTTGGAGCATATCACTAAGCATTTTGAGCAAGAACATCATTAAGCAACACCTCATCCCTCCTTGATAGTATTGGCTTTTCTGTTGGAAATATGCCCTAGAGGCAATAATAAAATGGTTATTATTATATTTCTTTGTTCATGATAATTGTCTATTGTTCATGCTATAATTGTGTTATCCGGAAATCGTAATACATGTGTGAATACATAGACCACAACACGTCCCTAGTGAGCCTCTAGTTGACTAGCTCGTTGATCAAAAGATAGTCATGGTTTCCTGACTATGGACATTGGATGTCATTGATAACGGGATCACATAATTAGGAGAATGATGTGATGGACAAGACCCAATCCTAAGCATAGCTCAAAGATCGTGTAGTTCGTTTGCTGTAGCTTTTCCGAATGTCAAGTATCATTTCCTTAGACCATGAGATTGTGCAACTCCCGGATACTGTAGGAGTGCTTTGGGTGTGCCAAACATCACAACATAACTGGGTGACTATAAAGGTACACTACAGGTATCTCCGAAAGTGTCTGTTGGGTTGGCACGAATCGAGACTGGGATTTGTCACTCCGTATGACGGAGAGGTATCTCTGGGCCCAGTCGATAATGCATCATCATAATGAGCTCAATGTGACCAAGTGGTTGATCACAGGATCATGCATGACTGGACGAGTAAAGTGACTTACTGGTAACGAGATTCAACGAGGTATTGGGATACCGACGATCGAGTCTCGGGCAAGTAACGTACCGATTGACAAAGGGAATTGTATAGGGATTGTGCAAGTGGGAGACTGTTGGAAATATGCCCTAGAGGCAATAATAAAATGGTTATTATTATATTTCTTTGTTCATGATAATTGTCTATTGTTCATGCTATAATTGTGTTATCCGGAAATCGTAATACATGAGGTTGATAATGATAGTCAAACGCATGAAGAAGCTCCATGCAGATGGACTTTTGGAGTCTCTTGATTATGAATCATTTGACACGTGCGAACCATGCCTCATGGGTAAAATGACCAAGACCCCGTCCTCAGGAACAATGGAGCGAGCAACCAACTTATTGGAAATTATACATACTGATGTGTGCGGTCCAATGAGTGTTGAGGCTCGCGGTGGCTATCGTTATGTTCTCACCCTCACTGATGACTTGAGTAGATATGGGTATGTCTACTTAATGAAACAAAAGTCTGAGACCTTTGAAAAGTTCAAGGAATTTCAGAGTGAGGTTGATAATCAACGTGACAGAAAAATCAAGTTCTTGCGATCAGATCATGGGGGAGAATACTTGAGTCACGAATTTGGCACACACTTAAGGAAATGTGGAATAGCTTCACAACTCACGCCGCCTGGAACACCTCAGCGTAATGGTGTGTCTGAACGTCGTAATTGCACTCTATTGGATATGGTGCGATCTATGATGTCTCTTACCGATTTACCGTTGTCATTTTGGGGCTACGCTTTAGAGACTGCCGCATTCACTTTAAATAGGGCTCTGTCGAAATCCGTTGAGACGACACCATATGAATTATGGTTTGGGAAGAAACCTAAGCTGTCGTTTCTAAAAGTTTGGGGATGCGATGCTTATGTCAAGAAACTTCAACCTGAAAAGCTCGAACCCAAGTCGGAAAAATGCGTCTTCATAGGATACCCTAAAGAAACTATTGGGTATACCTTCTACCTCAGATCCGAAGGCAAGATCTTTGTTGCCAAGAATGGATCCTTTCTAGAGAAAGAGTTTCTCTCGAAAGAAATAAGTGGGAGGAAAGTAGAACTCGATGAAGTATTACCTCTTGAACCGGTAAGTGGCGCAGCTCAAGAAATTGTTCCTGAGGTGCCTGCACCGACTAGAGAGGAAGTTAATGATGATGATCATGAAACTTCAGATCAAGTTGGTACTGAACTTCGTAGGTCCACGAGGACACGTTCCGCACCAGAGTGGTACGACAACCCTGTCCTGGAAAGCATGCTGTTAGACAACGGTGAACCTTCGAACTATGAAGAAGCGATGGCGGGCCCAGATTCCGATAAATGGCTGGAAGCCATGAAATCCAAGATAGGATCCATGTATGAAAACTAAGTATGGACTTTGACTGACTTTCCCAATGATCGGCGAGCCATAGAAAATAAATGGATCTTTAAGAAGAAGACAGACGCGGATGGTAATGTGACCATCTATAAAGCTCGGCTTGTCGCTAAGGGTTATCGACAAGTTCAAGGGGTTGACTACGACGAGACTTTCTCACCCGTAGCGAAGCTGAAGTCCGTCTGAATCATGTTAGAAATTGCCGCATTCTATGATTATGAGATATGGCAAATGGACGTCAAAACGGCATTCCTTAATGGTTTCCTTAAGAAAGAATTGTATATGATGCAGCCAGAAGGTTTTGTCGATCCTAAGAATGCTGACAAGGTGTGCAAGCTCCAACGCTCGATTTATGGGCTGGTGCAAGCATCTCGGAGTTGGAACATTCGTTTTGATGAGATGATCAAAGCATTTGGGTTTACGCAGACTTATGGAGAATCCTGCATTTACAAGAAAGTGAGTGGGAGCTCTGTAGCATTTCTCATATTGTATGTGGATGACATACTGTTGATGGGAAATGATACAGAATTCTTGGAAAGCATAAAGGCCTACTTGAACAAGTGTTTTTCAATGAAGGATCTTGGAGAAGCTCCTTATATATTAGGCATCAAGATCTATAGAGATAGATCGAGACGCCTCATTGGTCTTTCACAGAGTACGTACCTTGACAAGATATTGAAGAAGTTCAAAAGAAGGGGTTCTTGCCTGTATTGCAAGGTACGAGATTGAGCATGGCTCAATGCCCGACCACGGCAGAAGATAGAGAAAAGATGAGTGTCGTCCCCTATGCCTCGGCCATAGGGTCTATCATGTATGCTATGCTGTGTACCATACCTGATGTAAACCTTGCCGTAAGTTTGGTAGGAAGGTACCAAAGTAATCCCAACATGGAACACTGGACAACGGTCAAGAATATCCTGAAGTACCTAAAGGGGACTAAGGATATGTTTCTCGTTTATGGAGGTGACGAAGAGCTCGTTGTAAAGGGTTACGTCGATGCTAGCTTCGACACAGATCTAGATGACTCTAAGTCACAAACCGGATACGTGTATATTTTGAATGGTGGGGCAGTAAGCTGGTGCAGTTGCAAGCAAAGCGTTGTGGCGGGATCTACATGTGAAGCGGAGTACATGGCAGCCTCGGAGGCAGCACAAGAGGCAATCTGGGTGAAGGAGTTCATTACCGACCTAGGAGTCATACCCAATGCGTCGGGCCCGATGACTCTCTTCCGTGACAACACTGGAGCTATTGCCCTTGCCAAGGAGCCCAGGTTTCACAGGAAGACCAGGCATATCAAGCGTCGCTTCAACTCCATTTGTGAAAGTGTTCAAAATGGAGACATAGATATTTGTAAAGTACATACGGACCTGAATGTGGCAGATCCGTTGACTAAACCTCTCCCTAGAGCAAAACATGATCAACACCAGAACTGCATGGGTGTTCGGTTCATCACAATGTAACTAGACTATTGACTCTACTGCAAGTGGGAGACTGTTGGAAATATGCCCTAGAGGCAATAATAAAATGGTTATTATTATATTTCTTTGTTCATGATAATTGTCTATTGTTCATGCTATAATTGTGTTATCCGGAAATCGTAATACATGTGTGAATACATAGACCACAACACGTCCCTAGTGAGCCTCTAGTTGACTAGCTCGTTGATCAAAAGATAGTCATGGTTTCCTGACTATGGACATTGGATGTCATTGATAACGGGATCACATCATTAGGAGAATGATGTGATGGACAAGACCCAATCCTAAGCATAGCTCAAAGATCGTGTAGTTCGTTTGCTGTAGCTTTTCCGAATGTCAAGTATCATTTCCGTAGACCATGAGATTGTGCAACTCCCGGATACTGTAGGAGTGCTTTGGGTGTGCCAAACATCACAACATAACTGGGTGACTATAAAGGTACACTACAGGTATCTCCGAAAGTGTCTGTTGGGTTGGCACGAATCGAGACTGGGATTTGTCACTCCGTATGACGGAGAGGTATCTCTGGGCCCAGTCGATAATGCATCATCATAATGAGCTCAATGTGACCAAGTGGTTGATCACAGGATCATGCATTACTGGACGAGTAAAGTGACTTGCTGGTAACGAGATTCAACGAGGTATTGGGATACCGACGATCGAGTCTCGGGCAAGTAACGTACCGATTGACAAAGGGAATTGTATAGGGATTGATTGAATCCTCGACATCGTGGTTCATCCGATGAGATCATCGAGGAGCATGTGGGAGCCAACATGGGTATCCAGATCCCGTTGTTGGTTATTGACCGGAGATTCGTCTCGGTCATGTCTGCGTGTCTCCCGAACCCGTAGGGTCTACACACTTAAGATTCGGTGATGCTAGGGTTGTTGAGATATTAGTATACGGTAACCCGAAAGTTGTTCGGAGTCCCGGATGAGGTCCCGGACGTCACGAGGAGTTCCAGAATTGTCTGGAGGTGAAGATTTATATATAGAAAGTCAAGTTTCGGCCATCGGGAAAGTTTCGGGGCTAATCGGTATTGTACCGGGACCACCGAAAGGGTCCCGGGGGTCCACCGGGTGGGGCCACCTATCCCAGAGGGCCCCATGTGCTGAAGTGGGAGGGGAACCAGCCCCTAGTGGGCTGGTGCGCCCCCCTTGGGCCTCCCCTACGCCTAGGGTTGGAAACCCTAGGGGTGGGGGCGCCCCACTTGGCTTGGGGGGCAAGCCACCCCCTTGGCCGCCGCCCCCCCTTGGAGATTGGATCTCCTCCGGCCGGCGCCCCCCCCTAGGGACCCTATATATAGTGGGGGGAGGGAGGGCAACCGCACCCTAGCCCCTGGCGCCTCCCTCTCCCTCCCGTGACACTCCTCCATCTCCCTGAGCTTGGTGAAGCCCTGCCGAGATCGCCGTTGCTTCCACCACCACACCGTCGTGCTGCTGGATCTTCATGAACCTCTCCTTCCCCCTTGCTGGATCAAGTTGGAGGAGACGTCTTCCCAAAAGTACATGTGTTGAACGCGGAGGTGCCGTCCGTTCGGCGCTAGGTCATCGGTGATTTGGATCACGACGAGTACGACTCCATCAACCCCGTTCCCTTGAACGCTTCCGCGCGCGATCTACAAGGGTATGTAGATGCACTCCTCTCTCCCTCATTGCTAGATGACTCCATAGATTGATCTTGATGGTGCGTAGAAAATTTTAAAACTCTGCTACGTTCCCCAACATTTTCCTATAGACTCAATGTGATCTTGGATCACTAAAATAGAAAATGTAGAGTCTTGAGATTCGAACTTGAGCCAATCCTTTATCCTTGGTATTTTGAGGGGTCCACTTTTCTCATCCATGCCATGCCAATCATTGAGCTTTCCTGAGATATTAATCTTCAAATAGCATTAGCTCAATGAGCTATATGTTGTTAGGAATTACCAAAACTACCTAGGGATAGTTGCACTTTCAAGGTGACGCAACCGAGCTCAAGTGGGAGCTTGATGAAGATCTTGGTTGTTGTTATTTGTCTTTTCTGGATGATTAGTAGTGGTGCCCAGTTGGGACGATCGAGGATCTAGCATTTGGGGTTTTCTTCTTTTATTTTGGTTCCGTAGTCGAACCTTGATTGTATTCTGGATGATGTATGTTTAACTTGTGATTTGTGTGAAGTGGCGATTGTAAGCCAACTCTTTATCCCTTCCTTATTCAGTACATGGGATTGCGTGAAGATTACCCCTCTTGCGACAAAACTACCATGCGGCTATGCCTCTAAGTCGTGCCCCGACACATGGGAGATATAGCCTCATTGTGGGTGTTACAAGTTGGTAATTAGAGCCATCCCCGACTTAGGAGCCACCTGCTTGATCAAATCGCTGACGTTGTTGAGTCTAGAACAAAAATGTTTTGAGTCTTAGGATTATATATATCGGAGAGTAGGATTCTTTTTACTCCTCAATCCCTTCGTCGATCTGGTGAGGCCTCCTGACGTAGAAGTTTTGACTTTCCTCTCCTCAAATTTCACTAAATTTTTTTAGGATCACGCGGGTATCTTGGAATCGTTCCGATAGTCTTGTGATGAGAACATTGTTCTTGGTGCCTCCTGACATTTAGGGGTTGTGGCAGTGTCCCGAGGAGTTGAGCTCTGAGGTGTTGTCGTCACAATTTTATCATTGCAGTTTTGGAATACCTGAGTTCGTCGACATCGAAAATCTCTTTTATGCAGTTGTTGGTGAGATAACCTAGACGCCACCCAATACTAGGGCGAGAGTTCGGGAGTATTGCCATAACTCGTATAACGGATGCTTTTCGAAGGTTGAAGTACACGATTTCCGAAGGTTTCTTGGTTATGTGTTGAAGGATGGATACAACTGGATGTAGGAATTGTTAGTTTGGGTGAGATATTATGCTTCCCATGTATACCCAACACCTGATTGCATAACCAGAAAGTTTCGGGAGTTTATATGTGGGAATTCAAGTATCACGTAGGATATCTTTCCAACAGACACATGATACGATATCGGATCTATCATATGTTTGTTTCCGGCTTATTTTGCAAGCCAATCCTTTTTTTGTTTTTGTTTGTGGTATTTGAGTTGCTTCAATGTCAAGTGTGGATTCCATACCTTTCCTAAGCGGTGTTCTCATATTTATATGTGAATACTAATCCTTCATGATAATCAAGATTGTCATGTCAATCCTTTTCAACCGGTGTGTTTCTCTTCAAGTGGATCCGATCATTTCAACATCCGCAAGATCACCTCTCGGTTTCCCCAACGTTGTTCATTTCATCTGTCCCCAAGTTGCCTTTTTTTCCTGCCCACCCACCCCTTTTTCTTCAAGGACTCAGATTTCTGAATCAAGTATCCATCTTATGGATGTGAAGTTTCTTCATTCTTTCCGTCAATGCTCTTATCCGGTGATTCTTAGGAAGATACAAACGGAGCTTCAAGTTCATCATTCTTCGTTCTCTTTCCTCTCCGGTGGATTCAAGTCAAGCTTTGCCGATCATATCCTTTCCTCGTTTCAAATGTTTTCTCATGTCGGTGCATCTCTTAATCATCCACCTCTCGCTATTCATTTGTTCCGGAGTGCTGAAGATATCTCAGGAGATAAATGTTTTCATTCCTTATCTGTTCAAGATATCTCGAGGCTGTTATCTCTTTTGAGCCATTTAATTCAACCGGTGCAATCTCTCTTTTAAATCTTTCAACGATGTATCTTTTGAGTGGGCCCTATCCCACATGTCTTTCGCCAGGATCTTACCTGACTCTTCTAATCTTTCCGGAGTTATTCTCAAATTCTTTTTCAAAGTTTGATCTAAGAATGAATTATCATCGGTCATATTCCTTCTCCAAGACCGCTTTCAAAACATTTTCATCGTTGGTTCAACATTTATATTCTTCATTATTACAGAGTGTCTCATCAATTGTCATGGTGGTTCTCATCATCATTCTCAATATTGAAAGGCCGAAGAAGAATTTTTCCTAAATCCTTGTCCGTTCTCTTAAAGATTTGTAGCAAGCTTGATGCCATCCACTCAAATCGGTTTTGATTGTGAGAAATTCTTTTCATACCCATTCGGAGCATTTCAGGAGTTGTTTTCCTTTTTCGATCATCTGAAGGCCATCATCTCTGAAGATTCTCTTCGTTCTTAGTTTTCAACTTCGTTCTCCAATTATTCTAAATTGATGTCTCTTCGTTCATCTCCATATTCTTCCTATGCTTTGTTCAAGTATTCTCTAGTCAGCTTATGATCTCTCCGTGCTCTTGTATCTAAATTCCCTCAAGTATCCTCATTCATTCTCTAATTCTTCTCGGTGTTTCGTTCTCTTTTCTTCGTTCGTTTTAGATGCTATCGGTGGTTTGTTCAAGAGTTCTCTTCCTTGGTTATCGTCTCAATACATTCGTCATTCCCAAATCCTATTGGTGGTTTGTTCAAGATTTTTCCCAAGTTTGGGCTATATCTCTCCTTTAACCCCTTTCAACGAGAATAAGTAGTATGCCAAATTCGTTGCTAGCCATCAATTTAAATTGGTGAAGGATACACATAACGTAATTCTTATTATTGTTTCATCCAAGTGATCTAATTTCTTCTTTCCGGAGTTGTTCATCATATCACATTCTCGGTTCGAATTTCCTCATCTTTTCTTTTCCGGAGTTCAAAGTTTTCATGGTCATATCATCGTGAAGCTCCATCTAAATCATCTCAAGGCTTCACCTTGTGTTCACAACTTCTCTTTCCTTTTATTACCGATGTTATTCATGGAGGCTACATGGTGTTTCGTCAAGGATTCTTTTCATTCTTCAATTGTTCTTCAAGATTTCTCTCGAAGTTATGATCCACTAAGCTATACTCCAAAATAAACATGGTGCTCAACACATGTTTAGTTCTGAGGAGTTCAAGTATTCTTCATCTTGCATTCCGAAGTGCAATTCTTTCATATCTCATCTTTTGAGGTGGTGTTATGTCATTGTTGATAATTTCCCTTCGTGTTTCATGATCCACAAGTTTTCAAGAGTGACATATCTAAATCCATCATTTTTCTCTTTGCTCAAGACATCTTTTCAACCAATCAATCTCTTCATTGGAGTTACCTTGTGTCATATTTCACCTAAAGCTTTCCCTAGGGGTTGTTGCTATTTATGGTGCTTATAAGTGACCCAAGTTCTTCATTTATCCTCCTGGTGAAATAAGTTTCTCGTATCCTTGTTCATATCAATCCACTCTATTGTTTTCCATTAGTGGCAGAATTTCACCTCATAGATTTGAGAAGTTTTCCATAAGCCCACTACAAGCTTATTCGTTTCGTTGTTGGTTTTCTAACAACTCCGTTATAACCTTCTTAGAAGGGTGTTTTCCAATCTCATTTGTGGCAGAAGTTTGGCATTTTCTTCTCCATTCTGTTTTTCCAATGATCTATTTTCTATTCTTTCGTTCCGGAGGCATAGTGATGTTGCTCTCTTCACCCATCATCCCATTCTTGTCAAAGATCTTATTCTTTCCTTTGCTTATCCATTCAACCGGAGTGTTGTGTCCTCCATTCAAGTTCTCTCATCTTATCAAGTTTTGCCTCCCTTCTCAACAGAAGTGCTGTCTGAAATCTTTCTTACCCCTTGTGCCATTCTTTCAATAGTTCCAGAGGCAGTGTGTTGCTGATTTCATCAAGTATCCTCTCATCTTGTCAAATCATGTTCAAATCCTGCCATTTACAATCGGATTGCTGCCCACATTATATCATTCTTTTTCCCTCTCTATCTTGTTTTAACCAGAGTATTGTCATAATTGATCTTTATTGTTCCTTGTACATCTCATTTCAACCGGAGTGCTTGCATGTACATCTTGTCCATTGAAACCATTTTTCTTATGTCTTTCAACCTACAAGGTTCTAGTAATGTTCCTTGTTCCTCTTTTCTAACAGAGTGTTTTCAACTTTGCTCATCTTTGTTGTATTCTTTCTTTCAATTGGTTCAACATTGCAAGGTTCTTTGGTTTCACTCATTTGTCAAAGAATCAACTTAGTTTTACCTCTTCTCTTCCTCTTCCATTTCCCTCCGGTGCCATCCTAGATCTCGGGACGAGATCCTCTTGTAGTGGTGGAGTGTTGTAACGCCCCGAGACCGTTGCGCCAGGTGTCTTCCAGTTATTCGCTGTTGTTGCCTTGTCTTTCGCTTGCGTGTTGCATCTTGTCATGTCATCATGTGCATGGCATCACTACTAGGGAAAAGCCTAGCAGCAGCGCGGGTTTTGGGCCTATTAGCAGCGCGGGGGCCGGCGCTACTAATAAGGCGCTACAGCTAACGTATAGCAGTAGCGCGGGCACACCCGCGCTACTACTACGTCTGTTAGTAGTAGCGTGGGTAAAAACCCGCGCTACTACTAACCCGCGGAATTTTTTTTCGATTTTTTTGCCCGAATTTTCAAATTTCTGAATTATTTTAACCTCTAATCTCTAATCACCCTCATCGCTGCTGAATTCAATCTCTAATGACCCCTCATCATTCCAAATCATCTAACTTCCCGGACGGTCACCCATCCTCTTACTACTCCAGCCTGAGCATGCTTAACTTCCGGGTTCTATTCTCCCTCGATTCCAAGTCTGCACTTGTTGTTTTCCTGACAATAGTAAGATGTCAATCCTATTAACCCTCGGTAGTTTAGCATGAGCATGAAGTCACACATTTCGCTGTTTGAGTTTAAAACTGTTGTTCTAAACCACAATAATTATTTAGTAACACTAATATTTCTTGAATAAGGAGTTTGATCAGATTTTGACCAAAGTTTGACCAGATTTGACCAAAATTCCAAAAAACTGAAGTAATCATTTAGTAACACTAATATTCTTGAATAATTATTTAGTAACACTAATACGTCTTGAATAAGTAGTTTGACCACAGTTTGACCAGATTTGACCAAAATTAAAAAAACTGAAATTTGAGCATAACTTTTTTTTCTTTTAGAATTTGAGGATTCTAAAAATTTGCAAACAGGCCGTAGGCCATCTCCATCGTATGCAGATTTTCGTGCTGAACATTTTGATATATTATACGTTTTTCTGACATCGTACGCAAAAGTTATAGCCGTTTTACATTTTCCCTACACTTTTTGCAAAACATGTCCAAATTTAAGTTTTTAAATTTTCCTAACTAGTAGATGTAAGAACATAACTACATCTCGAAGGATTTTAATTTTTGAAACATTTTGATATATTATACGTTTTTTTCTAACATCGTATGCAAAAGTTATAGCCGTTTTACATTTTCCCTACACTTTTTGCAAAACATGTCCAAATTTAAGTTTTTAAATTTTCCTAACTAGTAGATGTAGTAACATAACTACATCTCGAAGGATTTTAATTTTTAAAGTTTTTATCATTTTCTTTTGCTTTTTACAAAACCGAAAAGGCGATCCACCGGGGGGTAGAGTTTCAAAATGGGACCTTTAGTAGTAGCGAGGGATTTTACCCCTCGCTACTACTATGGCATGTCCCGGAGGGGCACGGTTGAGACCTCTTAGTAGTAGCGAGGGGTAAAAACTTAGTAGTAGCGCGGGTTTATAACCCTCGCTACTACAATGGCATGGCCCAGGGGCACGGTGGAGATCGCTTAGTAGTAGCGAGGGGTAAAAACCAGCGCTACTGCTATCAACTTAGTAGTAGCGAGGGTTAAAAACCTGCGCTACTACTATGGCATGTCCCGGGGGGCATGGTAGAGACCGCTTAGTAGTAGCGAGGGTTAAAAACCAGTGCTACTGCTATCAACTTAGGAGTAGCGAGGTTTAAAAACCCGCGCTACTCCTACTTAGCAGCAGCGCCTAATTTTAAAGCACGCTGCTGGTAAGATTCTGTGTATAGGCTTTTCCCTAGTAGTGCATCCTCATGTTTTTAAAACTTGCATCCGTCCCGGTCTCCCTGTTCTTTCGGTTGCCCGTTCTGAGCCCAGACACACTTGCACGCGCCCGCGGCATGTCCAACATAGTATTTTATAAGTGGCTGGAAAATGTTCTCGGAATGGGTTGAAAGTTGGCATGCGGTGTTGTTATGTTGCCAATAGGTCGCCTGCCAAGTTTCATCGCATTCAGAGTTCGTTTGATGCCCCAACGGATAACTATAGCGGCATTATAGTCGGTCAAATCCTCGGACGTTTTCGGTCTCCGGAAACTGTTGCCGGGCTGCCCTCTTTTCTGTCCTCTGAGCCCACACCCTCCTACACAGCCCACTTAGTTGCTCCCTTTGTTCGAAGCCGTCCGATGATGATCGAACGGTCCAAAAACAGATGAAAATCCCCTCCTCTAGCCCTCCTTTTCCAATTTAACAAGGCCCCTAGTCCATTTTGGTCAAACCCTAGTCTAATCCTCCCCTAACCTCCAGCCTCGGGATCCACCCGCCACCCCCTCCGTTTTCAGCGTCGGCCTACTCATCCCCGCCACTTGGCAGCCAGCCATTGGCCAGCCTCCACCGTGAACCGCCTCTCAGCCGACCGCGTGCCGCCACCTCATCCCCGCCGCGTCGCCCCCACTTGCTCCCAGCCGCACGGTCCCGCTGGAGCCCATCCGCGGCCCGTCGCGGGCCGATCTTGGCCCGAGATGCCCGCGCAGCGCCGCCGCAACCATGGGAACCCGCTCTCCCCGAGCGCTCCTCCTCGCCTGCGCCTGCATCGTCGACCCTCACCGCGCGGCGACCCCGCCGCCGGCGAGCTTCGCCACCGCCCCGGCAGGATCCCGCCGCCCCGTCTCCTGCCTCCTCTCTCTCCTTTCCTCTATCTCTCCCTCATGTTTTCTCTCCCCATGCCTCGCAGAGGAGCCTGCCATGACTGCCGCCACCTCGGGTCCTTCATGTCCGTCGCCGGAGCTCCGACTAGCCGCCGTCGTTGCCCAGATCCGGTGCAGGACGCCCGGATCCGCTCGTTCCTGGCCTTCCCCGCCTTGCCCTGTCGTCATCCTCCTCGGACAACCGCCGCCGGCGCCCCCTTCATCGTCTGTGCATGTGTGCGAGCACACGCACAGCCCCCGCGTTGACCATGGTAGCTGCCTGCATGGGCCACAGCCCGCTCAACGCCGACCCGCCCCGACTCTGCTTCCTGGGCCTACAGCCCACAAGGTGAGCTGCACCCCGCCCAGATCCATAGCCTTTTTGTCCAGCGTGGTGTTTTTCCTGTCTAGTGGATTTCTCTTTTATCCACAGAAAAACCAGTTTTTCAGATTAGTCCCTAGAATCATGCATCTAATAACTTCTCACCCATGCATCAGAATTAAACAAACCTTATATGAAAAATGACTACAATTTCATCTAGTTTCATAATGTGTCATTTTCATCCATGTTAAAAATGTTCAAATTGATGTTTGCATTAATTTTGCTCTAATGCCATGCTAAAATGTTTCATTTCATGACTAAATAACCGTAACTCGGAATTTAATAAACTTTATATGTAAATGGGGTAGAAAAATGCATAGATTAACATGGTGGCATTACTTTGCATGGTTAACAACTCTAAAATATGGTTTATGGCATAACAGTACCAAATCCATAAATTGCATATGAGGATTTTCCGGAATTGTTGTTTGTTGTTTCCAGCCTCATTTAAACTTGCCTAGTTAGGTAGTTTTATTATGCTTCACTCTCTTGCCATGTTTAACAACATTTAATATTGTTGGGTACATAACTGAGAGAGTACTAAATAAGTCATGTGGTGTTTCATCAATATGCAACGCATTGCATATTGAGCTCCACTTAATTTGTAGTGTTGTTTGTGCACCTTGCCATGCCATGCATATGTAAACCGGACATGCATCATCCTTGGTTGTGCATCATGCCATGTTTATGCTTGTGTGTTTACTATGTTGCTTGCTTCTTTCCGGGTTGCTTCTCTCGTTAGCTTCGGTTTCATTTCGGAGTTGTGAGGATTCGTTCGACTATGTCCGTTTTTCTTCTTCATGGACTCGTTCTTCTTCCTTGCGGGATCTCAGGCAAGATGACCATACCCTCACTATCACTTCTATCTTTGCTTGCTAGTTGTTCGCTCTACCGCTATGTCGCGCTACCTACCACTTGTTATATCATGCCTCCCATATTGCCATGTCAAGCCTCTAACTCACCTTCCTAGCAAACCGTTGTTTGGCTAAGTTACCACTTTGGCTCAGCCCCTCTTATAGCGTTGTTAGTTGCAGGTGAAGCTGAATTTTATTCCATGTTGGAACATGGATATATGGGGATATCACAATATCTCTTATTTTAATTAATGCATCTATATACTTGGTAAAGGGTGGAAGGCTCGGCCTTTTGCCTGGTGTTTTGTTCCACTCTTGCCGCCCTAGTTTCCGTCATACCGGTGTTATGTTCCTTGATTTTGCATTCCTTACGCGGTTGGGGAGTAATGGGGCCCCCTTGACAGTTCGCTTTGTATAAAACTCCTCCAGCAAGGCCCAACCTTGGTTTTACATTTGCCTAACAACCGATACCTTTCCCTTGGGAGTAATTAACCCGAGGGTCATCTTTATTTTAACCCCCCCGGGCTAGTGCTTCTCTAAGTGTTGGTCCAAACCAAGCTGCCTGCGGGGCCACCTCGAGGAAACGTGAGGGGTGGTTTTACTCATAGCTAGTCTCATCCGGTGTTGCCCTGAAAACAAGATACGTGCGACTCCTATCGGGATTGTCGGCACATCGGGTGGCTTTGCTGGTCTTGTTTTACCATTGTCAAAATGGCTTATAACCGGGATTCTGAGACTAATTGGGTCTTTCCAGGAGAAGGAATATCCTTCGTTGACCGTGAGAGCTTGTGATGGGCTAAGTTGGGACACCCCTGCAGGGTATAAACTTTCGAGAGTTGTGCCCGCGATTATGTGGCAGATGGGAATTTGTTAATATCCGGTTGTAGAGAACTTGACATTTGACTTAATTAAAATACATCAACCGCGTGTGTAACCGTGATGGTCTCTTCTCGGCGGAGTCTGGGAAGTGAACACGCTTCTAGTGTTATGATTGTGCGTAAGTAGTTTCAGGATCACTTCTAGATCACTTCTAGCTTACGGCCGGTGCGTTGCTTCTCTTCCCGCTCTTATTTGCGTATGTTAGCCACCATATATGCTTAGTGCTTGCTGCAGCTCCACCTCATTACCCTATCCTACCAACAAGCTTAAATAGTCTTGATCTCGCGAGTGTGAGATTGTTGAGTCCTCATGACTCACAGATACTTCCAAACAGTTGCAGGTGCCGACGATACCAGTGCAGGTGACACAACCGAGCTCAAGTGGGAGCTCTATGAAGATCTTTGTCGTTGTTATTTGTCATTTCTGGATGATCAGTAGTGGTGCCCAGTTGGGACGATCGGGGATCAAGCATTTTGGGTTTTCTTCTTTTATTTTGGTTTCGTAGTCGGACCTTGATTGTATTTTGGATGATGTATGTTTAACTTGTGATTTGTGTGAAGTGGCGATTGTAAGACAACTCTTTATCCGTTCCTTATTCAGTACATGGGATTGCGTGAAGATTACCCCTCTTGCGACAAAACTACCATGCGGCTATGCCTCTAAGTCGTGCCCCGACACTTGGGAGATATAGCCGCATTGTGGGTGTTACATCTACTGAGGTGCTCATCCGGATAAACCAGGACACAATCGCAGTAGTTCTCCCTTTTCTGCCCTATCCGATAAAGCGGAACATAAGGTAGTAAGCACAAGAGCCGGGCAACCCAACTATTGACCAAAGAGATAATTCAGAGCCGATGCATATAATGCTAAATTCGGGGGCCGAACTATACTATAAAAGTGCTCGGACTTGTTGCCATAGTATGAGGCGCAATAAAGCCCCTGACGAATTATGGCGTACGAAAGTGTAGGGATGCAAATAAGAATAGCAAAATAGAAATGAAGTAGTAAGCTAGTGCCACATAAGTTGGGCCGAAAACTATTTCCATTATAATTTTGATTAATACGTCAAAGCGTATTTGTACAAATAGTGCGATAAGCAACAGTGGCTATTTAACATGCCAAGACCAAGGGGGAGCTGTGTACGGGTCCTGGAAATAGGTAGAATGATCGCTAAGAAGAACATCTAGAGATTCCCCCACATGTCTGTGCTACTTGCCGCCTTGGTATGTCCGTCCTTTGAAAGGACCGATTATCAGACCGTCAAGAGGGGCCTGTGAAAAAGAAACCTGAAAAGGATAAAAAGAAAAGTAAGAGTATGTGTGTCCCAGGAAGGTCGAGCCATATTGTGGAACACAGTCTGGTTATGCCTCTATCTCTGCCCATGGTATTTTTAGTGTGTAGTTATGTACACACGCTACGTATGCTGCCACTTGGTCGGGACTGAGACGGAAGCCAAATTGCTAGTTGAGCTCCTGACAAGCTAGACTGTCCTGCTGCAGAGTAGTCTGGACTCGTTTGACAATGTTGGGGAGCATGGCCGCTGAATTAAGGTTCTTCTTGTGAAGGCCGCTCTGTACTTCCGCTGCCAGGGCCGCGGTGTGTCCTCGGTGCGGAGGGAGCACTCCGTGTTTCCATTGGCTGTTATGACACCGCATGGTCCGGGCATGTTGAGCTTGAGATAAGCATAGTGTGGCACCGCATTGAATCGAGCAAACGCGGTTCGTCCGAGCAGTGCGTGATAGCCGCTGCGGAAGGGGGCGATATCGAAGATTGACTCTTCACTTCGGAAGTTGTCCGGAGATCCGAAGACAACCTCCAATGTGATTGAGCCCGAGCAACGGGCCTCTACACCTAGTATAACTCCTTTAAAGGTAGTTTTGGTGGGCTTGATCCTTGATGGATCGATGCCCATTTTGCGCATTGTATCCTGATAGAGCAGGTTGAGGCTACTGCCACCGTCCATGAGGACTCGTATGAGGTGGAATCCATCAATTATTGGGTCGAGAACCAGTGCGGCTGAACCGCCATGACGGATACTGGTCGGATGGTCCCTGCAATCAAAGGTGATCGGGCATGACGACCATGGGTTAAATTTTGGGGCGACTGGCTCTATGCATAGACGTCCCTGAGCGCGCGCTTGCGCTCCCTCTTAGGGATATGGGTACTGTATATCATGTTCACTATTCTAACCTGAGGGGGAAACTTCTGCTGTCCCCCTGTGTTCGGTGGACGGGGATCCTCGTCGTCATTCTCATTGTGCGACCCCTTCTCCTTGTCTTCGACATTTAACTTGCCGGGCTATTTGAAGACCCAACAACTCTGGTGGGTATGATTGGCTGGTTTATCAGGGGTGTCATGGATCTGACATGGATGATCAAGTATGCGGTCCAGGCTAGAAGGGCCCTGATTATTCCTTTTATATGGCCTCTTCCGCTGACCGGACTTAGAGCCACTGAATCTGGCGTTGACCACCATGTCATCAGTATTGTCACCATTTTTTGACGCTTGTGCATGTTGCGTCGGGGCTTGCCGTTGCTATTTCTGGCTTCCGAGGTGCCAGGTTTGCTTGCATTGTTATTGTTGTGGGCTAACCAGCTATCTTCGCCCGTGCAAAAGTGGGTCATGAGTGCCATGAGGGCCTCCATGGACTTCGACTTTTCTTGGCCGACGTGTCGGGCGAGCCATTCGTCGCAGATGCTGTGTTTTAAGAACGCTAGGGCTTCGGCATCCGGACAGTCGATGATTTGGTTCTTTTTAGTTAAGAACCTAGTCCAGAATTTCCTCGCTGACTCTCCGGGCTACTGGACTATGTGACTTAAGTCATCGGCATCCGGAGGTTTGATTATGTGCCTTGGAAGTTGTCGCGGAAGGCATCTTCTAGGTCTTCCCAGCTGCCTATAGAGTTTTCACGCAGGCTGTTCAGCCGGTGCTGGGCTGTTCCCTTGAGTTTTAGGGGGAGGTATTTAATGGCATGAAGATCATCGCCGCGGGCCATATGAATATGGAGAATGAAGTCTTCAATCCACACCGCGGGATCTGTGGTTCCATCATATGATTCCATATTCACGGGTTTGAACCCTTCTGGGAATTCATGTTCCATTACTTCATTACTGAAGCAGAGGGGGTGTGTGGCGCCTCTATATCGGTACAGATCGTGATGTAGTTCGGATGGAGTCCATCTACGGCTTTCGGCACGGACATGATTGTGCTTGTCGTGTTCGGCTTGATAGCTGTCGTCGCACGTCGGGGCACGCCCCCGCGATCCGTAGATCGATTTGGCCGGACCAGCTTTATTTTTCAGGTCCTGTCGCAGGTCATATGTGTATCCCTGAGCTGCTTTATCTCTGCCGTTACTGTGAGGTAGGATGGGCTGGTGTTCGGCTTGAGTTGCCGTTTTGTCCCGGCCACGTGGTGGTCGATCAGCCGCCATACGCGCTGATGGTACGGGCTCAAATGCCTCGTCATCGAATAGAGGTAGTAGTTTACGCTTTGGGTAACTTTTGGTTGGGTGCTCGAGGCCGTATTCCTCTGCTGCCAGGACATTAGTCCATCTATCATTGAGAAGATCTTGATCAGCTTGAAGCTGTTGCTGCTTCTTTTTTAGGCTCCTTTTAGTGGCTATTAGCCGTTGCTTAAAGCGCTCCTGTTCAAGAGGTTCCTCAGGCACGATAAAGTCGTCGTCGCCGAGGCTCACCTCATCCTCGAAGGGTGGAAGGTAATTATTGTCCTCCGAGTCTCTGTTTGCAACCTATTCATTAGGGCAAACATGCCCATCCTCAACGGGGTTTTGCTCGACGGGGTTTTCTTGGTCGACGGAGTTTTCTTCGTTTTCTTGCTCGACGACTATATTTTTATTTGTCACATGATATGCGTAAATCTTGGAGCTTCTTTTGCATTTAGTTTTCACTTTTATTTGATGCACCATGCTGGTATGAGATAGTCCTTGGTTGATTTATATAATGCTCATTGCACATCACTTATATCTTTTGAGTATGGCTTTATAGAATGTTTCATGTGCTTCACTTATATCATTTGAAGTTTGGATTGCCTGTTTCTCTTCACATAGAAAACCACCATTTGTAGAATGCACTTTTTCTTCACTTATATTTGTTAGAGCGTGGGCATATCTTCTGTACAAAGAATTAAACTCTCTTGCTTCACTTATATCTATTTAGAGAGATGATAGGAATTGGTCATTCACATGGTTAGTCATAAAATCCTACATAAAACTTGTAGATCACTGAATATGATATGTTTGATTCCTTGCAATAGTTTTGTGATGTAAAGGTGGTGATATTAGAGTCATGCTAGTGGGTAGTTGTGGATTGTAGAAATACTTGTGTTGAAGTTTGTGATTCCCGTAGCATGCACGTATGGTGAACCGTTATGTAACGAAGTTGGAGCATGAGGTATTTATTGATTGTCTTCCTTATGAGTGGCGGTCAGGGAAGAGCAATGGTCTTTTCCTACCAATCTATCCCCCTAGGAGCAAGCGTGTAGTACTTTGTTTTGATGACTAATAGATTTTTGCAATAAGTATGTGAGTTCTTTATGACTAATGTTGAGTGCATGGATTATACGCACTCTCACCCTTCCATCATTGCTAGCCTCTTCGGTACCGTGCATTGCCCTTTCTCACCTTGAGAGTCGGTGCAAACTTTGCCAGTGCATCCAAACCCCGTGATATGATACGCTCTATCACACATAAGCCTCCTTATATCTTCCTCAAAACAGCTACCATACCTACCTATCATGGCATTTCCATAGCCATTCCGAGATATATTGCCATGCAACTTCCATCGTCGTCATATATGTGACTTGAGCATTTATTGTCATATTGCTTTGCATGATCGTAAGATAGCTAGCGTGATGTTTTCATGGCTTGTCCATTTTTTGATGTCATTGCTATGCTAGATCATTGCACATCCCGGTACACCGCTGGAGGCATTCATATAGAGTCATATATTTGTTCTAGTATTGAGTTGTAATATTGAGTTGTAAGTAAATAAAAGTGTGATGATCATCATTATTAGAGCATTGCCCCATGAAAAAAACAAAAAAAAGAGTGGCCAAAGAAGCCTAAATAAAAAAGGGGGCCAAAGAAGCCCGCAAAAAAAGTGGGGCAATGTTACTATCCTTTTACCACACTTGTGCTTCAAAGTAGCACCATGTTCTTCATATAGAGAGTCTCTTGAGTTATCACTTTCATATACTAGTGGGAATTTTCATTATAGAACTTGGCATGTATATTCCAACGATGGGCTTCCTCAAATGCCCTAGGTCTTCATGAGCAAGCAAGTTGGATGCACACCCACTTAGTTTCAGTTTGAGCTTTCATACACTTATAGGTCTTAGTGCATCTGTTGCATGACAATCCCTACTCCTCGCATTAACATCAATTGATGGGCATCTCCATAGCCCATTGATTAGTCGTATCGAGGTTAGACTTCCTCCTTTTTGTCTTCTCCACACAACCTCCACTATCATATTCAATTCCACCTATAGTGTTATGTCCATGGCTCACGCTCATGTATTGCGTGAAAGTTGAAAAGGTTTGAGAATGTCAAAAGTATGAAACAATTGCTTGGCTTGTCATCGGGGTTGTGCATGATTTGAATGCTTTGTGTGGTGAAGATGGAGCACAGCCAGACCATATGATTTTGTAGGGATAACTTTCTTTGGCCATGTTATTTTGAAAAGACATGATTGCTTTATTAGTATGCTTGAAGTATTATAGTCTTAATGTCAAATGATAGACTATTGCTTTGAATCACTCATGTCTTAATATTCATGCCATGATTAGATTACATGATCAAGATTATGCTAGGTAGAAATCCACATCAAAAATTATCTTTTTTATCATTTACCTACTCGAGGACGAGCAGAAATTAAGCTTGGGGATGCTGATACGTCTCCGTCGTATCTATAATTTTTTATTCTTCCATGCCAATATTATACAACTTTCATATACTTTTGGCAACTTTTTATACTATTTTTGGGACTAACATATTGATCCAGTGCCCAGTGCCAATTGCATGTTTTTTGTTTCGCTAAAAATCCATATCAAACGGAGTCGAAACGAGATAAAAACTGATGGAGATTTTTTGGAATATATGTGAATTTTGGGAAGTGAAATCAACGCGAGATGATGCTCAAGGGGCCCACGAGGCAGGGGCGCGCCCCAGGGGGGCAGGAGCGCCTCTGCCCCTCGTGGACACCCCGTAAGGAGGTTGATGCCCTTCTTTCGCCGCAAGAAATCTAATATCCGGATAAAATCGTGTCCAAAATTCAGCCCAATTGGAGTTACGGATCCCCGGGAATATAGGAAACGGTGAAAGGGCCGAATCTGGAACACGGAAACAGAGAGAGACAGAGAGACAAATCCGGTGTAACCCCTCTTTTACCCGCTGTAATCTCTACTTAAACATGGTGCTGAATGCTATATATTATTTCCCAATGATGTATGGCTATCCTATGATGTTTGAGTAGGTTCGTTTTGTCCTATGGGTTAATTGATGATCGTGATTGGTTTGAGTTGCATGTTTTATTATTGGTGTTGTCCTATGGTGCTCTCTGTGTCGTGCAAGTGTGAGGGATCCCCGCTATAGGGTTAGTAATATGTTCATGATTTGCTTATGGTGGGTGGCGTGAGTGATAGAAACACAGACCCGAGTAAGTAGGTTCTTTGCGTATGGGAATAAAGAGGACTTGATACCTTATAATGCTATGGTTGAGTTTTACCTTAATGATCTTTAGTATTTGTGGATGCTTGCTAGAGTTCCAATCATAAGTGCATATGATCCAAGAAGAGAAAGTATGTTAGCTTATGCCTCTCCCCCAAAAAAATTGCAATAATGATTACCGGTCTAGTTATCGATTGCCTAGGGACAAATAACTTTCTTGTGTGACAACAAGCTCTCTACTAAAACTAACTTAGTTGTGTCATTATCTAAACAGCCCCTACTTTTTATTTACGCGCTCTTTATTATCTTACAAACCTATCCAAAAATACCTACAAAGTACTTCTAGTTTCATACTTGTTCTAGCTAAAGCGAACGTTAAGCGTGCATAGAGTTGTATCGGTGATCGATAAAACTTGAGGGAATACTTGTTCTACCTTTAGCTCCTCGTTAGGTTCGACACTCTTAATTATCAAAAGAGGCTACAATTGATCCCCTATACTTTTGGGTTATCAAGACCTTTTTCTGGCGTCGTTGCCGGGGAGTTATAGCGTGGGGTGAATATTCTCGTGTGTGCTTGTTTGCTCTATCACTAAGTAATTTTTATTTTCTGTTCTAAGTTGTTCTCTATCTTTAGTTATGGATATGGAACACAAAATACCAAAAAAATTAGTGGTACCTACTGAACCAATGGTTGAAGATCCACTCAAAGTCTATCACACTACTGAAGCTTTTTACTTGGATCATCTTCGATCCCTATGTGCTCGGGCTGAAACCCCAACTAGCTTAGTTGAGGTCAAATCTTTAGATGAGCATGCTTGTTATGTGCGACACCACATATCTAAAAAAGGGAAACTTTTACTGGATCAAATTCACCATTTGCAGCGCTATGCTTGGAATTTATGTGAAATATATGATTGTACTTGTTGTTCTAAAGACCCTAAGAAACACCTTCCTTACCAATGTGGGTTTAGTGATAATGGAAACGTATCTTCGTATACTAAGGGTGTTTATAATTACTATGATGTTCAACAAATTGAAGAATTTGTTGCTTTTAGGGGTACTTGTGAAATTGCTCCTTTTATTGAAGAGTGTGATACTACTCTCTACAAATCTGAAAATTTGGCCGTACTTAAATATTGCTATGATAATTATGCTTCTAATCCTTATATTAAACCATATATTGATGACTCCTCCGTTGTCCAAGAAGAGACTAATATTTTGCAAGAGTCTATGGAATAAAAAATTAATGACATTGTGAGATCACTGGATGAAAAAGATGAGGAGGAGAGCGAAGAACAAAAGGACGAAGAGTGGATTGATCACTCGTTCCCACCTTCTAATGAGAGTAACTCTTCAACTCATACATTGTTTAATTTCCCTTCACGCTTACCGAAGGATGATTGCTATGATGATTGTTATGATCCCGTTGGTTCTTTTGAAATATCCCTTTTCGATGATGCTTGCTATGCTTGCGGCCAAGATGCCCATATGAATGATTCTTATGGAGATGGAACTTTCTATAGTTCCCTATGTTAAACATGAAATTGTTGCTATTGCACCCATGCATAATAATCATATTATCTTTTTGAATTCTCCCAACTACACTATATCGGAGAAGTTTGCCCTTATTAAGGATTATATTAATGGGTTGTGTTTCACTACTACACATGATGATTTTGATAGAATAATATGCATGTGCTTCCTGCTCCTACTTGCAATTATTATGAGAGAGGAACTACGTCTCCGCCTCTCCATGTTTCCAACACGATAAAATTGCAAGAAACTGTTTATATTATGCATTGGCCTTTACTGTGTGTGCATGAATTGTTCTTTTATGACATGCCGATGCATAGGAAGAGAGTTAGACTTCGTCATTTCTTGATATATGTTGCTTTGTGCTCACTACTAAATCACAAATCATTGCTAATTAAAATTGGCTTCGATATACCTTGGGATCCGGGTGGATCCATTACTTGAGCACTATATGCCTAGCTTAATGGCTTTAAAGAAAGTGCTACCAGGGAGACAACCCAGGAGTTTTAGAGAGTCATTTATTTCTGTTGTGTGCTTTTATAAAGTTTAAAAACAAGAATAATGTGCCAAGATTTGCCTTTAGGATGTTTACATTGCTTGTTGGTTTGTGCGGTGCAAGACAGAAACTTTGGCTGTAGTGCGCGATTTTACATTTTTTACAGGAACGTCAAACGGTTCTGAAACCTTTTGCACTGTCTTTCTATACAAATTTTTTATCTTTCCTAATTATTTCAGAAATTTTGGAGTACAAAATGTATGGTGAATGTTCAGATTATTACAGACTATCATGTTTAAGACAGATCTGTTTTTGATGCATAGTTTGCTTGTTTTGATGAAACTATCAATTTCTATCAGTGGATTAAGCCATGGAAAAGTTGTATTACAGTAGATACAATGCAAAAACAAAATATGAATTGGTTTGCAACAGTAATTAGAGTAGTGATTTGCTTTATTATACTAACGGATCTTACCGAGTTTTTTGTTGAGTTTTGTGTGGATGAAGTGTTCGAAGATCGAGGAGGTCTCGATGTGAGTAGAAGGAGGAGAGGCAAGAGCTCAAGCTTGGGTATGCCCAAGGCACCCCAAGTAAATATTCAAGGAGACTCAAGTGTCTAAGCTTGGGGATGCCCCGGAAAGCATCCAATCTTTCTTCAACAAGTATCGGTATGTTTTCAGATTCGTTTCGTTCATGTGATATGCATAAATTCTGGAGCGCCTTTTGCATTTAGTTTTCACTTTTCTTTTATGCACCATGCTGGTATGATATAGTCCTTGGTTGATTTATAGAATGCTCATTGCACTTCACTTATATCTTTTCAGTATGGCTTTATAGAATGCTTCATGTGCTTCACTTATATCATTTGAAGTTTGGATTGCTTGTTTCTCTTCACATAGAAAACCGCCATTTGTAGAATGCTCTTTTTCTTCACTTATATTTATTAGAGCATGGGCATATCTTTTGTAGAAAGAATTAAACTCTCTTGCTTCACTTATATCTATTTAGAGAGATGACATGAATTGGTCATTCACATGGTTAGTCATAAAATCCTACATAAAACTTGTAGATCACTGAATATGATATGTTTGATTCCTTGCAATAGTTTTGCGATATAAAGGTGGTGATATTAGAGTCATGCTAGTGGGTAGTTGTGGATTGTAGAAATACTTGTGTTGAAGTTTGGGATTCCCGTAGCATGCACGTATGGTGAACCGTTATGTAACGAAGTTGGAGCATGCGGTATTTATTGATTGTCTTCCTTATGAGTGGCGGTCGGGGATGAGCGGTGGACTTTTCCTACCAATCTATCCCCCTAGGAGCATGCGCGTAGTACTTTGTTTCGATGACTAATAGATTTTTGCAATAAGTATGTGAGTTCTTTATGACTAATGTTGAGTCCATGGATTATACGCACTCTCACCCTTCCATCATTGCTAGCCTCTTCAGTACCGTGCATTGCCCTTTTCTCACCTTGAGAGTCGGTGCAAACTTCGCCGGTGCATCCAAACCCCATTCACACATAAGCCTCCTTATATCTTCCTCAAAACAGCCACCATACCTGCCTATCATGGCATTTCCATAGCCATTCCGAGATATATTGCCATGCAACTTCCATCATCATCATATACATGACTTGAGCATTTATTGTCATATTGCTTTGCATGATCGTAAGATATCTAGCATGATGTTTTCATGTCTTGTCCGTTTTTTGATGTCATTGCTACGCTAGATCATTGAACATCCTGGTACACCATCGGAGGCATTAATAGTCATATATTTGTTCTAGTATAGAGTTGTAAGTAAATAAAAGTGTGATGATCATCATTATTAGAGCATTGCCGCATGAAAAAAAGAAGAAAAAAAGAGGCCAAAGAACCCTAAATAAAGAAGGGGGCCAAAGAAGCTCGCAAAAAAAGTGGGGCAATGTTACAATCCTTTTACCACACTTGTGCTTCAAAGTAGCACCATGTTCTTCATATAGAGAGTCTCTTGAGCTACCACTTTCATATACTAGTGGGAATTTTCATTATAGAACTTGGCTTGTATATTCCAACGATGGGCTTCCTCAAATGCTCTAGGTCTTCATGAGTGATTCGTCTCCAACGTATCTATAATTTTTGATTGTTCCATGCTATTATATTATCTGTTTTGGATGTTAATGGGCTTTATTTTACACTTTTATGTTATTTTTGGGACTAACCTATTAACCCAAGGCCCAGTGCAAATTGTTGTTTTTTGCCAATTTTGGTGTTCCGCAGAAAAGGAATATCAAACAGAGTCCAAACGGAATGAAACCTTCGGGAGCGTGATTTTTGGAACAAACATGATCCAGAGGACTTGGAGTGGATGTCAAGCAACCAAAGAGGAGTCCACGAGGCAGGGGGCGCGCCTACCCCCCTGGGCGCCCCCCCTCGTGGGCCCCTCGTGGCTCAGCCGACCTACTTCTTCCTCCTATATATGTTCACATACACCTAAAACATCCAGGAGTACCACGAAACCCTATTTCCACCGCCGCAACCTTCTGTACCCAAGAGATCCCATCTTGGGGCCTTTTCCGGAGCTCCGACAGAGGGGGCATTGACCACAGAGGGCCTCTACATCAACTCCATGGCCACTCCGATGATGTGTGAGTAGTTTACTTCAGACCCTCGGGTCCATAGCTAGTAGCTAGATGGCTTCTTCTCTCTCTTTGGATCTCAATACAAAGTTCTCCTCAATCTTCTTGGAGATCTATTCGATGTAACTCTTTTTGTGGTGTGTTTGTCGAGATCCGATGAATTGTGGGTTTATGATCAAGTTTATCTATGAACAACATTTGATTCTTCTCTGAAATCTTTTATGCATGATTGGTTATCTTTGCAAGTCTCTTCGAATTATCAGTTTGGTTTGGCCTACTAGATTGATCTTTCTTGCAATGGGAGAAGTGCTTAGCTTTGGGTTCAATCTTGCGGTGCTCGATCCCAGTGATAGAAAGGGAAACGACACGTATTGTATTGTTGCCATCGACGATAAATAGATGGGGTTTATATCATATTGTTTGAGTTTATCCCTCTACATCATGTCATCTTACCTAAGGCGTTACTCTGTTCTAATGAACTTAATACTGTAGATGCATGCTGGATAGCGGTCGATGTGTGGAGTAATAGTAGTATATGTAGGCAGGAGTCGGTCTACTTGTCGCGGACGTGATGCCTATATACATGATCATGCCTAGATATTCTCATAATTATTCGCTTTTCTATCAATTGCTCGACAGTAATTTGTTCACCCACCGTAATACTTATGCTGTCTTGAGAGAAGCCACTAGTGAAACCTATGGCCCCCGGGTCTATTCTCAATCATATAAGTTGCCAATCTATTTTACAATCTTTACTTTCAATCTATATCATAAAAATACCAAAAATATTTATCTTATCATTACTATCTCTATCAGATCTCACTCTCGTAAGTGACTGTGAAGGGATTGTGTCGGTGTCAAAACCGGCGGATCTCGGGTAGGGGGTCCCGAACTGTGCGTCTAAGGCGGATGGTAACAGGAGGCAGGGGACACGATGTTTTACCCAGGTTCGGGCCCTCTTGATGGAGGTAAAACCCTATGTCTTGCATGATTTATTCTTGATGATATGAGTAGTACAAGAGTTGATCTACCACGAGATTGGAGAGGCTAAACCCTAGAAGCTAGCCTATGGTATGATTGTATGTTGTCCTACGGACTAAAACCCTCCGGTTTGTATAGACACCGGAGGGGGCTAGGGTTACACAAGGTCGGTGACAAAGGAGGAGATATACATATCCATATTGCCTAGCTTGCCTTCCACGCCAAGTAGAGTCCCATCCGGACACGGGACGAAGTCTTCAATCTTGTATCTTCATAGTCCAACAGTCCGGCCAAAGGATATAGTCCGGCTGTCCGGAGACGCCCTAATCTAGGACTCCCTCAGTAGACCCCGAACCAGGCTTCAATGACGATGAGTCCGGCGCGCAGTGTTGTCTTCGGCATTGCAAGGCAGGTTCTTCTTCATATTTTGAATGTTTGTAAAGCAGTGTCTGGTCCCATAAATGCTGAACCTCTTGGCTTTTGCGCCCAATAAGGGCTAACTTCCATGCGTCGAATGAATGCGAGGCGCCAGGGCATTTTTACATTCGCCCCCCTAGCCAGACAAATAAATTGTCTATTAAAGGGATGGGGATTCTTAGATCCAATCCATACCATCCTCCCCCAGCGAGAATCCATCGAAGCATGCTTCGGAAAGATCCACTCCAGCATGGCCGACCTCCGCAGCAACTCCTCCCACCCCCGTTGCCCTAAGCCCGGTGATTGGGAGACGTGTTCAGTCCCACATAGTCGATTAGTCGAACTACAGACTAAGGGATTTCTCCCTCCGGCGTATATGGTGCCCATCTGAGCTGGGCTTGCCACCTACAATGGCGGGGAGCAAGCAGACAGCTTCCCCAGCCCCTCTACGGGGTAGCAGGTATTCCTTGTCCCTTATTTATTAAGGGGACTTGGTGAGGGAATCCTGGATTAGGGGGTGTTCGGATAGCCGGACTATACCTTCAGCCGGACTCCTGGACTATGAAGATACAAGATTGAAGACTCCGTCCCGTGTCCAGAAGGGACTTTCCTTGGCGTGGAAGGAAAGCTTGGCGATACAGATATGTAGATCTCCTACCATTGTAACCGACTTTGTGTAACCCTAACCCTCTCCGGTGTCTATATAAACCGGAGGGTTTTAGTCCGTAGGACAACATATAGAACAACAATCATACCATAGGCTAGCTTCTAGGGTTTAGCCTCTCCGATCTCGTGGTAGATCTACTCTTGTACTACCCATATCATCAATATTAATCAAGCAGGATGTAGGGTTTTACCTCCATCGAGAGGGCCCGAACCTGGGTAAAACTTCGTGTCCCTTGCCTCCTGTTACCATCCGGCCTAGACGCATAGTTCGGGACCCCCTACCCGAGATCCGCCGGTTTTGACACCGACATTGGTGCTTTCATTGAGAGTTCCTCTGTGTCGTCGCCGTCAGGCTTGATGGCTCCTACGATCATCAATAGCGATGCAGTCCAGGGTGAGACCTTCCTCCCCGGACAAATCTTCGTCTTCGGCGGCTTCGCACTGCGGGCCAATTCACTTGGCCATCTAGAGTAGATCGAAAGCTATGCCCCTGGACGTCAGGTCAGATTTGGAAGCTTAAACTACAAGGCTGACATCCGCGGGGACTTGATCTTCGACAGATTCGAGCCACTGCCAAGCGCGCCGCACTGTCACGACGAGCATGATCTAGCTCTGCCGCTGAATAGTGCCCTGGAGGCCACACCCGCATCGGCTTCGACCCTTAATTCGGAGCCGACTGCGCCGATCGAGGATGGGTGGTTGGACGCCGCCTCGGGGGCTGCGATCCCAACGGCGATCGAGCCGAACACCAGCCCCGCACTCTGCGAGACTCATGACTCCAAGGAACCGGACTCCTCTCCGGACTCCAAACCCTCCGCGCCCCTGCCGATCGAATCCGATTGGGCGCCGATCATGGACTTTACTGCCGCGGACATCTTTCAGCACTCGCCTTTCGGCGATATTCTGAAGACACTAAAGTCTCTCTCTTTATCAGGAGAGCCCGGGCCGGACTACGGTCAGCAAGGTTGGGATACGGACGATGAAGAAATTCAAAGCCCACCCACCACCCACTTCGTAGCCACTGTCGACGATTTAACCGACATGCTCGACTTCGACTCCGAAGACATCGACGGTATGGACGCCGATGAAGGAGACGATGAAGAACCAGCGCCTATTGGGCCCTGGAACGCCACCTCGTCATATGACGTATACATGGTGGACGCACCAAAAGATGACGACGAGGAGCGGAAGGACGCACCAAAGGCTTGTTCCCTTGAAAAGCAGTCAAAGCGGTGACGCAAGCGCCGCCCCAAATCCCGCCTCGACAGAAATAGCGATCACACAGACCCAGCACTGGAGCAGGGCGAACCGCTGCTGGACAACGGCAATCCGGATAATCAAACCAAACAAACAAATTCTATCAAGGATAATGGTCCGGACGACATAACGCCGGACAGGCACCCGGAGCAGCAGAATGCCCGTAAAAGGCTTGTTGCCACTGCGAGGAGTCTTAAAAAGCAGAAGCAAAGGCTCAAGGCCGCGCAAGACACACTCCAAATCAGATGGAGTAAAATACTCAACACTGCAGCGAGGTACGGCGACAATCGCCCCTCCAAGAGCTACCCAAAGCGGAAGCTGCTACCCGAATTCGATGAGGAGGCCTCAGACCCCCCACAACCAAATATCAAAGTAGCCACCTGGTCAGATAGACGACCCCTCTACCAACACAGAGCGGCATACAATGCCGCTCACAAAACAACACGCGACCCGTGCGAGGGCTCGCACCCAAAGGACGGCGCAACAAGATCCATCTATGGACCACGCAAGCGCGCCCCAGCATACAATGCAACACAACAAACATCCGAACAACGCGGTACACCCAGCTACAGGGGTGCCACACACCCCCTATGTTTCACCGATGAGGTGCCGGACAAATGAATTTCCAGAGGGATTCAAGCCCGTAAACATAGAGGTATACGACGGAACAACAGACCCTGGGGTCTGGATTGAGGACTACATCCTTCATATCCATATGGCTCGAGGAGATGGTCTCGATGCCATCAAGTACTTACCCCTCAAGATCAAAGGGCCAGCTCGTCACTGGCTCAAAGGCCTCCCCGAAAGCTCCATTGGAAGTTGGGAAGAGCTCGAAGACGCCTTTCGGGCAAATTTTCAAGGGACTTATGTCCGACCTCCGGATGCGGACGATCTGATTCATATAACTCAACAGCCCGGAGAGTCAGCCCAAAAGCTTTGGAACAGGTTTCTTACTAAAAAGAACCAGATTGTCGACTGTCCGGACGCTGAAGCCTTGACAGCTTTCAAGCATAGCGTCCGTGACGAATGGCTCGCCAGACACCTCGGCCAGAATAAGCCAAGAACGATGGCCGCATTAACAAACCTCATGACCCACTTTTGCGCGGGTGAGGACAGCTGGCTAGCCAGATGCAGCACCAGCGACCCCAGTACATCTGAAGTTAGAGATGGAAACGGGAAATCACGGCGCAAAAGCAATAACAAACGCCGGAATAAAGAAGACAGCACGAAGGGCACGACAGTAAATGCCGGATTCAAAAGCTCTCAGCCAGGTCAAAAGCCGCCCCCTAAAGGCACCAGGGATGAACTGTCCAGCCTCAAAAAAATTCTGGACCAAGTATGTCAGATCCATAGTACCCCTGGTAAACCTGCTAATCATACCCATAGAGAATGTTGGGTCTTCAAGCAGTCCGGCAAGCTCAACGCCGTACACAAGGGGGAGGATACACCAAGTGAAGACGAGGATGAGCCTCCCAAGCAAGACACGGGGGAACAAAAGAAATTTCCACCAGAAGTCAAAACAATAAATGTGTTACACGTGATCAAGGGAAAAAACAACGCGGCACTCCCAGGAAAATATACCCAAGTGCCTGTCACCACGAAGTCCTGCCACTGGTCGTCTCAACCGATCACTTTCGACCATCGTGATTACTCAGCAAGTATCCGACACGCAGGATGGGCTGCCCTGGTATTAGACCCAGTAATTGGCGGATATCACTTCACACGAGTCTTGATGGACGGCGGCAGCAGCCTAAACCTAATATATCAGGATACAATCCGCGGGATGGGGTTGGACCCAACACAAATTCGCCATAGCAATACTACCTTTAAAGGAGTAACTCCAGGCCCAGGGGCTCGTTGTACGGGCTCCCTCCTACTACAAGTTATATTCGGCTCCCCCGATAACTTCCGTCGCGAGCATTTAACTTTCCACATCGCTCTGTTTCAAAGCGGCTATCAAGCACTGCTCGGACGCGAAGCTTTCGCTCGCTTTAATGCAATACCACACTACGCCTCCCTCACACTCAAGATGCCCGGTACACGTGGCATCATTTCAGTGCACGGAAATAATAAGCGATCTCTGCGCGCTGAAGAGAGTGAGGTTGCCTTGGCAGCCGCACACTAAGGGCGCCCGGACCAGCGAAAGCATCCAATAGGTCGTCAAGACCTCAAACACAACTAATCAAGTCCGGCGCCGCTATTTATACCGAATAAATGGTCACACCCCTATTTGTCAATACAAGGGGCTCAACGCGCGCAGACAAGTGGCAATTTCTTCTCATCTTGAATTATACATGGTTTCTTTAAAAAACTATCTATTTGCACAACAACTTTTTCACCTAAATTCCTCTCTTTTACAGACGATCATCGTGCTACACCCATCCAGGATACGGCACAACGGAGAAACAGGCGCAGACGTGCAGCAGGGACCCGCTCCAAGGATTCTTTTTAGATTAAGACCCTGCGTAAACCTTTTTTACTGTCTCTTGTTGATACATATCCACCGTTGAGAAGGATGCTGACGTCTTGGCATGTGTCCACGCCAGAACAATGCACGTACTTGGACACAAGGGGCTTCTTACAAAGGCCATTATTTAGGCCCAATTTATACCACTAAGACCGAATACCTTAGGGAGTGTTCGGCGTCGCGAGTTTGGCCTTATATGCATCAGCTCTGAATCATTGTCTTTGGTCAAATGTTGGGTTTGCCCGGCTCCTGTGTTTTGGTGCCTTACGTTCCGCTTTACCGGCAAAGGTAGCACCAGGAGAACTACTGCAATTGTGCCCTGGTTCATCCGGACGAGCACCTCAGTAGAGAAAGCCGAAAACTGACTGTCATGATATAGCGTGAGACTGTTCAACCACTCGATGACTTGTTGGAATGTTAGAATTCCTCCGCCTTAACGAAGGGCCGTTTTCCGGCCAGGCATGTACGCACCTCGGGATCGGGAGAGTGCGGAGCCACCATGGGCTATTTAGTAGCCCCACTGTCAAACTCCTATGGCTAAGTGAAAGTGCTAAAGCATTATAGTCCGGTTGCCTCGCTCGCTCCGCTATCACCTCCTTAATAGGACCAAGACGTTGGGTTAAGTGTGCACGCATGTTTTTGCGAGCACCTCCGCATTATGTGCGTGAGGGTTGAAGCCGACGGCTGCAATCTTTCAGGTTATACACATGTATACATAAACGGCCGCCCAGGAGGCATCACATTACTTTCAGGCAAAATTATAAAAATAGCCTTATAACAATGTATAAAAGCATTTCGCTTACAATGAGATTACATATCATTCAAACATAATATTTTTTGAGCACTGGGTCTCTATCAAACGAGCACCCTCAAGAACTTCTTCAAAGTAGTACTCAGCAGCCATTCGGCCTATGGACGAATCCCGCGCTGCAACAGTGGTAGCATCCATCTCCGCCCAGTATGCTTTAACACGGGCAAAGGCCATCCGCGCACCCTCTATGCACGCCGACCTTACTGGTAGCTCCATCTGCAGTCACAACATATTAAAGATACTGGCATCATGCTGCTCTTACTATGTGGCATTTACCAGATAATGACACTTACCCTGTGCCTTGTCAAGCCTTTTGTTAACAAGCTCGATGTCGGCGTCTGCCGCATCCAACTGCCATTTTAAATGGGCAAACTCGCCAGTCCGGCTAGCCACCGGAGCTTCCATCACCTGCACATAAAGGCAGTATGGTTATTACCTGGGAATACGATCCTCTGTTCGTCATCATTTCCGACGAAAACCAGAGTCTCAGGGGCTACTATCTACACAGGGTACACCTAGCATGTGCAGGACTATCATACATTATTTTATGTACCTCAAAGCCTGTCAGTAGACTCATAAAAGCTTCATGCAATCCGCTTTCAGTGGACGCGATTCTCTCCACCACCGTATCCATCAGCATACATTGTTCATCTGAGATGGCCGCTTGCCCCACCAACTCCCTCAGAACATCCGATCATACACTAGACGGTGCCGTACTCTTTTGTCTGCTCTCTTCGAGATCCGGACACTGGGAGCTCCGGGGGTCAATGGGACTATCTTCTGGCCTCACTGGACACGGAGAGGCCCTCCGCGACAACACTTCGGGGTCACCTGCTTCCGGAGCGGAGGAGTCCGGAGGAGGCGTTTCGCTCTCCATCATCTCTGGAAGAAGATCCCCCGAAGACGAGCTCATTTGAGAGGGGCTAAGGCCCGAACTGCAAAAGATATATGCGGTGGTTATTTCCTCAGAAGAAAAGATGGCATACCTATGCTATTACAGTATTTCGGGTCACTTACGACTAGC
>NC_041392.1:257311400-257413832 GCF_002162155.2 Triticum dicoccoides | reverse complement strand
GTAGGACCCTCTGTGGGAGACTTCTTCTCTCGTTTGGAAGCTTCGGCTTCAGAATCCCTGGGCGCAGTCCTTTTCCTCCTCCGGTCGTCTTCCTTCATGGAGACGCTCGCTCCCTCGGTTAGAATGGGCAGCGTTGGGGGCCCACGTCCGCCCGTATTATCCTCCCCGGTATCTTCCTTCAAGGGCTCCGGGCAGGGTGCGACCTGGAGCATCTTTTCTAGTACCGGATTTTCCAAACCCTCAGGGAGGGGGGGCCGAACACCGAATCAACTTCGCCTTTGTTAGACAGTCCTGGTCAAAAGGCGAACTCTCAGAGATAACTTCGTAACAAATGAGAGATAGTATGTTCGGCCGAAAGATTCTTTAGCTGTTCGGCGGCGTGGTTACTGCTCAGGCCCACGTCCTCGGTGATTTCCGGACACTCTACCTGAGGTCCGAAGAATGACTTGTACATCTCCTCGTGCGTCAGGCCGAGGAAATTTTGAATGACATGCGGTCCCTCGGGATTGAACTCCCACAAGCGAAGGGGCCAGCGTTTTCAAGGCTAGACTTGACGAACCAGCATAACTTGTATTACCACAGCCAAACTGAAATCTCCATTGAAGAGATCTTGAATGCGGATTTGTAGTATAGGCACGTCCTTGGCTGGACCCCAGCTCAATCCTCTGCTAATCCATGACATCAGTTGTGGTGGAGGGCCCGAGCGGAAAACAGGGGCGGCCGCCCACTCGGCACTTCTAGGAGCCGTGATGTGGAACCACTCCTGTTGCCACAATTCAGACACCTCTAGAATGGAACCTTTGGGCCATGGAGCTCCCGTCATCTTGCGTATTGAGGCACCTCCACATGCCGCATGTCTCCCCTCGCTCATCTTCGGTTTTACTTCAAAAGTCTTGAGCCACATGCCAAAGTGAGGGGTAACCCGGAGGAAGGCCTCACACACGACAATAAATGTCGTGATGTGAAGAAAGGAGTCCGGAGCTAGATCATGGAAATCTAGCCTGTAATAAAACATCAAACCCCTGACAAAAGGATCCAAAGCAAGGCCTAGACCTCGGAGGAAGTGAGAGACGAACACGACGATCTCGTTGGGTTCGGGGGAGGGGACGGCCTGCCCTCGGGCAGGCAGCCGATGCGGAATCTGGGCGGTCAGATATCTGGCCTCCTTCAATTTTTTGATGTCTTCTTCCGTGACAGAGGAAGGCACCCATCAGCCTTGAAGGCTAGATCCGGACATGACTGAAGGTCCGGAGCACCTAACCTGAACTTTTGGCGTTTGAGCTTGAGGTGGGGGAAGGATTGGATTGAGCACGGGAGGAAAAAATAAAAGCATTGTCCCTTTATAAAGAGGGTGAATATCAAGCGTCCTCTCCGTGTCCGTTTGGACTTGCCTATAATCTAGGAGTCCTAGAAGCAGTTGGGTTACCCACGCCCGTATTGATGAGAATCCCGGAATAAGGGGACACGATCTCTGCTTTAACAAGACATGCCAAGGAAACTGCCTCGCATAACACGCTGAGGTGGGATAACAAAACGACTCAGATAAAGGCTTGGCCGTGGTGTGTCACACTACGGAATGCGCGCCGGACTCGTCATCATTGAAGCCTGGTTCAGGGGCTACTGAGGGAGTCCTGGATTAGGGGGTGTTCAGATAGCCGGGCTATACCTTCAGCCGGACTCCTGGACTATGAAGATACAAGATTGAAGACTTCGTCCCGTGTCCGGAAGGGACTTTCCTTGGCGTGGTAGGCAAGCTTGGTGATACGGATATGTAGATCTCCTACCATTGTAACTGACTTTGTGTAACCCTAACCCTCTCCGGTGTCTATATAAACTGGAGGGTTTTAGTCTGTAGGACAACACATAGAACAACAATCATACCATAGGCTAGCTTCTAGGGTTTAGCCTCTCCGATCTCGTGGTAGATCTACTCTTGTACTACCCATATCATCAATATTAATCAAGCAGGACGTAGGGTTTTACCTCCATCAAGAGGGCCCGAACCTGGGTAAAACTTCGTGTCCCTTGCCTCATGTTACCATCTGGCCTAGACGCATAGTTCGGGACCCCCTACCCGAGATCCGCCGGTTTTGACACCGACACTGGGATTTCTGATTCATCCGTTCCTTCGCGGGCTCCTGGAGTTCTACGGCCTCCAATTGCATAATTTCACCCTTGCCTCCATTTTACACATCGCCGGCTATGTTGCCCTCTACGAGTTGTTCCTGGGCTGCGAGGCTCATTTCGAGTTGTGGAAAAGGTTATTTTGCCTTGTCCCTCGCACATAGAAGGGGTCACTTTATCAAGTGGGCGGAGCCGAAATATGGCGCATCGCTGGAACCAGATACCTGTCCGGTACTCCGAAGAAGATGTCCGAAGACTGGCCTTCGGAATGGTTTTATATGGATGACGTCCCCCTTCCGGACCCTGTTCAGCGGGGTCTTCCTGAGTTCAGCAATGCTCCTCTGAAGAAACGCCGAAGTTGGCCCCCACGGAGCCCCCAGGAGGAAGACAACGGAGAAGTCCTTTACCTGATGAACCGGATTAAAGCGCTGCCTCCATCAGGATTGACAGTAATCAAGGTCATGTCAATATGCATGATGCGGGGAGTGCAGCCACTTCAATATCGAGGGCACCCCCTGTGGTGTTTTAACGGGGAAGATGACGCCATGGTGGCAATTACGGCCGACTATCCCGGACTGCTTCCTGCGTCGCACGTAAGAAAAACCAAAAATCGCAACTCCAAAAACTAGGATCCCCTTTTAGACACTCCACCTACCATATACATATGGTGTTTTTACAGGGAAGGCATTCGGAACGCCCTGCCGAACCCGCAGCAACTCGCCAACAAGAGGCACCGAGGCCGGGCAGGCCAAAAAGCAAGGTGGTCAGGACAGAGACGCCGGCGCAAAGGTATAACAGAAACCCCGCTCCGTGGTTGTCGTCTTTCTCGAAATGTAATGACGTCCATGTTTCTTTAACAGAAAAAACGCTCGCCGGAATATGTGTGGTGATGCTGCCGATCATGCTTCCACCAGTCGGGCTCCAGGACCGGACATTGAGGCGGAAGCCGATATGGGGCGGATGCCGGATAATCCCCCTACAGAGGATGCGGATAGATTATCCACTACAAATTCATAAGTGGAGAGCGGCATGAATCATAGGCATCGCCGGGCCGTAGTCGCGTCGCTTGCTTCTCACCAGAGGCATTTGATGCCTTTAATTCTGGAGAGGCGTACCTCCGTGCTGCTCAAGATGGTCTAGCCAGAGCGATGGACCAGTATGTAAAGGATGTACGAGTAAGTAAATCTGACGATTATATGTATCAGTAGCCCCCGAGACTTGAAACAGTTAGCAAAACCGATTTATGGATCATCTTTCTTGTGTAGGTTCTTACAGAGAAAAATACTCGACTGTTATAGGAGCTAGAGGAATGCAAGACCCAACTTCGGGCCGCCGTTGCCGCATTGAAGGAACCTAAAAAGTCCCCAACTGGTAACATTTCTTTCAAAGAATGATGGGTACCGTATAGCGTGCGGCATGGCTGCAGATCTAACAATAGATGTTGCCGATGAATCCGGAGAGAATTTGGAGGACCAGCATACCATACGACTGCTAAAGGCTGGCGAACGCGTGCTGACTGAGGTCAGGCGGGAGAAAAACAATCTCCAAGATGCCAATACCAAGCTGAGCGTGGAACTGAAAGATGTTCAATCCCAGATTGCGGACTTCAAGAAGGAGAATAAGCGGCTTCAACGCGGCATATTCAGTAAGTGCTTGAACGAACCCTTAAAAAAGGGAGCGGCGAAGAAGCTGGCTAACAGAGTTATGTCTGCAGGTATGCTGACGGGTCGTCCCGCGGCGGAGATGCCCGGGTCTGCGGGTGATCTTCTATCCGAGCTCTCGCAACTGCACGAACAAGTTCGGCAGGTGATGCAAGGTATTGCCCAGGCCTTGTGGCCATCCGTCTCCCTGTCATAAGGCATTGAAGAGAGCTTGTGGAGAAGCTCAAGGGAGCACGGCGACGCCTCCGATTATGGAAGATATCTGTCTGCCGTCAAGGTTCCCGGGAAGCCTGGGCCATGGTGAATACGCGGTACACCAAGGCTGACCCAAATCACATGGCCGAGGTCGGACCTGTGGGGCCCGACGGGAAAGAGATCCCCTTTAGCTTAGTTTATGGGCAAGTAGAATTAGCCGCAAAGTACCGAACAGGATTGTAGGCTAGACCGCCTGTTGGATGGTATAGAAGAGGAATTTAACCAGTCTGCATGACTATGTAATTAAAGTGCATTTATAATACCTTCTAGCCGGATTGTCGATCATTTGTCATGGCGGAGCTTTTCGCTTCGACCTCAGGACCCGATAGTCCGGAGTGTATCCGAATACCCGCTCAGTTATATAAGAACCGGGGTATGCGTGGAAACCAGGTGTAGGGGTCATTAGTGCTTGAACAGACAAGTGTCCAACTAGTTTTGTTATATTACATGGGTAGTAAGAAACATCTTCCAGGGAGAATAGTTTCATTAAGGGTTCCTTTCCCTGGGTACGCATGCCCTAAAGTGCATGTCCGGACTGCGAGAGGAAACGCGGGTAAAAACATCTAGGGGCATGTATGGAAAATAAAAATCATCTTTTGTTCACCGACCGAATATTCCCTTAAGAACGCTAGCTTTCGGCTTCACCCAGTCTGAGGTACACATCCGGCTGACCCTGCAGTAACAATCGCAGAGGTGGTCCCCTTATGCCCTAGCCAAATTAACGGGAACGTAGATCATAAATACACGAGCCAGGCAACCCAGCTTGGCCAAAACTTAAGTCATATCGATGCATATAATGGCGAAGAAAAGGTACATGTGGAAGAATAACACATGTGCGGGGCATGAAGCCCAGATAAATAATTAAGCTTTTGTGTAAGAAGCCCCCAGGTATTAATGAGCGCGGTTAGCGCGTCAATAGTGTGCAAGCGAGGCACAAGTTGGCCCTTGAAGGCCTTGATAAAGAAGAAAAGAAAGAAAGAGAAAAAAAGACAGATAATGTATAAGCAAAAAATGGACAGAGGAAGGAGACGAACATAGAGTCCGGCGCTAGGCGTAGAATCTTCGGAGCCTGGCTGCGTTCTATGGGTTCGGCTCGAGTCAATTATTCGATGCATCCCACAGACGGTACGCTTCACTGGTCAGAACTTGGTCAATAATGAAGGGTCCTTCCCATTTGGGCTCGAGCTTGGACTTTTTCTTCTCCGGCAGGCGTAGAACTAACTCGCCAATGTTATAAGTTTTGGCCCGTACTTCTCTCCTTTGGTATCTGCGAGCCTGTTGCTGATAGAATGCGGAACAGGCTTTAGCCATGTCACACTCCTCCTCTAGGGTGTCCAGACTGTCCTGCCGATCGAGCTCAGCTTCTCTTTCTTCGTACATGCGCACTCGGGGTGAGTCATGAATTATGTCGCAGGGCAAAACTGCCTCTGTGCCGTACACCATAAAGAAGGGTGTATACCCGGTAGTAGGATTCGGCGTGGTCCGCAGCCCCTAGAGTACGGAGTCGAGCTCCTCTACCCAGTGCGTATTAGACTCCTTTAAGGACCGCACCAATCTGGGTTTAATGCCGCTCATGATAAGACCATTTGCTCGCTCAACTTGTCCATTGGTTTGTGGGTGATAGACTGAAGCATAATCGAGCTTGATGCCCATGTTGCTGCACTAGAGTTTTACCTCGTCGGCCGTGAAGTTCGTGTCGTTGTCAATGATGATGCTGTGGGGGATTCCTTAACGGTGTACGACCCCGGATATGAAGTCTATCACCGGTCCAGATTTGGCCATTTTAATAGGTTTGGCTTCTATCCATTTGGTGAATTTATCCACCATGACCAGTAAGTATTTTTTCTTATGGGTTCCCCCTTTAAGGGGTCCAACCATGTCAAGCCCCCAGACCGCGAAGGGCCACGTAATGGGGATTGTTTGGAGGGCAGTGGGTGGCATGTGGCTTTGATTTGCAAAAAGCTGGCAACTGGCGCAGCGTTGGACCAAGTCCTGTGCGTCTACCCGGGCCATTGGCCAATACAATCCTGTACGGAAGGCCTTGCTTACAAGTGCCCGGGCTGGGGCATGGTGGCCGCCGAGTCCGGCGTGAATTTCTGCCAAAAGTTTCCGCCCTTCCTCTTCGGAGATGCACCTTTGAAGGACTCCGGTAGTGCTTTTTTTTATACAGTTCTCCCTCAAGGACCCTGTAGGCCTTAGATCTCCGCACTATGCAGCGTGCCTCATTTTGGTCCTCCGGAAGTTCCTGCCTATTTAGGTAGGCCAGGAATGGTTCTGTCCACGGGGCTATGATGGCCATTATTACATGGGATGAAGGTGTTGTTTCGGTGGCAGAGCCTCCGATTATGTCAGAGTGTTCGGTATCGAGCGTTGTGGACGGGTCTGGACTAATATTGTCGGTGTCCCCTTCCCATACCACGGATGGCTTACACAACCTCTCTAAAAAGATGTTGGGGGGGGACCGCATCGTGTTTTGCGCCGATGCGGGCGAGGATATCTGCCGTCTGATTGTTTTCCCGAGCCACATGGTGAAATTCAAGCCCCTCGAATCAGGCTGACATTTTTAGGACGGCATTACGATAGGCCGTCATCTTCGGATCCTTGGCATCAAAGTCTCCATTTATTTGGGATATTGCGAGGTTCGAATCCCCACGCACCTCCAGGCATTGAATGCCCATGGAAACTGCCATCCGAAGACCATGTAACAAGGCTTCGTATTCAGCTGCATTGTTGGAATCTGTATACAGTATCTGCAGTATGTATTGAACTGTATCTCCGCTTGGGGACATCAGAATGACGCCAGTCCCCAATCCAACCTGCATTTTAGAGCCGTCGAAGTGCATGATCCGATTGGAGTATGCGACGTACTCTTTAGGGAGTTCGGCTTCCGTCCATTCGGCGACCAAGTCGGCCAATACTTGCAATTTAATCTCGCCGAGGTTTGTATGTTATGTCGTATGGGAGGAGCTCAATGGCCCATTTGGCAATCCGGCCCGTGGCGTCGCTGTTGTTTATAATATCATTAAGTGGTACTTCCGAGGCTACTGTAATCGAACACTCTTGAAAGTAGTGTCGCAGCTTCCGAGATGCCATGAATACCGCATAGGCTATCTTTTCATAATGTGGGTACCGTGATTTCCATGGAGTGAGGACAGTGGATACGTAATATACCGGCTTTTGGAGAGGGAATTTGTGTCCGTCCGCTTCTCGTTCGACGACGAGCACTGCGCTTACAACTTGATGAGTTGCCGCAATGTATAATAGCATTGGTTCGCCGATGTTTGGCGCGGCCAGGATTGGGTTGGTTGCCAGTATGGCTTTTATTTCTTCCAATCCGGCTGTGGCAGCGTCCATCCACTCAAAGTGTTCGGTGCGCCGAAGGAGGGGATAAAGGGGTAGTGTCTTTTCTCCTAAGCGGGAGATAAAGCGGCTTAGAGCCGCCACACATCCAGTTAATTTCTGGATTTGTTTGAGGTACGTTGGGGTAGCCAACTGTGACCGAGCTTGGATTTTGGCCTGATTAGCTTAACTTCCTCTACTGGAGACAATGAAGCCCATGAGCTTTCCGGCTGGTACACCGAAAACACATTTTTCCGGATTGAGCTTGATGTCGTATGTTCGGAGGTTGTCAAATGTGAGTCTCAAGTCGTCTATCAGAGAGTCGATGTGTTTGGTTTTGACGACCACATCATCTATGTATGCCTCTACTATTTTGTCGATTTGTTTCTCCAGACATGTCTGAATCATGCGCTGATATGTTGCCCCGGTGTTTTTGAGCCCAAAAGGCATTGTGTTGAAACAAAAAGGGTTGTATGGTGTGATAAATGCCGTTGCGGCTTGGTCAGACTCCGCCATCTTGATTCGGTGGTAACCGGAGTATGCGTCAAGGAAACACAATGATTCGTGTCCTACGGTAGCATCGATAATTTGATCAATGCGGGGGAGGGGGAAGGGATCCTTTGGGCAGGCCTTGTTGAGGTCCTTGAAATCGACACATAGGCGCCAGGATTTGTCCTTCTTTGGTACCATCACCAGGTTTGCTAGCCAGTCCGGGTGTTTTATTTCTCTGATGAATCCAGCCTCCAATAACTTGGGTAGTTCCTCTCCCATGGCCTGTCTCTTAGGTTCGGAGAAACGCCGAAGAGCCTGCTTGACCGGCTTGAATCCCATTAGGATATTGAGGCTGTGCTCGGCCAGCCTGCGAGGGATTCCTGGCATGTCTGAGGGATGCCAGGCGAATATGTCCCAATTCTCGTGCAGGAACTCTCATAGTGGGGCGTCCACGGCGGGGTTTAACTGTGCCCCGATGGAGGCTGTTTTTGTAGGGTCCGTTGGGTGGACTTGGAATTTGACTATTTCGTCCGCTGGTTTAAAAGAGGTGGACTTGGATCTCTTGTCAATTATTACGTCGTCCCTGTCCACTGTGGAGCGTAGCACGGTTAATTCCTCGGCCGAAAGGGCTTCGGATAATGCCTTGAGGGCCAATGCGGCTGTTTTGTTTTTGGCGCGGAGCGCTGTGTCCGGATCACTAGTGAGAGTGATGATTCCGTTGGGCCTGGGCATTTTGAGCTTCATGTACCCATAATGGGGTATGGCTTGGAAGATTGTGAACGCCTCCCGTCCTAAAAGAGCGTGGTATCCACTACTGAACGGGGCCACTTGGAATGTAATTTCTTCGGACCTATAGTTCTCTGGCGTGCCGAATACCACATCAAGTGTGATTTTACCAGCACAGCGTGCTTCCCGACTGGGGATGATTCCTTTGAAGGTTGTGCTGCTTTTCTCAATGTGGTTCCAGTCTATTTCCATTTTTTTGAAGAGTTTCCTCGTAGATGAGGTTTAATCCACTGCCGCCGATCATGAGTACTTTGGTGAGTCAAAAGCCGTCCACAATTGGACTGAGGACCAGTGCAGCTGGTGCTCGGGCAGTTCGGAATTTAGGTTCGTCACTGGCATTGAAGGTAATAGTCGTGTCACTCCATGGATTCATTGCTGCCACGTGGCAGATTTCGGCGAGGCTGCGGAGTGTTCGCTTGCACCTATTGTTTGATGCGAAGGTTTCAAAAACTGTTAATACCATATTGTTATCTAAGGGATGGTGCTCTGTGGCATTTGGGATAAGAAGATCCTCACAACTTTTGGCCACCTACCGGAGTATCCAACATGCTCTAAGGCTATGTGTTGGTATGGTATCCGCTATACTATGAATTTTGCAGGGTCCATTAAGCCATCCCTCCAATACGGTTCCATGCCCTGTAGAGGGTTTTTGTTTCTTTGTAACTAACTCGGGTGTCTTATGATAGTGCACCCTTTTACTTCGGACTGGGTGTATATATTGAGCCGGATTATCCCAAAATTTTGTTTCGGTTTTCCAGGCGCTTTCCATCGCACAGTACTTTCGTACTATGGACGCCAAGTCAGCGAAGCACGATATGTCACGGCGACTCAAGGCGTAAGGATTCCCTTGTCCGTGCAATTATGCAGAAGAATGAGACTGTGTCTTCCTCACTGCAGTCCTTCTTAACCTTGTTCATCACAAGGAGGAATCTGGCCCAATAATGATGTACTATTTCATGGGGCTCTTGCCTGATCTGGGAAAGATCGTTTATGTCTGGGTGGGTGGGTGGCTTTGAGTCCGAACCCCTACCCGATATGAGACCCAGGGGCCGAGGAGTTTCCAATCTTGGCAGTTTGGATTCCGGTGTGTTGTCCGATAAGTCTGGCCCGCTGCCTGACTCTAGGTTCAGGGCTTGGGTGATGTCCTAACGTGAACGGGTATCCGGCTCGGAGAGCTCAGGAATCCGGACATAGTTAGTCCTCAAGATAGAGGAAGAATCGCCGCGTTGTTCCTGCACCACCGCAACATGATGGGTAACCGATGGAGAGTTAATCTCCCTTTGATCGAGTTTAAGCCCAATCCGATCATAGTCCGTAGCGACTCCCAAGGCGGCGATGCGATCCAAGAGCATGTTTAGGGAAGAGAGCTCCATTGGATCCATCTGCTCGGTGAATTCCAAGCCAACGTGGAGGTTGTTTTCGATGATCCGAGAAGTCATCGTTGGTCATAATGAAACTGCCCAGCCGGAGAGTTTGGCCGACGGCCAGGGCTCCCCCGGCGGTAATGTTGTTTTTAACAACGAGATGAGGCATCCTTCCTTATCGCGACGGCACAGTGGAACTCTCAATGAAAGCACCAATGTCGGTGTCGGTGTCAAAACCGGCGGATCTCGGGTAGGGGGTCCCGAACTGTGCGTCTAGGCCGGATGGTAACAGGATGCAGGGGACACAATGTTTTACCCAGGTTCGGGCCCTCTTGATGGAGGTAAAACCCTACGTCATGCTTGATTAATATTGATGATATGGGTAGTACAAGAGTATATCTACCATGAGATCAGAGAGGCTAAACCCTAGAAGCTAGCCTATGGTATGATTGTTGTAGTTGTTGTGTCCCATGGACTAAAACCCTCCGGTTTATATAGACACCGGAGAGGGTTAGGGTTACACAAGGTCGGTTACAAAGGAGGAGATATCCATATCCGTATTGACTAGCTTGCCTTCCACGCCAAGTAGAGTCCCATCCGGACATGAGACGAAGTCTTCAATCTTGTATCTTCATAGTCTAATAGTCCGGCCAATAGAGATAGTCCGGCTGTCCGGAGACCCCCTAATCCAGGACTCCCACAGTAGCCCCTGAACCAGGCTTTCAATGATGATGAGTCCGGCGTGCAGTATTGTCTTCGGCATTGCAAGGCGGGTTCCTCCTCCGAACACACCGCGGAAGAATTTTGAATATAAGGATAGTGTCCGACCCTGCAAAATAAGTTCCACATACCACTGTAGAGAGAATAATATTTCACAAATCCAATTTGCTGATGTATTTTGGCAACATGACATTACGTCACGGCCCGGTGATTATTCGAACCGTTTCCTTTAACTAGCCCCGCACATAACACGAGGCAGTTTTTTGACACGTCTTGTCAAAGTAGAGATCGTGTCCCCTAATAACAGAATTCTCATCAATACGGGTGTGGGTAACCCAACAGCGCCATCGATTACGGTGCTTGGGGCTAAGCGAGTTTTACCAGACTAGTGGAGACGCTTAGTTTCGTCCGCCCATATAAAGGGATAAGGATTCACCTTTTCATCCACGCCTTCTTCCTCCTTTGCTTATCCATTTTCGCGCACTCGAGCTCTAGCGCCCAAGTCTGCACTTCCCACCTCAACCTTCCCCAACCATGTCCGGAGCGGGAGGCAGGTGGATGGTCTCCTCTGTCACGGAGGGAGACATCAAGAAGTTGAGGAGAGCCGGATACCTGCCCGACGACATCGCGCACCGGCTCCCAGATGAGGGGCAGCTCATCCCCACCCCAGGCCCCATGAGAAGGTGGTGTTCCTCACCCTTTCCCTCCGCGGACTGGGATTTCCTCTCCACCCATTTTGTCCGGGGGCTCATGTTCTACTATGGCATGGATTTCCACGATCTGGACCTGAACTTCATCCTCAACATCTCGGCGTTTATCATCGTGTGCGAAACCTTCCTCCGCGTCAAGCCCCACTTCGGCTTATGGCTGAAAACTTTTAATGTCAAGCCGAAGGTAGTGAGCGGCCGCTAGGCGGAGTGCGGAGGCGCTATGGTTGGCAGGATGTCCAACGTCACATGGCTCGAGGGCTCCTTCGTGGAGACAATAAAGGGGTGACAGTCGGGGTGGTTCTACATCACCGAGGCACGTGACCCTACATGGGTAGCGGCCCCCGAGTTCCGATCTGGCTTCCCTACATGGCTCACCTCCTGGCAAGAGAAGGGCTTGTCCTGGGGTAGTTCGGGAGAGCTGACCGGACTCCAAACATGTATTCAAAACATGGTCAACAAGAAGCTCAAACTCGTCAACGTAGTCCAGGTCATGCTCATCCGCCGGATCCTCCCGTGCCAACAATAGGCCTTCAACTTGTGGGAGTTCGACCCGGCGCAGCACCGAACTCTGAACAGGCTCTTCGACACAACTCACGAAGATGCCTGGAGGGTACTGTTCAAGAGCGCCGAGGTCCCCCCTCCCACTACTGAGGATCGCGGATTTAGCATGAAGCGCCAAGCCAGTGCAGTAGGCTCCTTTACCTCTTACAGGATACTTGTTTTTTAATAGATTGACTCCCTGCGGGATCTAAACTCCCATTCCTTTGACAGGACTGGCAGAAAATGGCCGGACAGATCGACTGTCCGTCTCCCTTGCCCGAAGGCCCAACAAACGCTCTTATGGGGAAGATGCTGACTCCGGCTCCTTATACGGTGCCGGTGAAGACCAAGAAGGCCAAGGGAACCTGAAAGAGTTCCCGATGCCAGTTGTCGTCGGACTCACCGTCCGAGGACTCTATGGCGCAATCCTCCCCCGAAGACGAGGAGGCAGAAGAGGATGCTCCCCCTCCAGACGGGGGAGACAAGAAAAGGAAGGCCGCCCCAACTGGGGAGGCCGAAAGGTCCAAGAAGGGAAGGACTCTCCTTCAGGACATCTCTACCACCGCCACCGACGGCGAAGACGAGTGGCTACCCAGGGCCAAGCCCGTGGGGAAATCGTAAGTATTCGGATACCAGAGTTACTCATAGCATTCCTTTGCCGCACTACTTCACCTAACGCTGAAATATGATTATGCAGGCCGCCCCGATCCCGTATCGATGTATCATCGGATGGCTCCCTGGGCTCGTCGGATATGGATAGCGATCCAGTTCCGACCACCACCTCCCCTCATCCTGCGGAAGACGCCAAGGTGCTGTCTCATGAAGCACCAGGTCGAGGGGAGACAGTCCAGGAGGCGCCTCAAGGCGGCCTCCCGGACTCTGGGAGCAGAGGCGACAAAGCCCCTGAGGGCTCCGAGCTCGGCCCTCAGCCGGACACCGCGCCGGAACCTCCAGTGGTTCCGGACTCGGGCAGGCGGCCTCCTTCTAAGAGGGGCAAGACGCCTGCACCGGTGACCTCTGTCCATCCAGAGGCGCCGAAAAATCTGCTGGAACAGCGCTTCCATCGACGAGGAGCACCACACTATTATGAGTGCGGTGATCCAGAAGGTTCAGTCCGCTAAGAGCGGATTGACTGAAGCATGTGCCAGCCTTCTAACAGGCTTTGAGGTAAGTGTTTAAAGTATGGGAAAAATATTACCGCATAGACAGTAGCCCATGATGCTCTGTTCGGTGTTCACAAAGAAAAGCCGAATAGAGGATCAAACAATATCGCAGGAGTCTAATAGAAGTATGTCAATATGCATATGCAGGCTTCGCTGCTGGCGTCTGCCGCACTGACTGCGGAGGTCGCCGTACTGAAGCAGGACCTTAAAGGGTCCCAGGACGAGCTCGGCCTTACCAAGAGGCAGCTCGAGGAGAATAAAGGTAAGTAGTACCTAGTCTATGTATATGTATAAAAATAATGCGATTGCAAAATGACAAGATTATCATGAATTTGCCAGGGGCTGCGACCGAAGTGGTGACCCTAAAGCAAGCGCTGTCCAAGGCCGAAGATAAAGCGGCCAAGGAGCGCACCGAGCGAGAGAAGCACGAGGCTCGAGTGGGCGAGGTGCAGCAAGAGCTCCAGGCTCTCATGGCAAAGCACGAGGCGTTGGAGCTTGACTCAAATACGCGAGAGTCTGAGCTTGCCGCGGCCCTCGAGAGCGCAAAAAGTGCCAAGGCCGAAGCCCAAAAGGCCCTCCAGGAGATCGACGCAATGAAGAAGATAGCGGCGGGCAAGGCTTTCTATATGTAAAGCAAGCATGTAAAAGTAAATTACCGATTACTTACCCGAATCCGGAGCTCTCCAGGAGCATTCACATATTTGCCCCGCAGCGTGTCCGATGCCGCACAATTTTACCAGGCCGAGGATGGAAGCTCAACGGAGAAGCTGTTCTGGTCTCAGTATACTGAGGCCGAACACCTGGTGCTATTGAGCGACCAGCTGAAGCAGATGGTCGAGCTACATAAGGCGGCCGAACAGGCCATGAAGGGCTTTATAGTCCGATTGTGGCCTGGCGACGCCCTTCCGAACAGCTTCTTTGGCCTGCTGAGGCGGCTTGTGGATGCCTGCCCGTGGCTGGAGGTCATCAAGCGATCCGTCTGCATTGAAGGTGCACGCCGGGCTTTCGCCCGTGTGAAATTGCAGTGGGTCAAGCTTGACGCCGTGAAGCTGATCAAGGAAGGGCCGCCGGAGGGCAAGGAGCACCGCCACCCCGAGATGTACTACGAGGGTGTTCTGCCGGGTGCCCGTCTCATCGCGGACGAGTGTTCAAAAGATGTAATATTTGAGTGAGACTTGCTCGTTATATCCTGTATTTATGAAAACTTGTTTCATATGCGCTATGCAACGCTTGTTTGAATTTAAAAATATTGCCTTCTGTTTGGCTGTTTATCCAATCTAAGAGATGGCTAGTCCTCAGCTTCTGCCCCCATGCCACGAGTGCTGGGGTGTTCGGGATAAACCTGAGCACTCTTGTTCCCATGTTTGGGTCCTTCGAGGGAGGTGCTCAGCACAGCGAACAAGGTAACCGGACTAATAATGCTTTATCACTTTCACTTAGCCATAGAATTCTATAATTTTAAATTTCGGCGAAGCCCCTGGTATTCGGAAGGCCGAATTCGGGGCGCGATACACGCCTTTAAGCCGGACAGGGCCGGCCCCTCGCTCTAAGCGGCATAAGTCTTTAGGGACTCGAAAACCTCGCCGAACAGCGACCAGTCTCTCGCCTTATGATGACAGTCAATTTTAGCTTTCTCTACTGAGGTGCTTAGCCCAGTAGAACTGGGGCACAATCGTAGTAGTTCTCCTAGCGCTACCTTAGCCGATAGAGCGGAATGTAAGGTACCAAAACATAGGAGCCGGGCAAACCCAACATTTGACCAAAGACATGATTCGGAGCTGATGCATATAATGCTATAAGTTCGGGGTGCCGCACTTTGTGAAAGTGTTCGGACTTCTCACACCATATTGTGGGTACTTAAGCCCCTGGTGTATCGGTCGTACCAAAGTGTACGGTTGCAAGGCATCATTAATGAACACATATATATATAACAAGAATGCAATAATCGGCGCAGTGCTATGCATTGTTTATTCAAAAAGGTGCTTTCAAGCGGAATGATACAGATAGTGCGATAAGCAAAGAGTAGGATTGTGTCCCTTCCAAGGGCAGGCTGAGGAATAGTACTAAATTAAATATTTCGCTCGTTACTGTAATCCACCTGGGAATTCCGTGGTGTGACGTAGCTTTCTGCCTCCTTGGTTGCTGCATTATGTGTTCGGCAATAGTGCTGCCAGACAGGGTTTCCAGAGATTAAAGTCCTGAAAAAGATAAAAAATAACAAAGCGGGAAGCCCCTAGTGAGGTTTAAGCCGCGTCTTGGGGCGTGCCGCAGTTGTGCCCCCCTCCCCACCTGCGCCCATGGTATTTTTAATGCGTAATTATGTATGCTTGGCACGGATTTCGCCATTTGGCTGGGATTGGGGTGGGGGACGCATTGCTACGCGAGCCCAGATCGCGCCAGGCGGTCTAATTGCCGATTACTCCAAGCACGCTTGGAGGTGTCCGGGTTTTGAAACGCTGACCTGGTAGATTGCCTTGAGAGGCTGCTTTGCGCTTCTGCCGCGAGGGCTGCAGTGCGCTCCTCTGTTCGAAGAGAGCGCTCTGTGTTTCCATTGACAGTAATAACTCCGCGAGGTCCTGGCATCTTGAGCTTGAGGTATGCATAATGCGGTACCGCATTGAATCTAGCAAATGTGGTTCGCCCGAGCAGTGCATGATAACCACTGCGGAACGGGACTATATTGAAGATTAACTCTTCCCTTCGGAAGTTATCCGGGGATCCGAAGACCACTTCCAGTGTAATTGAGCCTGTGCAATGGGCCTCTACACCTGGAATGATGCCTTTAAAGGTCGATTTTGTGGGTTTGATCCTTGAGGGGTCTATACCCATTTTGCGCACTATGTCCTGATAAAGCAGGTTCAGGCTGCTGCCACCATCCATAAGGACTCGAGTGAGGTGAAATCCGTCAATGATTGGGTCTAGGACCGGTGTAGCGAATCCACCATGACGGATACTAGTGGGGTGGTCCCTGCGATCGAAGGTGATCGGACAGGAGGACCATGGGTTGAACTTTGGGGCGACTGGCTCCAACGCATATACGTCCCTGAGCACACGCTTCCGTTCCCGTTTGGGGATGTGCGTTGCATATCATGTTCACCGTCCGCCCTTGTGGGGGGAACCTCTTCTGTCCTTCGGTGTTTGGCTGTCAGGTCTCCTCCTCGTCATCGCTATGTGGCCCCTTATCTTTGTTTTCGGCAATTAACTTGCCGGCCTGCTTGAATACCCAACAATCCCTATTGGTGTGGTTGGCTGGCTTGTCGGGGTGCTGTGTATTTGACATGAGCGATCGAGTATGTGGTCCAAACTGGACGGGCCCGACATACTTTGTTTAAATGGCTTTTCCGCTGACCGGGTTTAGAGCCTTTGAATCCGGCATTGACTGCTGTATCCTCAGTATTATCGCTATTAATGCGGCGCTTATGTTTTTTGCGACGTGACCTTCTATTGCCGTCCTTGGTATCCGAGGTACCATGGTTCTTTGATATGTTATTACTGCGAGCCAGCCAACTGTCTTCTCCCACGCAAAAGCGGGTCATGAGCGTCGTGAGGGCTGCCGTAGATTTCGGCTTTTCCTGACCAAGGTGCCGGGCTAGCCACTCGTCCCGGATGTTGTGTTTGAAAGCCGCTAAGGCCTCTGCATCCGGACAGTCGACGATTTGATTTTCTTTGTAAGGAACCGAGTCCAGAATTGTCTGGCCGACTCTTTTGGCTGCTGAATTATGTGGCTCAAGTCATCGGCATCTGGCGGTCGCACATAAGTGCCCTGAAAGTTGTCGAGGAATGCGGCTTCCAGATCTTCCCAACAACTAATGGAATCTGCTGGCAAGCTATTAAGCCATGTCGCGATGGTCCTTTGAGCTTCAGTGGGAGGTATTTGATGGCGTGTAAGTCATCACCGTGGGCCATGTGGATGTGGAGGAGGAAATCCTCGATCCATACTGCAGGATCTGTAGTGCCATCATATGATTCATTATTTACAGGTTTGAAACCTTCTGGGATTTGATGATCCATTACTTCGTTTGTGAAGCAGAAAGGGTATGTGGCGCCTCTGTATTGGGCTATATCACGACGCAGCTCGAATGGGTCTTCCCCGCTGTGTTCGGCCCGGCCGGATTTACTTTACTGTATCCGGCATGACGTTTATCATCTTGCATGGTGGCACGCCCTCGTGATCCGTAGATCGATCTTGCATGCTTTGCTTTGTCCTCCAATATGTCTCGCAGGTCTGGCGTATCTCCCCATGCCTTTTTATTTGAATGGCGTCGAGGTGCGGGCTAAGTTTTTGGCTGGAATGCCTCTCTATAGCGGCCACGAGGTGGCCGATCAGCCGCGTCATACGCTTCTTCCTCCAGTCGGGGTATCAGCCTGCATTTTGGGTAACTCTTGGAGGGGCGCTCGAGTTTATATTCCTCGGCCGCGAGGACTTCAGTCCATCTTTCAGCTAGCAGATCTTGATCAGCTTGAAGCTGATGCTGCTTTTTCTTAAGGCTATTTGCCGTGGCCATAAGCCGGTGCTTGAAGCACTCTTGTTCGACGGGATCCTCTGGCACGGCAAATTCATCCTCGCCGAGGCTTGCCTCGTCTTCAGAGGGGGCATGTAATTATCATCCTCCGCCTCTCCGTCTACCGCTCTCTCAGGAGGTCTAGCTCCTCCATCCTCCTGCTCTAAATCTTGCTGGAGGGGATTGTTGTTGTCTTCGGCACTATCTGGAGTATTATTATCTCCTGTGCCGGTATCACCACTTTTGCTTTGGCGGGACTTAGAGCGGCGCCGCTGACGTCGGTGTTTGGGTTGCTTCTTGGAGGGGTCATCCTCCGCTATTTCGTCGCCATTGCCTTCTTTGGGTGTATCCACCATGTATATATCGTATGATGAGGTGGCTGTCCAGTGCCCTGTGGGCAGTGGTTCCTCTTCGTCTCCCGCATCGTCGTCCATACCGTCGATGTCTTTGGAGTCGAGCATGTCGGTTAAGTCATCGATAGTGGCTACTAAGTGGGTGGTGGGTGGGTCGTGAATTTCTTCGTCGTCCGCATCCCAGTCCTGTCGGACATAGTTCGGCCAGGATCCTCCTGACAAGGAGAGAGACCTTAACGAGTTCAGTATGTCACTAAAGGGCGATTGCTGAAAAATATCCGCGGAGGTAAACTCCATGATCGACACCCAATCAGATTCGATAGGAACGGGCGCAGGCGGTTCGGAGTCCGTGGTCAAAGAAGGATCCGGCAGTTTATCAACACGGCTCTCGTGCAAGGTAAGGTCGATATTCGGCTCGATCACCGCTGAGGGTAGAGCCTCCGTGGCGGGGTCCATCCACCCGTCCGCGGAAGGCGCAACTGGCTCCGAATTGAGGGTCGGAGTGGCTGCCAGTGCGATTTCCTGAACACTGTCCGATGGTAGAGCTAAATCATACACATCGTGACCGCGTGACGCACAAGGCAGAGGCTCGAATCCGTCGAAGATCAAGTCTCCGCAGACATCGGCCGCGTAGTTTAAGCTTCCAAACCTGAACTGATGGCCAGGGGCGTAACTTTCGATCTGCTCTAGATGGCCAAGCGAATTAGCCCGCAGTGCAAAGCCGCCGAACACGAAGATCTGTCCGGGGACAAAAGTCTCACCCTGGACTACATCACTATCGATTATAGTAGGAGCCATCAAGCCTAACGGCGATGACACAGAGGAACTCTCAATGAAAGCACCAATGTCGGTGTCAAAACCGGCGGATCTCGGTTAGGGGGTCCCGAACTATGCGTCTAGGCCGGATGGTAACAAGATGCAGGGGACAAAATGTTTTACCCAGGTTCGGGCCCTCTTGATGGAGGTAAAACCCTACGTCCTGCTTGATTAATATTGATGATATGGGTAGTACAAGAGTAGATCTACCACGAGATCAGAGAGGCTAAACCCTAGAAGCTAGCCTATGGTATGATTGTTGTAGTTGTTGTGTCCTATGGACTAAAACCCTCCGGTTTATATAGACACTAGAGAGGGTTAGGGTTACACAAGGTCAGTTACAACGGAGGAGATATCCATATCCGTATTTCCTAGCTTGCCTTCCACGCCAAGTAGAGTCCCATCCAGACACGAGACGAAGTCTTCAATCTTGTATCTTCATAGTCTAACAGTCCGGCCAATAGAGATAGTCTGGCTGTCTGGGGACCCCCTAATCCAGGACTCCCACAGTCGGTGTAAAAACCGGAGGATCTCGTGTAGGGGGTCCCGAACTTTGCGTCTAAGGCGGATGGTAACAGGAGGCAGGGGACACGATGTTTTACCCAGGTTTGGGCCCTCTTGATGGAGGTAAAACCCTACGTCCTGCTTGATTTATTCTTGATGATATGAGTAGTACAGGAGTTGATCTACCACAAGAATGGAGAGGCTAAACCCAAGAAGCTAGCCTATGGTATGATTGTATGTTGTCCTACGGACTAAAACCCTCCGATTTATATAGACACTGGAGGGGGCTAGGGTTACACAAGGTCGGTTACAAAGGAGGAGATATACATATCCATATTGCCTAGCTTGCCTTCCATGCCAAGTAGAGTCCCATCCGGACACGGGACGAAGTCTTCAATCTTGTATCTTCATAGTCCAACAGTCCGGCCAAAGGATATAGTCCGGTTGTCCGGAGACCCCCTAATCCAGGACTCCCTCAGATTGACAACCGCTTTATCGTGTTGGTTGCGAGGTTCTTATTTGTTTGTGTAGGTACGAGGGGCTAGCGTGTGGCCTCCTACTCAATTGATACCTTGGTTCTCAAAAACTGAGGGAAATACTTATGCTACTTTGCTGCATCACCCTTTCCTCTTCAAAGGAAAACCAACGCAGTGCTCAAGAGGTAGCAAGAAGGATTTCTGGCACCGTTGCCGGGGAGTCTACGCACAAGTCAAGACATACCAAGTACCCATCTCAAACTCTTATCCCTCGCATTAGATTATTTGACATTTGCCTCTCGTTTTCCTCTCCCCCACTTCACCCTTCCCATTTTATTCACCCTCTTTTTCCGTTCATCTTTTCTTTCACTTGCTTCGTCGTTATGGCTATTCCTTTATCTACTCCTTTATCTCCCGAGAATGAGGTCCTTAATTTTAAACAAAGGGAGGGATAAAATCTAAAAGATGCTTGGCTTAGAATTTGCAATGCACAAAATATATCTACTAGGAAGAAATCTACTTCCATTCTTCTTCGCAATTTTTATGTAGGCATCATTCCTTGGTATAGATATATTCTTGATACCATTACCGGAGGAAATTTCTTGGGTATCCACACTTTTGATTCCTATAACTCTATGATAGATTTGTTTGGCACACCACCTCTCTTGGTTAATGGAACTATGTTAACTTTGGAACATGTTATGCAAAGGCTTGATATTATTGAAAATAAAGTTGCCACTGTTGAATTGATTGAGAATTTGGATAAAAAGATCCACAACCAAATTACCCAATATGGATCTAATGTAGGAGTTACTCTAAAAGGTTTTAAAGAAAAAGAACCCGTGGTTAATGAAAGAATAGACCAAGATTCTACTAGAATTGATAAAGTTGAGGGTATTATTACCAACTTGGGTTCTGCTTTTTCTGCCATAAGGAACACTTAAAATCCTCCTACCAATGTTGCCAAAATTATCTACGTTCCTAAAAATAAGGGTGAAACTTCTAGTAAGGAAAATGCTTATCTTAAATCCATAAGTGTCTACCCCAACTTTCTCGCTATCATTAAAGAACCTTTTGCTACAAATGATTTTCTTGACTTCTTGCCTAGGAGATTAATTATTAATAGAAAGAGGGAAACTCCTAAGGGTTATAAGTGTTCTATTGAAGAATTGCCTACCAAAGATGATAATACCTAGATCTATCCTTGCTTTTATGCCTAGCTCGGGGCGTTAAACGATAGCGCTTGTTGGGAGGCAACCCAATTTTATTTTTGTTTCTTGCTTTTTGATTATGTTTAGTAATAAATAATACATCTAGCCTGTGTTTAGATGTGGTTTTATGCTTTTAATTAGTGTTTGTGCCAAGTAGAAACTTTGGGAAGACTTGGGGAAAGTCTTTGCGATCTTGCTGTAAAAAACAGAAACTTTAGCGCTCACGAGATTTGCTGCCATTTTTTATTGGAGAGTGATATTTAGTTAATTATTTTTGCAGATGATTAATAGATAAATTCCTCACGTCCAGAAATTTATTTTGGAATTTTTGGGGTTCCAGAAGTATTTGAAACCTACAGATTACTACAGACTGTTCTGTTTTTGACAGATTCTGTATTTCGTATGTTGCTTGTTTATTTTCATGAATCTATGGATAGTAATAGAGTTTATGAACCATAGAAAAGTTGGAATACAGTAGGTTTAACACCAATATAAATAAAGAATGAGGTCATTACAGTACCTTGAAGTGGTGGTTTGTTTTCTTTTACTAACGGAGCTCACGAAGATTTTCTTTTAAGTTTTGTGTTGTGAAGTTTTCAAGTTTTGGGTAAGGATGGATTATGGAACAAGGAGTGGCAAGAGCCTAAGCATGGGGATGACCAAGGAACCCCAAGGTAAAATTCAAGGACAACCAAAAGCCTAAGCTTGGGGATGCCCCGGAAGGCATCCCCTCTTTCGTCTTCGTCCATCGGTAACTTTACTTGGAGCTATATTTTTATTCGCTACATGATATGTGTTTTGCTTGGAGAGTCTTGTATGATTTGAGTCTTTGCTTTTTATTTTACCACAATCATCCTTGCTGTACACACCTTTTGGGATAGACACACATGAATTGGAATTTATTAGAATACTCTATGTGCTTCACTTATATCTTTTGAGTTGGATAAGTTTTGCTCTAGTGCTTCGCTTATATATTTTAGAGCACGTTGTTTTATTTTATAGTAATAATTGAGAGTCATTTAGAACAGCATGGTAATTCACTTTGGCTATAAATTTTAAAATGCTAAGAGAAGTTGGATGCTTGATAGATGGTTTTGAGATATAAAGGTGGTAATATTATAGGTGTGTTAGTTGAGTAATTGTGAAATTGATGAATACTTGTGTTGAAGTTGGCAAGTCCCGTAGCATGCACGTATGGTAAACGTTATGTGACAAATTTGAAGCATGGGGTGTTCGTTGATTTCTTTCCTTATGAGTGGCGGTCGGGGACGAGCGATGGTCTTTTCCTACCAATCTATCCCCCTAGGAGCATGCGCATAGTCCTTGGTTTTGATGACTTGTAGATTTTTGCAATAAGTATGTGAGATCTTTATGACTAATGTTGAGTCCATGGATTATACGCACTCTCACCCTTCCATCATTGCTAGCCTCTTCGGTACTGTGCATTGCCCTTCCTCACCTTGAGAGTTGGTGCAAACTTCGCCGGTGCATCCAAATCCCGTGATATGATACACTCTATCACACATAAGCCTCCTTATATCTTCCTCAAAACAGCCACCATACCTACCTATTATGGCATTTCCATAGCCATTCCGAGATATATTGCCATGAAACTTTCCACCATTCCATTTATTATGGCATGCATCATCATTGTCATATTTCTTTGCATGATCATGTAGTTAACATCGTATTTGTGGAAAAGTCACCATACTCAAATTTTTCATACATGTCACTCTTGATTCATCGCAATCCTGGTACACTGCCGGAGGCATTCACATAGAGTCATATTTTGTTCTAAGTATTGAGTTGTAAGTAAATAAAAGCGTGATGATCATTATTAGAGCATTGTCCCATGTGAGGAAAGGATGATGGAGACTATGATTCCCCCACAAGTCGGGATGAGACTCCGGACGAAAAAAAAGAGGCCATAAAAAAGAGAAAAGAAGGCCCGAATAAAAAAATGAGAGAAAAAGAGAAAAGGGACAATGTTACTATCCTTTTTCCACACTTGTGCTTCAAAGTAGCACCATGATCTTCATGATAGAGAGTCTCTTGTTATGTCACTTTCATATACTAGTGGGGTTTTTTTTCATTATAGAAATTGGCTTGTATATTCCAATGATGGGCTTCCTCCCTATGTCTTCGTGGGCAAGGAAGTTGGATGCACACCCACTTAGTTTCTTTGATGAGCTTTCATATATTTATAGCTCTAGTGCATCCGTTGCATGGCAATCCCTAGTCCTTGCATTGACATCAATCGGTGGGCATCTCCATAGCCCATTGATTAGCCGTGTCAATGTGAGACTTTCTCCCTTTTGTCTTCTCACACAACCTCAGTCATCATATTCTATTCCACCCATAGTGCTATGTCCATGGCTCACGCTCATATATTGCGTAAAAGTTGAAACAGTTTGAAAAGGCTAAGTATGAAACAATTGCTTGGCTTGTCATCGGGGTTGTGCATGATGGGAGCATTTTATGTGACAAAAATGAAGCATGGCCAAACTATATGACTTTTTAGGGATAAGTTTTCTTTGGCTATAGTATTTTGATAAGACATAATTGTTTGATTAGCATACTTGGAGTATTACTATTTTTTTATGTCAACAATAAACTTTTATCTTGAATCTTTCGGGTCTAAACATTCATGCCACAATAGAGAAAAAATACATTGAAGAAACATGCTAGAAAGCAATCCACATCAAAAATTTTGTTTTTATCATTTACCTACTCGAGGACAAGCAGGACTTAAGCTTGGGGATGCTATACGTCTCCAACGTATCTATAATTTTTTATTGTTCCATGTTATTATATTATCTATTTTGGATGTTAATGGGCTTTATTTTACACTTTTATATTATTTTTGGGACTAACCTATTAACCCAAGGCCCAGTGCAAATTGCTATTTTTTTGCCTTTTTCATTCTTTCGCAGAAAAGTAATATCAAACGGAGTCCAAATAGAATGAAACCTTCGGGAGCGTGTGAAAGTGCAAGTGGCACTTATACTATATATTGGTGTGATGGCAATGTGGTTAGTTGAACTAATATCGGTTGCTAAAGTTTATCTCAGGATATTGGTTCTAAGTGCCCACGATGGAGATGTGTGGCCCCCAACCCCCATTTCAAAAGGGCAAAGGCGTGGTCTTTCGATGCTTCGAAGGTTTTAGTTTTGGTTTGCTTCGAGTCGTAGGAAAGACCGCACTATTAAGAGGGGTGTGTGTGGATGAAAGTCGTGTGGGAATGCCATTGGCGAGCCTTAATCTCTTATCCTTCCCACTCCGATCACCTAAAGAACCTAGTGTGTGTGTGTGTTGTGGTACTCAGAAAGCTTGCAACAGAAAGTTACTGGGTACCCCATGCGCACGGGGTCCTTTGACCCCCGTGCGCACGGGGTACTACGTAACTCTCTGAGTACCCCATGCGCACGGGGTCTTCTGACCCCCGTGCGCACGGGGTGGTTTGAAAGTCTCTGAGTACCCCGTGCGCACGGGGCTGACTTAGTCCGTGCGCATGGGGTCCAACGGGCAGAAATCCCCACCAGCCAAGAACACTATATATATGCCCTTCTTCCACCTCCAACCCCAAACCCTAATGTCTTGTTGAGCTCCACCATTGCTACACCCCATTTTGCTCAATACTCTCAATCCCTCCACCCAAACTTGTTGAAACTTTGGGGATTGGGAGAGCAAGACCCGATCTACAACTTGACCAAACCAAATCGCGTTCCCCGCAACATTTCTTCCCCATTGACTTGTTACTCTTGGAGCTTGGGCTCCTAGGAGGTTAGAGGTTCCTCCGAAAGCTTCCTTGCTTGTGGTGTGCTCCGGAGAAGTTTGTAAAGGTGTGGTGGTCGCCTTCAAGACCAACCCCAAGTGATTCGAGGCTCATCTATTGGGGGTGACTTGAAGGAGAATACGGTGAGCCTTCGGTGGCATTCCGCAAGCTTTGGCTCTGGCACCGCTTCAAACGGAGAGTAGATCTTCCCCAAGGAAGAGTGAACTTCGGGTTAAAATCTGCCTCGTAGTCTCACTTGTGGTTCATCCTTTCCCACACCTTGCTTTGTTGTTGTATGCTTGTTGGCTTGCTAATTAGGTTGTTGCCTAGCATATTTATCTTGGAGCTTGCTTGTCATATAGGTTGCATTCACCTAGTTGCATATCTAGTGAACTCCTTTATCCGCAAAGCCTTAAAAACGACAAGAAAGATAAAAATGTGTAGTCTCCTATTCACCCCCCCTCCTAGTCGACTGTATCGATCCTTTCAATTGGTATCAGTGCCTCGTGCTCTAATATAAGCTTTTACAACCTTAGAGGATATGGTCGATCTAGGGAATGTGGGAGGTGGCACACCCGTTGCGGAGGATGGTCAAAACCTACCCCCTCGCCGCGGCCGAGGCACTTGTTGCCTCTGTCATTGCTCCCGCCGCTCCTACTAACCCGAGTGTCCCCTTGACCGCAGCCGATATTCTTTCAATGTTTGCGGACCTCAAAGCCTCTATGTTGAAAGAGGTTCGGTCCTCGGTCAAGGAGGAAATTGATGCTCGCTTGAAGCCATCAGCATCCGCATCAAACTCGTTTGATCCAAATGACATTCATGATGCGGATGACTCGAGGGAACCACTTGCTTCTCTGGCTCACACTCAAGTTCCCATGTACAATGTCGTGGAACCCTTTTATTCTCCTCAACCTTTTCAACATCCTCGCATTAATCCCATTGGGCCTCCACCCCCTTTGAAAGCTAATGTGTTTGTTAAGTGGAAGCTAGATATGGAGTCTCACATGCGGAGTGCTTCAACTCAATTGTTGTGGATTGTGCTCAATGGATTCAACCCCAAGGACCCAATGAATCTCACTCCAAGGGAAGCGGTTGATGACCAACTCAATGCAACCGCACACAACATGCTATGCACCGCTGTGACTGAAGACTATAGTGACTCCATTGCTCTTCTTAAAACCGCAAAGGAAATTTGGGATTGCCTTGAGGAGGCTCTGGAAGGAGATGAAGCAATTCGAAGACCTCTATTGGCTTTGCTCAAGCAAGAAGTGAATCTCTTTGTGAGGAATGAGGGTGAGTCCGCAGAAGAGGTCTACCGAAGGTTGAAGTCCCTTGTGCTCAAATTGAGAACCTTCGGGTGCACTTGGGCAAATGATGATTTCATCAAGGACAAGTTCATAGATGCTATGGTTCTCACGGAACATACCATGGTCATGATGGTTCATCAACGCCCGGATTATCACAAGTTGACCGTGGCTCCAGTTGTTTCCACTTTCTCTACCCATGTTCTTTTGGAAACTAAGTCTAAGAAAACCTTTGCAATAGCTCAAGCAACCAAGAACTCCAATCTTGTTTTGAAGGCCAAGAAAGTGATAAGCCAACCCTCAAGGGAGGAAGAAATGAGTGAAGAGATATGTGAGGAAGACAATGACCCCTCATGCCCGGTAAATGATTTTGCAGAAGACTTGGCACTCTTAGTCAAGAAGTACTCCGGGACCATGGCAAACAAAGGGAATAATCTTCAAGGAAGATCCTTTGGAGGAAGGAAATGTTACAATTGTGATAGCCCAAGACACTTTGTACATGATTGTCCGTATGAGAGACGTGAAGACAAGTCAGAGAAGCTTGTGCTTAAGAAGAAGAAGTTCACAAAGTTTTCAAAGAGGAAGGATGACAAGGCTCTTGTTCATGAAGAATACATGTTTGGATATGAAGATGACGGTTGTGATGATCAAGTGGGCACGGGCGTTTTTGCCATGCATGCCACTACCTCCTCGTCCACCACCGGCCTCTTCAAATATCCAAATGAGGACAAGCTGTTCACTCATTGGTGCCTCATGGCCAAAGAGGTAAAAACAAAGTCCAAACCCAAGAAACCCGACAACTACACTCCCAATGTATCATGTGAGATAGTGGAGGATGAGTGTGATGAGGGCGTGGATAATGATGAGGAATCCTTAATGGCTTTCATGAAAACTCCTCATGGTGAAGCTCGTGCTTGTTTTGGCGATCTCCTTAAGTCACTTGCCGAACGTGATGACTTTATTGAGAACGTTGAAAGCCTCCTTATAGAGTAAAAAGAGAGAGTTGATCTCCTCGAGCACGAACTTAATGAAGAGAGTTTCATGAGAGCATCACTTGAGGAAGCCTTATCGGCTCATCAAATTGACTTTGTTAAAACCAACGATGCTTTGCAACTTGCTCTTGAGAATAAAGATGCTCTTAACGTCAGAGTTGAAAAGCTTTTGATCACACAAGACTTGTTGAGGAGCATGAGTTCCTTGTGATTAGTTCCAAGGTTGTCAAAGGTGACCTCATTGCTCTCACTGAGTCTTATGCCCAACTAAAAGCTACAACCATTAAGGCTCTCACTTCCGTACCTCATATAGATTCAAATGGTGATGCTTGTACGGCTAACTTTGTTCATGATTGCACCTCCCTTCAAGAGGAGAATAAGAAGTTGAAAGCCCAAATTGAGAAAGGGCTTGTATCATGCATCCAAGGGGAGAAAAACCTAAACGACCTCTTGAGCAACCAAAAGGAGTGTGTTGCCAAGGAGGGAGTTGGGTTCAATCCCGCATCTAAGAGTGGTAAGAAAAAGAAGAAGAGCAACAACAAGAAGATCGGTCCGACTCCTTCCCCTCCCCAAAAGGTAGTGTATGTGCAAGAAGGGCACAAGGAGAAGGAGAAGGAAGCTGAGGGTGTTGGGAGTGGCAAGGTCACTAGGGACAAGGCCATTCCCAAGAATTTTGCCGGCAAGAACAATCCATCTTATGTGAGATGATGGTTATACCTTTGCAAAATTTGTTGGAACTAACTATGATGATTATGCTTGGACTATTTGGGTTCCCAAGACCCTTGTTGCTAACTCACTAGGACCCATTGCAAAATGGGTACCTATAACCAAAGCTTGATTATTGTAGGACTATGTCTCCGGTGGACTCAATGGGTGATTGATAGTGGATGCACCAATCATATGACCGGAGAAAGGGAGATGCTTGTGGAGTTCGTTGATTAACTCAAGGCCTCTTCGAACATCTCCTTTGGTGACAATAGCAAGGGAAAGGTATTGGGTTTGGGTAAGGTGGTAATCTCTAATGATTCGTCACTTTCAAATGTCATGCTTGTCCAATCCCTTCACTACAATTTACTTTCAACTATTCAATTGGCTCATGCCGGATATGATTCACATTTTGGTGAATTCCATGTGACCGTCTTTAAGCGAAGAAATCTCAAAGTGGTCTTTGTTGGGCATGTTGAAGACAACCTTTACGTGGTTGATTTCTCAAAAGAGAAAACTCATCTTGCAACAAGCCTAATGACCAAGGCGGCGTGGGGTGGCTATGGCACTGTAGGCTAGCCCATGTGGGCATGAGAAATTTATAAGCTCTCTTAAAGGGGGAGCACTTCCTTGGACTAACCAATGTGTCTTTTGCCAAAGATCATCCTTGTATTGCTTGCATTGCCGGAAAGCTTCATGAAAAAGCTCATAAAGTGAAGACTGTCATCACAACCTTGAGGCCCCTTGAGCTTATCCATTTGGATCTATTTGGGCCTCCAACATATGATAGTCTGGGAGGGAGGAGGTATTGCCTTGTCATTGTTGATGACTTCACAAGATATACTTGGGTGTTCTTTCTCAAGACTAAAGATGAAACTCAAGAAATCTTCATCAACTTTGCCAAAGAAGCTCAACGTCAACATAACAGTGAGATCAAGGCAATTCTAAGTGACAATGGCACCGAGTTCAAGAACTATACAATGGATGGATTCTTGAGTGAAGAGGGGATAAAGCACCAATATGCCGCACCATACACTCCCCAACAAAATGGTGTTGTGGAGAGGAAGAATTGGACTCTTATTGAGATGGCTAGAACCATGCTTGATGAGTACAAATCACCATACAAGCTTTGTGCAGAAGCCATCAACACCGCGTGCCATGCTTCAAACCGGCTTTATCTTCGCAAGTGTCACACCCTAGCTAGTTCAAGCATTAGAGTGTGCATCATGTTTAATTTCCTTTTAAGTTTGAAATGGGGATGACAGAACCCCCAACACCCCCCTGGAAACAACTAGGGTTTACTAAAATTATTTTCAATGAACCTGAAATGCCCTTCTAAAAAAAGTTCACTCTCTTTGTCTTGGGTTGGAACTTCTGGCAAAATTGGTGCACAATTTTCTAGGTCAACAGAAGGTCATTGAATTAAATCATAAGTATTTGATTTTGGGCATTTAAATGCTATAAGTAATTTAAATGCTCAAACAATTCTGGAAATAAATGTTTGCTGTTGGAAATATTCTAAACAGAACCCACAATTATGTTCAGGATTTTTGGAAACGTTTTAGTATTTTTAATAAAGCCCACCAGTTGCAGAAAAAAATAGAAAACAGAAACAAATAAGAAAAAGAGAGAGAGGGAAACCCACCTAGGCCTCACCTGTGCTGGCCAGCCCACCTGGCTCGGCCCAGCCGACTGGCCTTGCCAGTCGTCGTCCTCCTCCCGCCAGGAGGACGAGGAGCGCGTGGCCGGCGCCCGCGGCCACACGCCGGCCACCTCCTGCTTCTGCCGACGCCCTGGAGGCGTCTAGGGGTGCCACGCCGACCCCCACGTCCCCCTCTCTCCCTCCCTCACTCTCCCCCTCGTCTCCCTCACCCTCTCCCGCGATGGCCGAGCGCGATCCTCGCTGCCGTTCGCCGTAGTCATCACCAGAGCCACCCCCTCGCCTCTCCGACAAGCCCATTAGCTCCGCGCTGCCGTCCTCGAACTCCTCGTCGACTCACATGATGCCGGATGCCTCCAAGCACCTCCCCGACGTCTTGTTCTTCCTCGGTCCGCCGACATCGCCGGCAACGCCCCGACGACATCCGACCTCCCCCGAGCCCGCTGAGACGCGTTCCGCAACCGCTGTGAGCCCATCTTTCTTCCGCCACTCTCCCCGTGCTCGTCCGCGTCCTCCAACCCCCTCTGCCATCGAGGCCGAGAGCTCGGCTCCGCCGGCCATGTCATCGTCGTGGCCACAGGCGCGTAAGCTCGAATCTGAGCACGCCTTCGTCTTCCACGCGCTCCCAGGAGCACGTAGCACCATTCCACGCGCCTCGCCGTGCCCCGCAGCCTCGATTTCGGCCTCGCCCGAACTCCGGCGTCCACCAAGGTCGTCGCCGGCGATGTTTCCGGCCACCCTAGCTCCACCCACTGCCACCGCTCGATGCGGTTTGCTCCCAGCTATGCGTAGATGCTCTCCGCCGTCGTTTTGGTTGCCGGAGCACGAAACCCTCAGCCCTCCGCCATGTCTGGCCTCGCCGGCGGCTAAACGCCGGCGAGTTTGACTCAGTTTGACCCCTGTGTGGGCCCAGGTAGACCCCCATGAGTCTATGACAGGTGGGGCCGGTCTGATAATTAGTTTAGGATTAGTTTTAACTAAGTTTAATTAATTCATTCACTGACATGTGGGCCCAGGCCCCACAGACAGCTAATTAGTGTTAATCTAATTCTGTTAACTAGTTGTGACACTGACAGAGAGGGCCCACTAGTCAGGTTTGACCTGGCCGACCCAGTTGACCCGCTGACATCACATCTATGTCATGCTGACGCATTAATTCAATTATTGGATTTATTCTTTAATAGGAAATTCCAGAAAATAGTCAAAACTTCTAAAAATCATAGAAAATCAACCATAACTCCAAATGCAAAGATTTATATATGAAAAATGATCAGAAAAATTCAATCTATCCATCTGTAATGGTTTCATGCATGACAAAACAAGTTAACCTTGCTGTTTAAGCAGAATAAGGTGATGCTCTAATAAGGCCATGCTTAATGAGCTAATATTTGAATCTTTGATTCAAATGAGTTCATCCCCTTCTGTTTTAGCTTGCATTAGGCCAAGACACTTTCATCTTGCCATGTCATAGCATGCATCTTATTGTTGCATATTGCCATGTGTTGATTATGCTTCGGTGTGTCTTTCGTGGTAGGTTCTGCCTCCGAGGATAACCCCGAGTATCCGTCTGAAGGGAAATACCCTACTACCACTACAACAGGCAAGCAACCCATTGATCGTTCCGATACAAACCCATGTTCTCGCTTCTGCTCTTGTTTACTGCATTAAGATAATGCGATTCAAACTGCTGTGTGCTACGGTAGTTGAACCCTTATCCTCTGCATGACCTGTCATTGCCACAGTAACTAGATGAAACCCACAAGCATGTGTAGGAGTTGATTGAGCCATGTATGTGATTCCTACCTTGCTATGCCTGCTATGCTTAGAGTTGGGTCAGGTCTGGTTCATCTGGGTGATGGGCTAGAGTGATATGATTATGTCGGTAATATGAGGGATGTGTGTAACATGTTTTGGTAAAGGTATCTATGAGAGGCCATGTAGGAGTACATGGTGGGTTGTTTCATTGAGACCGTCCATAAGAACTGAGATCTGTATGTGTGATTTAAGATGCAGTTACTACCGTACATTGGGCCGGAAACCAATGGACCCTCTCGGCTTCTTAAATACCTTAGTACTCTGTCCAGGAGTTGCAAATAGTTTCTGGTGTTTGTAGGCTATGTGTTGGCGGCCATGCGTAGCGTTGACCCTAGGGGTGGGCTATGTTGCAGTAGACACACCGTGGCACGGTGTACCGAGTCACCCGTTTGGTGTCTCGGGAACCCTGTTCACATCGTTCGGGGCTGTATGTGGAAACCTCGGCTGGACTCCCTGCGGATGGAACCTGGATAGGCGATACACCTGGACCAGAGACTTAAGTTTTTAGGTAGGCCGTGGCCGACACCCTCGCTGGGCTTCCGCTTGAAGGTTGCCGAGTACATGTTGTGTAAACGGCGGTAAGTGGTGAAAGCGTGTATGAAGAAGTATACCCCTGCAGGGTTAACATCATCTATTCAAATAGCCGCGTCCGCGGTAAAGGACTACTTGGTTGCATATACAGTTCATAGACAAGTTAATGGATACTACTAAAAGACTCAAGATAAGTGTGAGTACCTAGGATGGCCCTCTCGTAGGATGATGAGAGAGGATCCCCGGTGGAGTATTGTGTTGGTGAGTAGTGGACTCGTGTGTGAAAACTATTTTACTAGTGTAGTACCGTAGGATAGCTTAGCCAAGAGTCAAAGCTGGCTTGCTGCAATAACCCCACCACCTTCTTGAGAATGAGCATGTATATTAGGTTCTGATGTAAGACTTGCTGAGTACCTTTGTACTCATGTTTGCTCAATTACTATTTTCAGACGACAACACCGCCCCCTCCGATGGGTTCTACGTAGACCTTGACGTCGACGAGTGACTAGCCACCCAGGTGGTGATCCTGGCCATGGAGGGCCCCATGTAGATAGACAGGCTTCGAGAAGCCTTCTTTCTTTCTAGTGTCTGTACTCAGACTAGTTGCTTCCGCATGTGCTTGTATGATTGTATGACTTGAGTGTCGGGTCATGTGACCCCTATCTATATGAACTTGTTATGTATGGCTCTCTGGAGCCTTTAAATAAAGTACTTAAGTTGTAGAGTTTTGTTGTGATGCCATGTTGTATGTACTCATATCGGGCATATTGTGTGTATGATTGAAATGCTTGGTATGAGTGGGATCCAACAATCTAGTTGTTTATCCTTGGCAGCCTTTCTTATGGGGAAATGTAGTCTAGTGTTCCTCGAGCCATAGTAGTCCGCTACAGCCCGGTTCACCGGAGTCCTGCTAGCCCAGCACTACTGCTCAGGACACTTGACTGGCCGGCATGTGTTTCAGGTCGTTCCTATGTCTGTCCTTTCGGGGAAATGTCATGCGGTGACATCCGGAGTCCTGCCTAGCCTGCTACAGCCCGGGTTCCCCGGAGTCCTGTTAGCCCAGTGCTACAGCCCGGAATCACTCGCTGATGACCGACATGCTCGATGTGATTCATGTATGCCTGTCTCCATAGGTCTGTGCCGCTTTGGATTCACGACTAGCCATGTCGGCCCGGGTTCTCTGTCATATGGATGCTAGCGACACTATCATATACGTGAGCCAAAAGGCGCAAACGGTCCCGGGCCACAGTAAGGCGACACCCGTGGGATACCGTGCGTGAGGCCGCAAAGTGATATGAGGTGTTACCGGCTAGATCGATGTGGCTTGGAATCGGGGTCCTGACAGCGTTGGCATCAGAGCCGGACTGCCTGTAGGTTCGTTGAGCCAAACTGGTCGATGTCGAGTCTAGAAATGCTTTAGTTATATGTAGGGGAATTGATTGTGGGAGGGAACGTAAGGCTCTTTTACTCCTTTACCTTATGCCCTCTGCTCTGAGTCATTCTCTTCTCATTCAACATGGGTTAAGGACTAGGCTCTCTTCTTCTATCAGGTTCACGTGTTACTAATCCGTAGTAGCTTATAGGATTGTTGTTACAAGTCCCAGTTCAGTTTGTACTATTTTTAGTATGTTGCTAATTGGATCAGAACCTTGATATGATGTTGTTGAGTGGTATTGCAAACTGTTGTGGATGTCTCAAATCTTTTTCTGAGCATTTACAGCTGTTATGATGTCCAATTTTTCCTAGAAATTCTAATGTCTTTGCATTGTGGTTGTGCTTTCAGATGGCCAACCGTGCTCAAAACCAAGTGGTTCGCCTGACCCGGTGCCTCGACGTGCCCGGTCATACTGCTATGTTAGTCCGGGTAATGATCGAGACGGATTACCATTGGTATCCCGAATACACCGTCGAAGAGCAATTCCGAGACTTTAATCGAAGCCAATATTTCTGCACTGTCAGGATATTTCCTTCCTATCCTGGATCTACCAAGCCCCTTCACTGTTCCTATGGACTCGGGGTTACTGTTGAGATGGCTGTGCAGGATGCTGCCTATTCCATGATGACCATCATGCGAGTCCGGACTGGCCTGCTTCGGAACACCGACTTCCGTTACATGCCAGCTTCACTTCCAGGAGCGCAAGGGTATCTTCAGGCTATCTATGCTGACTCCACTCAGGAGGACTCGTTAACTCGTACCACTGCCGAGATGCTCGAAGATAAGGACCGAGAGAATCGGGCCCTGAGGCTGGAGCTTTTCAATACCCGTGCTGATCATTGGGCCACATTGACTTGGTTTGCACCTGCGGTGCAAGCTGGATGTATGGATACAAGGGATCTGTATCCTGTGAGATCTGCTCTGCCAGACATGGTGGATTGGCGTGATGTGGGAGGCATCACCCCACCCCGTGGTCCCCGCAGGCCACCGTTTGTTGGTCCAAGACCTCATCCTAGCCCCTATGGTCCACAGGCTCCTCAGGACCGTCTGTTCCTGGATGATCACGTTGAACTTCCAGGCTATGGAGGTGACTTCTATGAGGACTACTACGGAGCTGTCTGAGTTAGTAGTAGTATCACTAGTATTGTAGTAGTTGTATCTCCACTGTCCTGCGTGACTTGTGGAATATGACTTTGTGTGTAGTCAATTCCGGAGGTGTAGACAAATAATGTATAGGAGCTTGGAATGCCTCCGATGAGATGTAACGTCTTTCATCATAGTTATACTGTAGCCTGGGCTTGTACTAAACTATGTATGATGTGTATGACCGTTGGTATATATATGGCAGTTTTATATTACCATGACATATGGATGAACATCTCTGCATTCTGTGTTATCCATCACATTCTGCACTTCCTTGCTAAGTTTGGTCCATCCTTATCTAAACCGTTGTCTTGTTATCTCCTAGGATGGTCAACACCCGCAGCAACCCTGCTACCTCGGAGCAGGGGGATGCCAGTGCAGCTAGGGGTGAAAATCTGCCTCACCCGCCTTCTCTGGCCGAAGTGATGCTGGAGGCGGAAAGAAACAAGCGTGAGACTAACCGCCTGCTAGAGTGGATTGAGCAGAACACTGCACGCCATCAGCGAAATGACTTGGTGTCAATCAATGACTTTATCAAGCTGTACCCACCAAAGTTTAACCATTCCGTCGAGCCCCTCGATGCGGATGACTGGCTTCGCAGCATTACCCACAAGCTATGTTCTGCCAATGTAGCCGAAGCCGACAAGGTTACTTATGCTGCCTATCACCTCGAAGGCCCTGCTAGCCTCTGGTGGGAAAACTTCAAAGCTATACGCCCAGTCGGCCAAATTACTACTTGGGCTGAATTCAGTGAAGCTTTCCGTGAACATCACATTCCGGAAGGTCTCATGGATCGCAAGAGGGAGGAGTTCTGTAATTTCACCCAAGGAAGACTGACTGTGGATGCATATAGTCCTGAATTTGGGAATCTGGCACGTTATGCCCCTGAAGAGGTATCTACTGACGCTAAGAAGCAGGCAAGGTTCCGCAAGGGACTTAGACCTGAGCTTCGCCGCGATCTTCGTCTGCACGAGTGCACCTCCTTTCAGAAGTTGGTCAACAAAGCCATCAGTGCTGAGACAGGCCAGACTGATTATGATGCTTCACGCAAGCACTCCCGTGATTTTGGCTCTTCATCCGGCTCTGGAGCTCAGAAGCGCCGGGTGTGGATCCCAAGCACAGCACTGCCACCCAGGTTCATCCCGAGGCCATCCATTGAGGCGCCTCGTCCCAACCAGCAATTTGCACCGCCCAAGCCCTATGGTGGCCCCGCTGCTAATGCTGCTCCACGCCCCAATGTGGTGACATGCTTCAAGTGTGGAGAGCCGGGTCACTATAGTCGAGAGTGTCCCCAGAACAACCCTAATCAAACTGGAAAGTCCGTTGGCCGTGGTAAGCCCGCGGGAAAGACATTCTACGCCAAGCCAGCCACCACTGCCCGTGGCCATGTCAACTATGTTTCAGCCGAGGAGGCTCATGAGGATCCTAACGTCGTCCTTGGTACGCTCCTTGTTAACTGCCATCCGGCATCTATTCTTTTCGATACTGGAGCATCTCATTCATTCATATCTGAGAACTATGCTCGAATGCATAACACGACATTCTGTGACATGCCCACTTCCATGGTAATTCAAACTCCGGGTTCCAAATGGCAAACTTCTAGAGTAAGCCATGGGAACGAAATTCTTGTCGATAGCCTTGTCTTCCTTGCTTCCTTAATAGCTCTCAAGTCCTCGGACATAAACATCATTTTGGGTATGGACTGGATGTCAGCTCATTATGCTAAGATTGATTGTGCCACTAGAACCGTTCAACTTACTCACCCATCGGGCAAGACAGTCAATGTCTTAACTCGAGTGGCCAAGCGCCAGCTTTACTCCCTAAATGCCAACCCCCTTCCAGACCTTGAGGATGTTCCGGTAGTCCGAGACTTTCTGGATGTCCTTCCAGAAGAACTGCCACGTGTTCCACCTGACAGGGATGTTGAGTTTGTGATAGACCTTGTTCCAGGAACCATTCCAATTTCTAGAAGACCCTACAAGATGGCACCCTTAGAACTAGCCGAGCTTAAGAACCAAATCGATGAGTCCTTGAAAAAGGGTTTCATCCGTCCTAGTTCCTCTCCTTGGGCTTGCCCCGTCCTCTTCATCAAGAAGAAGGATGGAACGGATCGAATGGTTGTAGATTACCGACCTGTCAATCTGGTCACCATCAAGAACAAGTATCCGCTTCCCAGGATCAATGATCTGTATGATCAGCTCGCTGGATCCTCAGTCTTTTCCAAGATGGATTTGAGGTTGGGCTACCATCAAATCAAAATCATAAACGGGGACATTCCCAAAACGGCCTTTGTTACTCGTTATGGCCAATACGAGTACACCGTTATGTCCTTCGGTTTAACCAATGCCCCAGCTACCTTCTCTCGGTTAATGAACTCGGTCTTCATGGAGTATTTGGATAAATTTGTCGTAGTATACCTCGATGACATACTCATCTACTCCAAGAATGAAGAGGAACATGCCGAACATCTAAGGCTGGTATTGATGAAACTTCGAGAGCATCGCCTTTATGCCAAATTCTCCAAGTGTGAATTTTGGTTGCCAGAAGTGACCTATCTAGGCCATGTAATCTCTGGTAAGGGTATTGCTATCAATCCCGAGCGAGTTCAAGCCGTCCTTGATTGGACTCCACCTGAGACGGTCAAGCAAGTTCGGAGCTTCCTTGGCTTAGTGAGCTATTGCCGCCGCTTCGTCGAGAATTTCTCCAAGGTTGCTAAACCTCTAACTGAACTCCTCAAGAAAGATAAAAAGTTCGAGTGGACTCTACAGTGCGAGTTCAGTTTTCAGGAACTGAAAAGACGCCTGACATCTTCTCCCGTACTGGTACCACCAGATTTCTCCAAGGACTTTATTATCTATTGTGATGCCTCGCGACAAGGACTAGGTTGCATACTCATGCAAGATCGTCAGGTAATTGCCTATGCTTCACGGCAATTACACCCACATGAGGAAAATTATCCAACACATGATCTAGAGCTTGCGGCTGTAGTCCATGCACTCAAAACCTGGCGACATTACCTCCTCGGTAATCGTTGCGAGATCTTCACCGATCACCAAAGTTTGAAATATATCTTCACCCAACCAGATTTGAATCTCTGGCAAAGACGTTGGGTCGAGTTGATCTCGGATTACGACTTAGGAATAACTTACACCCCGGGCAAAGCCAATGTCATGGCGGATGCACTAAGTCGTAAATCCTATTGTAACAACCTGATGTTACAACAAAGTCAACCACTTCTCCATGAGGAATTTCTTAAGCTAAATCTTCACATTGTTCCTCGAGGATTCCTATCCACCCTGGTGGCGAAACCTACCCTTACGGATCAGATCATCAAGGCACAGAAGGTAGATCCGGGAATCTCCCGTATTAAGAGAAACATTAAGAAAGGAGTCGCGAATTGTTTCTCCATTGATGATCAAGGTGTCGTATACTTTGGAAATCGCCTAGTGGTTCCAAAGGCACGAAACCTGAGGCGACTGATCCTTAAGGAAGCTCATGAATCCCCTCTCACCATTCATCCCGGTAGTACTAAAATGTATCAAGACCTACGCCAGAGGTTTTGGTGGACTAGGATGAAGAGAGAAATCACTCAATACATTGCTAATTGCGACGTTTGTCGTCATGTTAAAGCAGAGCATCAACGGCCTACTGGCACCCTTCAACCTTTGGCTATTCCCGAGTGGAAATGGGATAAAATAAATATGGATTTCATCACTGGGTTTCCCAGGACCAAGAGAGGGAATAATGCCATCTTCGTCGTGATCGACCGTCTTTCCAAAGTAGCCCACTTTCTACCTGTTCGTGAGAGTATCACCGCTAGCCAGCTAGCCGATTTATACATCTCCCAAATAGTGTCTCTTCATGGTGTTCCATTGGAAATTAACTCAGACCGTGGGAGTCTCTTCACCTCTCGATTTTGGGAAAGTTTCCAAAATGCTACGGGAACTCATCTCTCCTTTAGCACCGCCTTCCATCCTCAGTCAAGTGGTCAAGTAGAACGAGTCAATCAAATTCTGGAAGATATACTCCGAGCCTCTGTCATCTCGTTCGGAATGGGTTGGGAGAATTGCCTTCCATTCGCGGAGTTTCCTTATAAAAATAGTTATCAAGCCAGCTTGGGCAAGGCTCCTTTCGAAGTTCTCTATGGACGAAAATGTCGAACGCCTCTTAACTGGTCAGAAACCGGGGAAAGACAACTCTTTGGCCCGGATATGATTCAGGAAGCAGAAGAACAGGTTCGTGTTATTCGTGAGAAATTGAAAACAGCCCAATCTCGTCAAAAGAGTCAATATGATTGCAAACATAAGCCTATGACTTATGAAGTCGGCGAGAAGGCTTACCTTCGGGTTACTCCGTTAAAGGGAACCCATCGTTTCGGTATCAAAGGCAAATTGGCTCCTCGTTACATTGGACCCTTTCGCATTCTTGCCAAACGGGGAGAAGTTGCCTACCAATTGGAACTACCTTCACATCTTTCCAGAGTTCGCGATGTCTACCACGTTTCTCAACTCAGGCGTTGCTTCACGGATCCTATCTGTGGAGTGGACCACGAAACGCTTGATCTACAAGATAACCTCTCTTATCAGGAATATCCCGTTCGTATCCTTGATCAAGCCAAGCGTACCACTCAACGTCGTAATATCAAGTTTCTCAAGGTTCAATGGTCACACCATTCCGAGAAAGAAGCCACTTGGGAAAGGGAGGATCGTCTTCGACTCGAGTACCCCACCTTCTTTCCGGAGGATCCTAAATCTCGGGACGAGATTCTTTTGAGTGGGGGTGAGTTGTCACACCCTAGCTAGTTCAAGCATTAGAGTGTGCATCATGTTTAATTTCCTTTTAAGTTTGAAATGGGGATGACAGAACCCCCAACACCCCCTGGAAACAACTAGGGTTTACTAAAATTATTTTCAATGAACCTGAAATGCCCTTCTAAAAAAGTTCACTCTCTTTGTCTTGGGTTGGAACCTCTGGCAAAATTGGTGCATAATTTTCTAGGTCAACAGAAGGTCATTGAATTAAATCATAAGTATTTGATTTTGGGCATTTAAATGCTATAAATAATTTAAATGCTCAAACAATTCTGGAAATAAATATTTGCTGTTGGAAATATTCTAAACACAGCCCACAATTATTTTCAGGATTTTTGGAAACGTTTTAGTATTTTTAATAAAGCCCAACAGTTGCAGAAAAAAATAGAAAACAGAAACAAATAAGAAAAAGAGAGAGAGGGAAACCCACTTGGGCCTCACCTGTGCTGGCCAGCCCACCTGGCTCGGCCCAGCCGACTGGCCTTGCCAGTCGTCCTCCTCCTCCCGCCAGGAGGACGAGGAGCGCGTGGCCGGCGCCCGTGGCCACACACCGGCCACCTCCTGCTTCTGCCGACGCCCTGGAGGCGTCTAGGGGTGCCACGCCGACCCCCACGTCCCCCTCTCTCCCTCCCTCACTCTCCCCCTCGTCTCCCTCACCCTCTCCCGCGATGGCCGAGCACGATCCTCGCCACCGTTCGCCGTAGTCGTCACCAGAGCCACCCCCTCGCCTCTCCGACAAGCCCATTAGCTCCGCGCTGCCGTCCTCGACCTCCTCGTCGACTCACGCGACGCCGGACGCCTCCAAGAACCTCCCCGACGTCTTCTTCTTCCTCTGTCCGCCGAGATCGCTGGCAACGCCCCGACGACGTCCGCAACCGCTGTGAGCCCATCTTTCTTCCGTCCCTCTCCCTGCGCTCGTCTGCGTCCTCCAACCCCCTCTGCCATCGAGGCCGAGAGCTCGGCTCCGCCGGCCATGTCGCCGCCATGGCCACAGGCGCGTAAGCTCGAATCCAAGCACGCCTTCATCTTCCACGCGCTCCCAGGAGCCCGTAGCACCATTCCATGCGCCTCACCATGCCCCGCAGCCTCGGTTTCGGCCTCGCCCGAACTCCGGCGGCCGCCAAGGTCGTCGCCGGCGACGTTTCCGGCCACCCTAGCTCCACCCACTACCACCGCTCGATGCGGTTTGCTCCCAGCTATGCGTAGATGCTCTCCGCCATCGTTTTGGTTGCCAGAGCACGAAACCCGGAGCCCTCCGCCGCGTCTGGCCTCGTCGGCGGCTAAACACCGGCGAGTTTGACTTAGTTTGACCCCTGTGTGGGCCCAGGTAGACCCCCCTGAGTCTATGACAGGTGGGGCCGGTGTTCTAATTAGTTTAGGATTAGTTTTAACTAAGTTTAATTAATTCAGTCACTGACATGTGGGCCCAGGCCCCACTGACAGCTAATTAGTGTTAATCTAATTCTGTTAACTAGTTGTGACACTGACAGAGAGGGCCCACCAGTCAGGTTTGACCTGGCCGACCCAGTTGACCCGCTGACGTCACATCTATGTCATGCTGACGCATTAATTCAATTACTGGATTTATTCTTTAATAGGAAATTCCAGAAAATAGTCAAAACTTCTAAAAATCATAGAAAATCAACCATTGCTCCAAATGCAAAGATTTACATATGAAAAATGATCATAAAAATTCAATCTATCCATCTGTAATGGTTTCATGCATGACAAAACAAGTTAACCTTGCTGTTTAAGCAGAATAAGGTGATGCTCTAATAAGGCCATGTTTATTGAGCTAATATTTGAATCTTTGATTCAAATGAGTTCATCCCCTTCTGTTTTAGCTTGCATTAGGCCAAGACACTTTCATCTTGCCATGGCATAGCATGCATCTTATTGTTGCATATTGCCATGTGTTGATTATGCTTCGGTGTGTCTTTCGTGGTAGGTTCTGCCTCCGAGGATAACCCCGGGTATCCGTCTGAAGGGCAGTACCCTACTACCACTACAACAGGCAAGCAACCCATTGATCATTCCGATACAAACCCATGTTCTCGCTTCTGCTCTTGTTTACTGCATTAAGACAACGCGATTCAAACTGCTGTGTGCTACGGTAGTTGAACCCTTATCCTCTGCATGACCTGTCATTGCCATAGTAACTAGATGAAACCCACTAGCATGTGTAGGAGTTGATTGAGCCATGTATGTGATTCCTACCTTGCTATGCCTGCTATGCTTAGAGTTGTGTCAGGTCTGGTTCATCTGGGTGATGGGCTAGAGTGATATGATTATGTCGGTAATATGAGGGATATGTTGAACATGTTTTGGTAAAGGTATCGATGAGAGGCCATGTAGGAGTACATGGTGGGTTGTTTCATTGAGACCGTCCATAAGAACTGAGATCTGTATGTGTGATTTAAGATGCAGTTACTACCGTACATTGGGCCCGAAACCAATGGACCCTCTCGGCTTCTTAAATACCTTAGTACTCTGTCCAGGAGTTGCAAATAGTTTCTGGTGTTTGTAGGTTATGTGTTGGCGTCCGTGCGTAGCATTGACCCTAGGGGTGGGCTATGTTGCGGTAGACACACCATGTCACGGTGTACCGAGTCACCCGTTTGGTGTCTCGGGAACCCTGTTCACATCGTTCGGGGCCGTATGTGGAAACGTCGACCGGACTCCCTGCGGATGGAACCTGGATAGGCGATACACCTGGACCAGAGACTTAAGTGTTTAGGTAGGCCATGGCCGACACCCTCGCTGGGCTTCCGCTTGAAGGTTGCCGAGTACATGTCGTGTAAACGGCGGTAAGTGGTGAAAGCGTGTATGAAGAAGTATACCCCTGCAGGGTTAACATCATCTATTCTAATAGCCGCGTCCATGGTAAAGGACTACTTGGTTTCCTATACAGTTCATAGACAAGTTAATGGATACTACTAAAAGACTCAAGATAAGTGTGAGTACCGAGGATGGCCCTCTCGTAGGATGACGAGAGAGGATCCCCGGTGGAGTATTGTGTTGGTGAGTAGTGGAATCGTGTGCGAAAACTATTTTACTAGTGGAGTACCATAGGATAGCTTAGCCAAGAGTCAAAGCTGACTTGCTGCAATAACCCCACCACCTTCTTGAGAATGAGCATGTATATTAGGTTCTGATGTAAGACTTGCTGAGTACCTTTGTACTCATGTTTGCTCAATTACTGTTTTCAGACGACAACACCGCCCCCTCCGATGGGTTCTACGTAGACCTTGACGTCGACGAGTGACTAGCCACCCAGGTGGTGATCCTGGCCATGGAGGGCCCCATGTAGATAGACAGGCTTCGAGAAGCCTTCTTTCTTTCTAGTGTCTATACTCAGACTAGTTGCTTCCGCATGTGCTTGTATGATTGTTTGACTTGAGTGTTGGGTCATGTGACCCCTATCTGTATGAACTTGTTATGTATGGCTCTTTGGAGCCTTTAAATAAAGTACTTAAGTTGTAGAGTTTTGTTGTGATGCCATGTTGTATGTACTCATATCGGGCATATTGTGTGTATGATTGAAATGCTTGGTATGAGTGGGATCCGACAATCTAGTTGTTTATCCTTGGCAGCCTTTCTTATGGGGAAATGTAGTCTAGTGTTCCTCGAGCCATAGTAGTCCGCTACAGCCTGGTTCACCGGAGTCCTGCTAGCCCAGCACTACTGCTCAGGACACTTGACTGACCGGCATGTGTTTCACGTCGTTCCTATGTCTGTCCTTTCGGGGAAATGTCACGCGGTGACATCCGGAGTCCTGCCTAGCCTGGTACAGCCCGGGTTCCCCGGAGTCCTGTTAGCCCAGTGCTACAGCCCGGAATCACTCGTTGATGACCAACATGCTCGATGTGATTCATGTATGCCTGTCTCCATAGGTCTGTGCCGCTTTGGGTTCACGACTAGCCATGTCGGCCCGGGTTCTCTGTCATATGGATGCTAGCGACACTATCATATACGTGAGCCAAAAGGCGCAAACGGTCCCGGGCCACGGTAAGGCGACACCCATGGGATACCATGCGTGAGGCCGCAAAGTGATATGAGGTGTTACCGGCTAGATCAATGTGGCTTGGAATCGGGGTCCTGACAGCAAGCTCAAGAACAAGACACCATATGAGCTCCTAATTGGGAGAAAGCCTAACGTCAAATACTTTTGGGTATTCGGTTGTAAGTGTTTCATTTTGAACAAGAAATCTCGGTTAGCTAAATTTGATTCTAGAACTTATGAGGGCATATTTGTTGGATATGCATCAAACTCTCATGCTTACTGAGTTCTCAATAAATCCACCGGGTGCATTGAGGAAATGGTAAATGTGGAGTTTGATGAAGATAATGGCTCCCATGTGGAGCAAATTGTTCCTAGTTTTGTAGGTGATGAGGCTCCTTCACAAGCTATAAGAACAATGGGGATAGGCCACATTCTTCCACAAGAAACACCCCATGTCCAAGTAGAAGAAGAAGAAGTAAGAGCCCCTCTTGTGGAGTCTCCACAAGGGAAGTCATCACGGACACCACTTGTACAAGATGCTTCGGGAGATCATGAACCTATCCAAGAACAAGATCAAGTCCCTCATATTCCTGAGCAAGATCAAGAGCAAATTCTTCCAAATAATGAAGAACAAATCGTTGAGGCTCAAGATCAAGCTCAAGGTCATGATCAAGATCAAGATCAACCCCAACCACATGTGTCTTCATCGTTATCACTTCCTAATGAGAAAGAACTTGTGGTTGCAAAGAGAAGAGTGTCTCCAAGGCTAAAACAATCCCAAGGGCAAGCTTCTTCATCAAGTCCAAAACCAAGTGAAGAAGAGCTTGACCTCAAAGAGCAAAAAGTGGCCGCCAAGCTAAAACATCTTCAACACCTCACCGAGAACGTCTACGGAAGCATCAAAAAGGGGGTAACTACTCGTAGACATTTGGCAAACTTTTGTGAACATCACTCGTTTGTCTCTTGTGTTGAGCCCCTTAAGGTGGAAGATGCACTTGACGATTCGGATTGGATAGATGCCATGCATGAAGAACTCAACAACTTCACCTGCAACAAAGTGTGGACCCTTGTAGAAAGACCCAAGGAATTTCTTATTGTCATTGGAACAAAGTGGATTTTCAAGAACAAACAATATGAACATGGACAAGTAATAAGGAACAAGGCAAGGTTAGTGGAACAAGGTTTCACCCAAGTTGAAGGTTTGGACTTTGGTGAAACTTTTGTCCCCATTGCCCGTCTCGAATCCATTCGCATCTTGCTTGCTTATGCCTCTCATCATGAGTTGAAATTATATCAAATGGATGTTAAGAGTGCATTTCTTAATGGTCCTCTTAAGGAGTTGGTGTATGTCAAGCAACCTCTCGATTTTGAAGACCCCGATCATGCCTCTCACGTTTATGAACTCCATAAGGCACTCTATGGACTCCAACAAGCACCTCGTGCTTGGTATGATCACCTTACGGCGTTCCTAAGCGAGAAGGGGTTCCAGATTGGGGTAATAGATTCCACTCTCTTTACAAAGAGGGTAAAAGGAGAGTTGTTTGTTTGCCAAATATATGTTGATGATATTATCTTTGGGTCCACTAACCATTCTATTAATGTTGAGTTTGAGAATCTTATGACTAAGGAATTTGTGATGAGCATGATGGGAGAGTTGAAGCTCTTTCTCGGTTTTCAAGTGAAGCAATTGAGAGGAGGAACCTTCATCAATCAGTCTCGTTTATCCAAGACATGCTCAAGAGATTCAAAATGCAAGATGTCAAGCCAATGAAGACACCCATGCCCACAAATGGTCAACTTCATCTTGATCCAAATGGTAAAGAAGTGGATCAAAAGGTATATCGCTCTATGATCGGTTCCTTGCTTTACCTTTGTGCATCTAGGCCAGATATTATGTTAAGTGTGTCTATGTGTGCTTCAATCTGCTCCTAAGGAGAGCCACTATTCGGCAGTGAAAAGGATCCTTCGATATTTGGTTCATACCCCAAACTTGGGCCTTTGGTATCCCAAGGGATCATCATTTGAGTTAATGGGTTACTCAGCTTCGGATTGGGCCGGAGACAAGGTTGATCGCAAGTCCACTTTCGGTTCATGTCAATTCTTAGGGAGGTCGTTGGTAAGTTGGTCTTCAAAGAAGCAAAATTGTATATCTCTCTCCACAGCCGAAGCCGAGTACATTGCTGCTGGAAGTTGTTGTGCTCAATTATTATGGATGAGGCAAACTTTGATGGATTATGGTGTCAAATGTGACAAAGTGCCTCTTTGGTGTGACAATGAAAGTGCCATCAAGATTGCCGAGAGTCCGATTCAACATAGCAAGACCAAGCATATTGAGATTCGCCATCATTTCATTAGAGATCATGTGGACAAGGGAAACACTGAGTTACTCCATGTCAACACCGAGAATCAACTAGCCAACATCTTCACCAAGCCTCTTGAAGAAGCAAGATTCCGCGAGTTAAGGCATGAGCTAAATATCATGGATATTAGTAACTTGGGATGAAATTATTGCTCATACACACATACTCATGTATTATCTTGCTTAGATGTAGGCACATGTCTAGGGGGAGCTAGCTCAACTCATGAGCTATCTTATCCTAGAAGTGCATAAATCAAACACAATCTTTCACATTAGCCACTTTAGGTGGTACTTGTGATTCAAAGTTGATTATTGGTCTTGGGCCCAAGGTTCATATCTTCGCGGTGCCATACCAAATAAACTCAAACATGGTGGCCTCAGCCACCGCCCTCTCTTGAGGGTTGTGTCCGTGTTTGTTTTGTGTGTGTGGTGTGTTGTGTTGTGTTTTCTTGTTTTTCCCTGGGTGGGTGTTTCTCGCTTCTCTGTTGGTACAAGTGCTCCACATATACCCTTCTCATAGTGATAGGACATTCCTCGCGGCGTATTCAGAAATATAAATCACGTTTTTTGTGAAGAAGGGGTAAGAGTCTACACTCAGCCCTTTATTCAACAAAAATCACTCATGTCAAAATTCCTGAATACCCCGTGCCCACGGGCTCTGTACCATGCGCACGGGGCTCACTTAGCCCGTGCGCACAAGGTCTACAGTTTCTGGCCCTGAAGAGGTGGGGCGTGGGGGGGCTTGGGTTCATTCCCACACATTCGCCCCCTCCACTCCCCCGGAAACCCCCAGCGCCGCCGCCGTCGCCTCCGCTCGCCGGAGCTCCTCCGGGCTTCGTAGGGCTTCTTCCTCCGTGGATCTGCATCAAGGTGGGGTCCTCCTCCGGTTGGTCCTGTCCCCTTGATCTCTCTCCATAAGTTCCTATCTAGTTTTTAGCTTTAGGGTTTCCTTGCTCCATAGATTCATTTGGCCTCAACTAAATTTTAGATAGAATTCGAGTGCATAGATCCTTTGGTCCCTCTGCTGCACCCACTCCCGGATTTCAATTTGGAAGTGGCTACCACTGGGAGACCCCCGTGTCCACGGTCCTGTACCGTGCGCAGACCCCCATGCCCATGGTGTCTAAACCCTCGTGCGCACGGGCTCTCCAGGAACTATTTTGCTTGAATTCTGTCTAACTCCTTGCCATCCATCTTGCACTTGTACTCATTTGTGTTTCGTGCTTTGTGTTGTTGGGTGTTTGCGTGTGTTTCAGATTCCGCTGACAAGAGGGTTGAGCTTCATCGCAAGTGCCCAAAAGGAGGATCAAAGGATTTCACGATTGCTCATTGGCAGCCATCCAAAGGCATGGGTCAGGAGTTTGGGTCAGGTCAGGGCCGTGTTCACCGTGCAGCCTCAAAGCGGCCCGTTGTTGAGACCTCCGATAATTCTGAGGAAGATTATGACTCGCAAGATGATGCTTACTATGACAACCCCAATGTTGATGATGAGACAAAAGAAGAGGATGATCGTGTTGAGGAAGATGAAGAGGAAGAGGTGTCTAGTCCCGAGAAAGCCATTCCGGGTGGGCGTGACCTCCGGAATATGCCTCTTGCCAAGTGGACCAAGCCAGAGATCTGGGCTGAGAGACAGAGCCATCCTTATGCAGCTGCCACTAGTATGTGAGTGGATCCCCGCTTCAAGAACGAATTTCAGCAAAGGGTCTATCATGAGCTTCTTATGACCAAGTCAAAGAAGTTTGCTCCTCACAAGCAAGTCAACACTGAGAGTTTGCGCGACAATGATCATCTGTATCCCGGTATGTGCTCCGCTCTTGGCATATTGGGTCTTATTCTGTTTGTCACCTTCAACCATCCCTATAATGAAGATCTAGTGATGCAGTTCTTTGCCACTCTATATTTCTCCAATGACTCTGCTCGCACACTCACTTGGATGTCCGGAACGCATCGGTGCTCGGCTCCTATGGCAAAGTTCTCGGAGATCATTCCCTACCCATTTATGGATGCAGAGGCTGTTTCTGATGAGTTTGGCATTGTTAGGGAAAGTAGGTAGCGCACTAAGGATGAGATTGCCTTTGCTTACAAACAAGAGAAGTCATTTTTCACTGGGTCAGTCAAAGATCTCTTGCCCCTCTATGACACCATGCGCCATATCTTGAGGTATACCCTCACTCCAAAGGTCGGGGATTCTCATAACATTCGGAGCTCCATGCTAGATGTCTTTGTGTATCTTCATCAGAAGAAGAAAGTGGATGTTCTGGATTTCATGTACTATGAGCTTCGTCAGTGTGTGCAAGAGAACAAGTCCTTGATCTATGCTCCATTCATACAGGCTTTGATTGATACCGTCTGTCCTGCCAAGTACATTGCCTCCTTCAAGACCTCTGTTCCCAAGCGCAACACCAACTGGACCCCAGCTGCTCCTGCTCATTATGTGCCTATCAAAAAGGGGCGCAACCCTAGGCCTGAGGATTGTGCCACTTACACTCGAGGCATGTCCTCTACTGCATGGATCCCTCGTGGTAAGGCCAAGTCTGTTGGTTCTGAGGCCGTCTTTTCCAGGGGAGAGAAGAAGTCTCTGTTCAAGACCTTGAGCAACATGTTCAAGATGTGCCAGTCAATTCAGCTCCGTCAGATCAAGGAAATCAACAAGGAGAAGCTTGTTCGGCGTGAGCAGAAGACAGCAAGGGCTGCAACTGGTGAGGTGGTCACTCCAGGTTCAGAGGACAACGACAGTGAGGCCACTGCTCGATCTTGCCCGATGGCCGGGTGGCGTTTTGATGATGATGATGCCTCGAGTGTTCCTCCTCTTGTCTAGTGGGTCTGGGTGTCGTGTTTACGGCTAGGACTACTGGGGTCTCTAATCCCATTTGCTCCCCTAGCTTTCGTCTCTCAGTGTCAGTTTCTGCCATTTTTCTCCTTTTTGTTGTCTTGATGACAGAGGGGGAGAAGTGGTGTGTTCGTGGGTGTGTTGTGTGCATTGAGATCTCAAGCCTCGTGTTTTTCGTTGTTGGTTGGTTTTAGTTGGCTTGAGATACTCTTATTTACTTTCTGTATGTGTGGTTGTGAGACTCTAGCTTTATCAGTGAAACTATTGCAATTATATCCTTATGCTTATATTGGGTCTCACTTTATTTGCTCACCACACTTTGTGATGAGATCTAGGCACCGTTATAGGGGGAGATTGAAAGTGCAAGTGGCACTTATACTATATTTTGGTGTGATGACAATGTGATTCGTTGAACTAATATCGGTTGCTAAAGTTTATATCAGGATATTGGTTATAAGTGCCCACGGTGGAGATGTGCGACCCCCCATTTCCGGAAGGGCAAAGGCGTGGTCTTTCAACGCTTCAAAGGTTTTAGTTTTGGTTTGCTTCGAGTCGTAGGAAAGACCGCACTATTAAGAGGGGTTTGTGTGGATGAAAGTCGTGTGGGAATGCCATTACCGAGCCTTACTCTCTTATCCTTCCCACTCCGACCACCTAAAGAACCTAGTGTGTGCGCTGTGGTACTCAGAAAGCTTGCAACAGAAAGTTACTGGGTACCCCATGCGCACGGGGTCCTTTGACCCCCGTGCGCACGGGGTACTGCGTAACTCTCTGAGTACCCCGTCCGCACGGGGTCTTTTGACCCCCGTACGCACGGGGTACTGCGTAACTCTCTGAGTACCCCGTGCGCAAGGGGCTGACTTAGTCCGTGCGCACGGGGTCCAACGGGCAGAAATCCCCACCAGCCAAGAACACTAATGTCTTGTTGAGCTCCACCATTGCTACACCCCATTTTGCTCAATACTCTCAATCCCTCCACCCAAACTTATTGAAACTTTGGGGATTGGGAGAGCAAGACCCGATCTACAACTTGACCAAACCAAATCGAGTTCTCCGCAACATTTCTTCCCCATTGACTTGTTAGTCTTGGAGCTTGGGCTCCTAGGCGGTTAGAGGTTCCTCTGGAAGCTTCCTTTCCTATGGTGTGCTCTGGAGAAGTTTGTAAAGGTGTGGTGGTCGTCTTCAAGACCAACCCTGAGTGATTCGAGGCTCATCCGTTGGGGGTGACTCGAAGGAGAATACGGTGAGCCTTCGGTGGCGTTCCGCAAGCTTTGGCTCTGGCACTGCTCCAAACGGAGAGTAGCTCTTCCCCAAGGAAGAGTGAACTTTGGGTTAAAATCCGCATCCTAGTCTCACTTGTGGTTAATCCTTTCCCGCACCTTACTTTGTTGTTGTATGCTTGTTGGCTTGCTAATTAGGTTGTTGCCTAACATATTTATCTTGGAGCTTGCTTGTCATATAGGTTGCATTCACCTAGTTGCATATCTAGTGAACTCCTTTATACGCAAAACCTTAAAAATAACAAGAAAGATTAAAATTTGTAGTCTCCTATTCACCCCCCCTCTAGTCGACCGTATCGATCCTTTCAGCGTGATTTTTGGAACAAACATGATCCAGTGGACTTGGAGTGGACGTCAAGCAACCAACGAGGAGTCCATGAGGAAAGGGGCGCGCCTACCCCCTGGGTGCACCCTCCCCCTCGTGGGCCCCTCATGGCTCAACTGACCTACTTCTCCCTCATATATATGTTCACATACCCCAAAACATCCAGGAGCACCACGAAACCCTATTTCCACTGCCGCAACCTTCTGTACCCAAGAGATCCCATCTTGGGGCCTTTTTCGGAGCTCCGCCGGAGGGGGCATTGATCACGGAGGGCCTCTACATCAACTCCATGGCCCCTCCGATGATGTGTGAGTAGTTTACTTCAGACCTTCGGGTCCATAGCTAGTGGCTAGATGGCTTCTTCTCTCTTTGGATCTCAATACAAAGTTCTCCTCGATCTCCTTGGAGATCTATTCGATGTAACTCTTTTTGCGGTATGTTTGTCGAGATCCGATGAATTGTGGGTTTGTGATCAAGTTTATCTATGACCAATATTTGATTCTTCTCTGAAATCTTTTATGCATGATTGGTTATCTTTGCAAGTCTCTTCGAATTATCAATTTGGTTTGGCCTACTAGATTGATCTTTCTTGCAATGGGAGAAGTGCTTAGCTTTGGGTTCAATCTTGCGGTGGTCGATCCCAGTGACAGCAAGGGAAACGACATGTATTGTATTGTTGCCATTGAGGATAAAAAGATGGGGTTTATATCATATTGCTTGAGTTTATCCCTCTACATCATGTCATCTTACCTAAGGTGTTACTCTGTTCTTATGAACTTAATACTCTAGATGCATGCTGGATAGCGGTCGATGTGTGGAGTAATAGTAGTAGATGCGGGCAGGAGTTAGTCTACTTGTCGCGGACATGATGCCTATATACATGATCATGCCTAGATATTCTCATAATTATTCACTTTTCTATCAATTGCTCGACAGTAATTTGTTCACCCACCGTAATACTTATGATATGTTGAGAAAAGCCACTAGTGAAACCTATGCCCCCTGGGTCTATTCTCCATCATATAAGTTTCCAATCTATTTTGCAATCATTACTTTCAATCTATATCATAAAAATACCAAAAATATTTATTTTATCATTATTATCTCTATCAGATCTCACTTTCGTAATTGACCGTGAAGGGATTGACAACCCCTTTCTTGCGTTGGTTGCGAGGTTATTATTTGTTTGTGTAGGTACGAGGGACTTGCGTGTGGCCTCCTGCTGGATTGATACCTTGGTTCTCAAAAACTGAGGGAAATACTTACGCTACTTTGCTGCATCACCCTTTCCTCTTCAAGGGAAAACCAACGCAGTGCTCAAGAGGTAGTCATACGTCTGCGTCGTATCTACTTTTCCAAACACTTTTTCCCTTGTTTTGGACTCTAACTTGCATGATTTGAATGGAACTAACCCAGACTAACGATGTTTTCAGCAGAATTGCCATGGTGTTATTTTTGTGTAGAAATAAAAGTTCTCGGAATGACCTGAAAATCAACAGAGAATTATTTTGGAATATATGATAAATACTGGAAGGAAGATCCACGGCAGGGAGGCCTCCACCTGTCCACGAGGGTGGGGGGCGCGCCCTACCCCCTGGGCGCGCCCCCCTGCCTCGTGGGCCGCCTGACGCTCCACCGACCTCAACCCTGACTCCATATATTCACTTTCGGGGAGAAAAAAATCAAGGAGAAGGATTCATTGCGTTTTATGATACGGAGCCGCCGCCAAGCCCTAAACTCTCTCGGGAGGGCTGATCTTGAGTCCATTCGGGGCTCCGGAGAGGGGAATCCGTCGCCATCGTCATCATCAACCTTCCTCCATCACCAATTTCATGATGCTCACCTCCGTGTGTGAGTAATTCCATCGTAGGCTTGCTGGACGGTGATGGGTTGGATGAGATTTCTCATGTAATTGAGTTAGTTTTGTTAGGGTTTGATCCCTAGTATCCACTATGTTCTGAGATTGATGTTACTATGCTTAATGCTTGTCACTACGGCCCAAGTGCCATGATTTGAGATCTGAACCTATTATGTTTTCATCAAAATATGGGAGTTCTTGATCCTATCTTACAAGTCTATAGTCACCTATTATGTGTTATGATCCGTTAACCCCGAAGTGACAATAATCGGGATACTTACCGATGATGACCGTAGTTTGAGGAGTTCATGTATTCACTATGTGTTAATGCTTTGTTCGGTACTCTATTAAAAGGAGGCCTTAATATCCCTTAGTTTCCAATTGGACCCCGCTGCCACGGGAGGGTAGGACAAAAGATGTCATGCAAGTTCTTTTCCATAAACACGTATTACTATATTTGGAATACATGCCTACATTACATTGATGAACTGGAGCTAGTTCTGTGTCACCCTAGGTTATGACTGTTACATGATGAACCGCATCCGGCATAATTCTCCATCACCGATCCATTGCCTACGAGCTTTCCATATATTGTTCTTCGCTTATTTACTTTTCCGTTGCTACTGTTATCATCACTATAAAACACCAAAAATATTACTTTTGCTACCGTTACCTTTTACCACCGCTACCATTACTATCATATTACTTTGCTACTAAATACCTTGCTGCGGATATTAAGTTTCCAGGTGTGGTTGAATTGACAACTCAGCTGCTAATACTTGAGAATATTCTTTGGCTCCCCTTGTGTCGAATCAATAAATTTGGGTTGAATACTCTACCCTCAAAAATTGTTGCGATCCCCTATACTTGTGGGTTATCAAGACTATTTTCTGGCGCCGTTGCCAGGGAACATAGCTCTATTCTTTGAGTCACTTGGGATTTATATCTGCTTATCATTATTAAAAACTTGAAAGACGCTAAAACCAAGATTTATTCCTCAACTACGAGGGGAGGTAAGGAACTGCCATCTAGCTTTGCACTTGATTCACCTTCTGTTTTGAGTAAGCTTGCGACACCTATACGTGCTTCTGCTATTAATTCTGATATGTCGCATGTTATTGATGATGCCACTTCTGCTATGCATGATACTTATGATGAAACTACTTCTATGCTTGATACTATTGTGCGACTTGGTGAATTTCTTGATGAACAACTTGCTAGGGCTAGAGAGAATGAAATTATTGAAACCGATAATATTGATGAAAGTGATGATGAAGACTCTCCCCCTAGATATGAATTGCCTGTTGTTCCTGAGGGCTATGTTATGGATGAAGAAACTGCTAGAGATTTTCTTGCTTGCAATGATAGGAGTTATCTTAAGAAACTATTAGCTTAGCTGAAACAAAAAACTCTGAATGCTAGAATGAAATATGATCCTGCTTATGCTACTTCATCTATCTTTGTTACTGATAAGGATTATGAATTCTTTGTCGACCCTGATATAATTACTTTGGTTGAATTTGATCCTTTCTATGGTTATGAATCTGAGACTGTTGTGGCACATCTTACTAAATTAAATGATATAGCTACCCTTTTCACTAATGATGAGAAAACTCGCTACTATTATATCCTCAAATTATTTCCGTTCTCATTAAAGGGTGATGCTAAGATATGGTTTAATTCTCTTGATCCTGGTTGTGTGCGTAGTCCCCAGGATATGATTTATTACTTCTCTGCTAAATATTTCCCTGCTCATAAGAAACAAGCTGCTTTAAGGGAAATATATAATTTTGTGCAAATTGAAGAAGAGAGTCTCCCACAAGCTTGGGGGAGGCTTCTCCAATTACTTAATGCTGAGCCTGATCATCCTCTTAAGAAAAATGAAATACTTGATATCTTTTATAATGGACTAACTGATGCTTCCAAAGACCACCTGGATAGTTGTGCTGGTTGTGTTTTCAGGGGAAGGACAACAGATGAAGCTGAAAGTTTATTGAATAATATGTTAACCAATTAAAATAATTGGACACTTCCTGATCCAATTCCTGATCCAATTCCTAAACCAACTCCTAATCCAACTCCGAAGAAAAGGGGTATTCTATTTCTCAGTCCTGAAGATATGCAAGAGGGAAAGAAATCTATGAAGGAAATGGTATTAAAGTTGAAGATGTTAATAATTTACCTCCTATTGAAGAAATACATGGTCTTAATTTACCTCCTATTGAAGAAATACATGGTTTTAATCCATCACCTATTGAAGAAACACATGGTCTTGATAACCCGACACAGGTAGTAAAGGTAAATTCTCTCTATAGATATGATAAAGCTGAAATCCCTCTTACTAAGGTTGCTAGCCCATGATTGGATGAGTTTGATGACTTTATGGTTAAGTAAGAAAACTTCAATGCTTATTTTGGTACAGAATTAAAACGCAATGCTTATATGATTGAACACTTGAGTGATTATATGGCTAATGTTAAAGGTGAACTAAAACTTATTAGTAAGCATGCTTCTATTGTTACCACTCAAGTAGAACAAGTACTTAAAGCTCAGAATGATTTGCTCGATGAATTGAATAGTAAAAATAATGATTTTTGTTGTTAGAGTGGCCACTAGAACTGGTAGGAACCTTTGTATCCTAAAGGCCATCCTAAGAGAATTGAGCAGGATTCTCAAAGAAATAATGTAGACGCACCTCGTCCTTCTAAGAAGAAGAAAAAGAAAAATGATAGGACTTTGCATGCTTCTAGTGAACCTATTGTAGACACACCTGAGAATCCCAATGATATTTCTATTTCTGATGTTGAAACACAATCTGGTAATGAACATGAACCTAGTAATAATGTTAATGATGATGTTCATGTTGATGCTCAACCTAGTAATGACAACGAAGTAGAGATTGAACCTACTGCTGATCTTGATAACCCACAATCAAAGAATCAATGTTTTGATAAGAGAGACTTTGTTGCTAGGAAGCACGGTAAAGAAAGAGAACCATGGGTTCAGAAACCCATGCCGTTTCCTCCTAAACCACCCAAGAAAAAGGATGACGAGGATTTTGAGTGCTTTGCTGAAATGATTAGACCTATCTTTTTGCGTATGTGATTAATTGATATGCTCAAAATGAATCCTTATGCTAAATATATGAAGGAAGTTGTTACAAATAAGAGAAAGATACCGGAAGATGAAATTTCCACCATGCTTGATAATTATACTTTTAAGGGTGGAATACCAAAGAAACTTGGAGTTCCAAGAGTACCAACTACACCATGCTCCATTAAAAGAAACTATGTTAAAACTGCTTTATGTGATCTTAGAGCCGGTGTTAGTGTTATGCCACTCTCTTTATATCATAGACTTGATTTGAATAAGTTGACACCTACTGAAATATCTTTGCAAATGGCTGATAAATCAACTGCTATACCTGTCGGTATTTGTGAGGATGTGCCTGTTGTGGTTGCAAACGTTACTATTTTAACGGACTTTGTTATTCTTGATATTCCCGAGGATGATAGTATGTCTATTATTCTTGGAAGACCCTTTTTGAATACTGCAGGGGCTGTTATAGATTGCACCAAAGGCAATGTCACTTTTCATGTTAATGGTAATGAGCATACGCTACACTTTTCGAGGAAACAACCTCAAGTCCACAGTATCAATTCTATTGGAAAAATTCCATCGATTATTTTTGGAGGTTTTGAATTTCCTCTTCCTACTGTAAAGAAGAAATTTGATATTCTTATTTTTGGGGATGTGCATATCCCCATTGAGGTAACCTAGTGTTATTCGAAAATTCCCCGGTTCCATGTTACTCGGAATGAGTTTGTTAACAAGACCTGATCAACCTTGTTAGTGGATTCCGTTTGATGAGGATGAGATGGATGAATTTAGAAAACACAAATCTCTGTAGCCTCTTTTTACTTTTTGTTATTTATATTAAATAAAGCAAAATAGTATTTTTTCTGTCTGTTTTCTGAATTATCAATGCAACAGAAAATATCCTGAAAATAAAAGTTCTCCAAATGCCCTGAAAATTAAATATGATTTTTTCTAGAATATTTGAGAATATCTGGCACTGAAAACACAGCAGGGAAAGCAAGCACCTGGCCACGAGGGTGGAGGGCGCACCCACCCCCCTAGGCGCGCCCCTTGCCTCGTGGGCCCACAGTGCCTCCCCTCTAGTTATTCCAGCTACCACACTCCTTCCTCCCACAAACACCACCAACCAGCTCAAACCCGAGCCCAAGCTCATCTTGCTGCCATTTTCGATCTCCTTGCTCAAAGCACCTCTCACAATACTGCTTTGGGAGATTGTTCCTTGGTATGTGATTCCTCCAATGGTCCAATTAGTTTTTGTTCTAGTGCTTTATTCATTGCATATTTTTGCTGCTTAGGTGACTCTGTTCTTGAGCTTGCATGTCAAATTTATATGGTCAAAAGTAGTTTTGATGCATGATATTGCCTCTAGGCACTTGTAGGAGTAGTTGCTATCAATATTGTTGAGTTTGGTTCACTTTTATTTTGAGGTTACTAAAAATTTCAGAAAATTTCAGAAAAAGATGAAGAGATTTTTGAGGGGCTCATCGAGCCGAAGCTCGAAGGATAAGAAAAGTGAGGAGGATAAGAGGCCCGAGTATAATCTCCCTCGCACCGCGGAGGTTCGGCCGTGTGAATGGCCTTGTGATAATTTCTTGAGAGCAGATGGGATTTATGATGATTTCTATGAATTTGCTGAGAATGCAGGCCTCACCGCCTTCCTCCACGACCAACGTGAACAGTATCTCTTACTCACCAATATCTTTGTGCAAAATTTTCATTTCCATGCTAGGATCTCACCACCTATGGTGGAATTTTATTTATATGATGAGCATAAGGAGATGTCACTTCAAGATTTTTTTCGGGTTTGTTTGATCCCTTTCGAGGGCAGCATAGAGGAACCACATCGTGACGATGTGGATGGGTTTATTGATACCACTACTGTAGGGGAAACGAGGAAGGTTTCCGACGCACGAATTACTAGCATACACTTTCCTATTCTACGTTACTTTGCTATATTTGCTAGTAGATGCTTAATTGGGCGCGGAAACTATGGAAACCTGAGTGCCCCTGATATTGTTATTTTGTGCCATGCCTTATTTCGTGATGACACATTCAGTATGGGCGCTATTATTGCAAAGCGGTTAAATCTTAACCGTACTAAGGGCCCCGTCCATGGAGGCATCTTCGCTTCGCGCCTCGCTGCACACTTTAACATACCTATTAGGCATTATGAGAAATAAGAAAAATTGTTGCCTCCTATTTATCTAGATTATAAGAGTATGGCAGCACATGATTTTATTGTTAAGAATAGGGAAAAGGTGCTTAAGTACAAATTAATATTTGGTAAAAATCACCCTGAGACTATTACCTTTCTTGCTCCTTCCTTGTTTGATTTATCTGCATGCAAGTACCTTTTTCCGTTGGAGGCCATTCACGCCTACCGGAACCCTACATCAGCTACACAGCTAGAGCCGGAACCACAATTCGATCCTCCACAACAGTCTGATTACCAGTGGGATCCGGAGGTGATTGCCAACCAGTGGCAATCCGAGGCTTCTTCACAGTACGACCCCAACTATTACTATGGATATCCGCCAGGCTAGCCGTGGCCATAGACCAACTTAGGCCAAAAGCCTAAGCTTGGGGAGTATGTATTCCTCATCGACATTACATTTATGTTCACACACTCATTGCTTGCTGTTGGTGCTCATACTTTTTCATTGTATCATCCATGCTAGTTTATTTTCCTTTTTATGCTTTCTTCTTTGTGTTTGATAAATCTTAATAAAAAACAAAATAGAAATAAAAAAACTAGTTGTAGCCTTTAATTAGTTTACTTTCCATGCTTGTAGTAGTAATTAAAAAGAAAACCCAAAAAGATTTCTCGTTCTTCTTTTGCTTGTTGGGAGCTTTCCTATGTAAATAGTTTTATTTCTTTTCTTTGGGGGTTGAGAGGAGAAGACCATAATTAAAATGTTAAAGTGGCTCTTATATGCATTATTGTTGATCTGGCAAAAGAGCCCATATTACCTTGTCTTCTCACTTGAATTGAATGCTTGCAGATTCCAGCTAAGTCCAATGCACGTGCACTATTATTATTATTCACATCATTCGGTCGTGCAAGTGAAAGGCAATAATGATGATTATATGATGAACTTATTGAGATGAGAAAAGCTAGTATGAACTCGACCTCTCTTGTTTTTGTAAATATGATTAGTTCATCGTTCCTGATTTAGCCTATTATGAATAAACATGTTTGCAATGACAATTAGAGATTATAGTTGGTTATGCCATGCTTAATTAGCTAGAAGCTTATAATGGTTTACCTTGCGTGCCAACATGCTATTAAAATGGTTGTGATGTGGTATGATAGGGTGGTATCCTCTTTTGAACGATTCGAGTGGCTTGACTTGGCACATGTTCACGCATGTAGTTGAAACAAAATCAACATAGCATCTATGATATTTATGTTCATGGTGCATTATATCCTACAAAATCAACATAGCCTCTATGAAACAAAATCAAAAAGGTAGTGATACATCTCCGTCGTATCTACTTTTCCAAACACGTTTGCCCTTGTTTTGGACTCTAACTTGCATGATTTGAATGGAACTAACCCGGACTGACGCTGTTTTCAGCAGAATTGCCATGGTTTTATTTTTGTGCAGAAATAAAAGTTCTCGGAATGACCTGAAAATCAACAGAGAATTATTTTGGAATATATAATAAATACTGGAAGGAGGATCCACGTTAGGGGGGCCTCCACCTGTCCACGAGGGTGGGGGCGCGCCCTACCCCCCTAAACGCGCCCCCTGCCTCTTGGGCCCCCTGACGCTCCACCGACCTCAACCCTGACTCCATATATTCACTTTCGGGGAGAGAAAAATCAGGGAGAAGGATTCATCAAGTTTTACGATACGGAGCCGCCGCCAAGCCCTAAACACTCTCGGGAGGGCTGATCTGGAGTCTATTCGGGGCTCCGGAGAGGGGAATCCGTCGCCATCATCATCATCAACCTTCCTCCATCACCAATTTCATGATGCTCACCGCCGTGTGTGAGTAATTCCATTGTAGGTTTGCTAGACGGTGATGGGTTGGATGAGATTTATCATGTAATCGAGTTAGTTTTGTTAGGGTTTGATCCCTAGTATCCACTATGTTCTGAGATTGATGTTGCTATGACTTTGCTATGCTTAATGCTTGTCACTAGGGCCCGAGTGCCATGATTTGAGATCTGAACCTATTATGTTTTCATCAATATATGAGAGTTCTTGATCCTATCTTGCAAGTCTATAGTCACCTATTATGTGTTATGATCCGTTAACCCCGAAGTGACAATAATCAGGATACTTACCGGTGATGACCGTAGTTTGAGGAGTTCATGTATTCACTATGAGCTAATGCTTTGTTCCGGTACTCTATAAAAATGAGGTCTTAATATCCCTTAGTTTCCAATAGGACCCCGCTACCACGGGAGGGTAGGACAAAAGATGTCATGCAAGTTCTTTTCCATAAGCATGTATGACTATATTCGGAATACATGCCTACATTACATTGATTAAATGGAGCTAGTTTTGTGTCACCCTAGGTTATGACTGTTACATGATGAACCACATTCAGCATAATTCTCCATCACCGATCCATTGCCTACGAGCTTTCCATATATTGTTCTTCGTTATTTACTTTTCCGTTGCTACTGTTATCATCACTATAAAACACCAAAAATATTACTTTTGCTACCATTACCTTTTACCACCGCTACCATTACTATCATATTACTTTTCTACTAAATACCTTGCTGCAGATATTAAGTTTCTAGGTGTGGTTGAATTGACAACTCAGCTGCTAATACTTGAAATATTCTTTGGCTCCCCTTGTGTTGAATCAATAAATTTGGGTTCAATACTCTACCCTCGAAAACTGTTGCGATCCCCTATACTTGTGGGTTATTAGGTAGCAATGAGCAAGCAAGTTGGATGCACACCCACTTAGTTTCAGTTTGAGATTTCATACACTTATAGCTCTTAGTGCATCCGTAGCATGGCAATCCCTACTCCTCTCATTGACATCAATTGATGGGCATCTCCATAGCCCGTTGATTAGCCGCGTCGAGGTGAGACTTTATCCTTTTGTGTCTTCTCCACACAACCTCCACCATCATATTCTATTCCACCTATAGTTCTATGTCCATGGCTCACGCTCATGTATTGCGTGAAAGTTCAAAAGGTTTGAGAACGTCAAAAGTATGAAACAATTGCTTGGCTTGTCATCGGGGTTGTGCATGATTTGAATGCTTTGTGTGGTGAAGATGGAGCATAGCCAGACCATATGATTTTGTAGGGATAACTTTCTTTGGCCATGTTATTTTCAAAAGACAAGATTGCTTTATTAGTATGCTTGAAATATTATTGTTTTAATATCAAATGATAGACTATTGCTTTGAATCACTCGTGTCTTAATATTCATGCCATGATTAGATTACATGATCAAGATTATGCTAGGTAGCATTCCACATCAAAAATTATCTTTTTTATCATTTACCTACTCGAGGACAAGCAGGAATTAAGCTTGGGGATGCTGGTACGTCTCCGTCGTATCTATAATTTTTTATTGTTCCATGCCAATATTATACAACTTTCATATACTTTTGGCAACTTTTTATACTATTTTTGGTACTAACATATTGATCCAGTGCCCAGTACCAGTTCCTGTTTGTTGCATGTTTTTTGTTTCGCGGAAAATCCATATCAAACGGAGTCCTAACGGGATAAAAATTGACGCAGATTTTTTTTGGAATATATGTGACTTTTGGGAAGTGAAATCAATGCGAGACGATGCTCGATGGGCCCACGAGGCACGGGCAGGCGTGCCTCTGACCCTCATGGCCACCCCGTAAGGTAGTTGATGCCCTTCTTTCGCTGCAAGAAAGCTAATATCCGGATAAAAATCGTGTCCAAAATTCATCCCAATCGGAGTTACGGATCTCCGGGAATATAAGAAATGGTGAAAGAGCAGAATCTGGAACGCTGAAACAGAGAGAGACAGAGAGACAAATCCAATCTCGGAGGGGTTCTCACCCCTCCCATGCCATGGAGGCCATGGACCAGAGGGGAAACCCTTCTCCCATCTAGGGAGAAGGTCAAGGAAGAAGAAGAAGGGGGGCTCTCTCCCCCTCTCTCCCAGTGGCGCCGGAACGCAGCCGAGGCCATCATCATCACCGCAATCTACACCAACAACTTCATCGCAATCATCACCAACTCTTCCCCCCTCTATGCAGCGGTGTAACCCCTCTTTTACCCGCTGTAATATCTACTTAAACATGGTTCTCAACGCTATATATTATTTCCCAATGATGTATGGCTATCCTATGATGTTTGAGTAGATCTGTTTTGTCCTATGGGTTAATTGATGATCGTGATTGGTTTGAGTTGCATGCTTTATTATTGGTGTTGTCCTATGGTGCCCTCCGCATCGTGCAAGCGTGAGGGATCCCCGCTGTAGGGTTAGCAATATGTTCATGATTTGCTTATGGTGGGTGGCGTGAGTGATAGAAACACAGACCCGTGTAAGTAGGTTGTTTGCGTATGGGAATAAAGAGGACTTGATGCCTTATAATGCTATGGTTGGGTTTTACCATAATGATCTTTAGTAGTTGCGGATGCTTGCTTGAGTTCCAATCATAAGTGCATATGATCCAAGAAGAGAAGGTATGTTAGCTTATGCCTCTCCCTCAAATAAAATTGCAATAATGATTACCGGTCTAGTTATCGATTGCCTAGGGACAAATAACTTTCTTGTGTGACAACAAGCTCTCTACTAAAACTAACTTAGTTGTGTCTTTATCTAAACAGCCCCTACTTTTTATTTACGTGCTCTTTATTATCTTGCAAACCTATCCAAAATACCTACAAAGTACTTCTAGTTTCATACTTGTTCTAGGTTAAGTGTGCGTAGAGTTGTATCGGTGGTTGACAGAACTTGAGGGAATATTTGTTCTACCTTTAGCTCCTCGTTGGGTTCGACACCCTTACCTATCGAAAGAGGCTATAATTGATCCCTTATACTTGTGGGTTATCAAGAATTTTTTTTCCGGCGCCGTTGTCGGGGAGTTATAGCGTGGGGTGAACATTCTCGTTTGTGCTTGTTTCCTTTATCACTAAGTAATTTTTATTTGCTGTTCTAAGTTGTTCTCTATCTTTAGTTATGGATATGGAACAAAAAATACCCAAAAAATTTAGTGGTACCTACTGAACCAATGGTTGAAGAACCACTCAAAATCTATCACACTACTGAAGCTTTTTTACTTGGATCATCTTCGATCCCTATGTGCTCAGGCTGAAACCCCAACTACCTTAGTTGAGGGAAAATCTTTAGATGAGCATGCTTGTTATGTGCGACACCCATATCAGAAAAAGGGAAACTTTTACTGGATCAAATTCACCGTTTGTAGTGCTATGCTTGGAATTTATGTGAAATATATGATTGTACTTGTTGTTCTAAAGACCCTAAGAAACACCTTCCTTACCAATGTGGGTTTAGTGATAATGGAATCGTATCTTCATATACTAAGGGTGTTTATAATTACTATGATGTTCAACAAATTGAAGAATTTGTTGCTTTTAGGGGTACTTGTGAAATTGCTTCTTTTATTGAAGAGTGTGATACTACTCTCTACAAATCTGAAAATTTGGCCATACTTAAATATTGCTATGATAATTATGCTTCTAATCCTTATATTAAACCATATATTGAGGACTCCTCCGCTGTCCAAGAAGAGACTAATATTTTGCAGGAGTCTATGGAAGAAGAAATTAATGACATTGTGAGCTCATTGGATGAAAAAGATGAGGAGGAGAGCGAAGAACAAAAGGAGGAAGAGCGGATTGATCATCCGTTCCCACCTTCTAATGAGAGTAACTCTTCAACTCATACATTGTTTAATTTCCATTTGTGCTTACCAAAGGATGATTGCTATGATGATTGTTATGATCCTGTTGATTCTTTTGAAATATCCCTTTTTGATGATGCTTGCTATGCTTGTGGCCAAGATGCCAATATGAATTATGCTTATGGAGATGAACTTGCTATAGTTCCTTATGTTAAACATGAAATTGTTGCTATTGCACCCACGCATGATAGTCCTATTATCTTTTTGAATTCTCCCGACTACACTATATCGGAGAACTTTGCCCTTATTAAGGATTATATTGATGGGTTGCGTTTCACTACTACACATGATGATTTTGATAGATATAATATGCATGTGCTTGCTGCTCCTACTTGAAATTATTATGAGAGAGGAACTACATCTCCGCCTCTCCATGTTGCCAACACGATAAAATTGCAAGAAATTCTTTATATTATGCATTGGCCTTTACTATGTGTGCATGAATTGTTCTTTTATGACATGCCGATGCATAGGAAGAGAGCTAGACTTCGTCATTGCTTGATATATGTTTCTTTGTGCTCACTACTAAATCACAAATCATTGCTAATTAAAATTGGCTTTGATATATGATACGTCCCCAACGTATCTATAATTTTTGATTGCTCCATGATATATTATCTTCTGTTTTGGATGTTTATGGGCTTTATTATACACATTTATATTATTTTTGGGACTAACCTATTAACCCAGAGCCTGGTGCCAGTTTATGTTTTTTCCTTGTTTTAGAGTATCACAGAAAAGGAAAATCAAAACGGAGTCCAATTGACCTGAAACTTCACGGAACTTATTTTTGGAAGGAAAGCAACCCGGGAGACTTGGAGTCCACGTCAAGGAAGCTTCGAGGAAGCCACGAGGTAGGGGGTGCGCCCCCCCTGGGCATGCCCTCCACCCTCGTGGTCCCCTCGTGGCTCCCCTGACGTACTTCTTTCGCCTATATATATCCATATACCCTAAATCAATCAGGGAGCACAATAGATCGGGAGTTCCACCGCCAGAAGCCTCCGTAGCCACCAAAAACCAATCTAGACCCGTTCCGGCACCCTGCCGGAGGGGGAATCCCTCTCCGGTGGCCATCTTCATCATCCCGGTGCTCTCCATGACGAGGAGGGAGTAGTTCTCCCTCGGGGCTGAGGGTATGTACCAGTAGATATGTGTTTGATCTCTCTCTCTCTCGTGTTCTTGATTTGGCACGATCTTGATGTATCGCTATCTTTGCTATTATAGTTGGATCTTATGATGTTTCTCCCCCTCTACTCTCTTGTAATGGATTGAGTTTCCCCTTTGAAGTTATCTTATCGGATTGATTCTTTAAAGATTTGAGAACATTTGATGTATGTCTTGCTGTACGTATCTGTGGTGACAATGGGATATCACGTGATTCACTTGATGTATGTTTTGGTGATCAACTTGCGGGTTCCGCCCATGAACCTATGCATAGGGGTTGGCACACGTTTTCGTCGTGATTCTCCGGTAGGAACTTTGGGGCACTCTTTGAGGTTCTATGTGTTGGTTGAATAGATGAATCTGAGATTGTGTGATGCATATCGTATAATCATACCCACGGATACTGTCGTGGATTTGTCACGGCAGATGTCCTAGCGAAAGGACTTAGTCGTGGAGCCATCGCTACGAGTTTACTTGAAGGGGTTAAAGCGGACACAAAGACACGAGGGTTTTATACTAGTTCGGCCCCTTCGGTGAAGGTAAAGCCTACGTCTAGTTGTGCTGGAATTGATGTGGTCTCGATGGCTAGGGAGCAAACAAGCTTCGCCTAGACTCGAGTTGTCGTCTGTTGTCCCTGAACCGCCGCCGGATCGTCCCCTTATATACACGGGTGACGCCCGTCGGTCCGAAGAGTCCCAACCAGTCCATACTCGTATCCCGGTTGGTATCTCTCTGTTCCTAACTTATAATACAAGTTACATATCCGGCCGGTTTACGGCTACAGGTTCTAAACCGACTATAAGCCTTGGGCCTTCCTCTGCTTATACCACTAATGAAGTTAACCCGGCCCGAGTAGGCCGGTTTACGCCTAGTGGTAATATCCCCAACATTAGGCCCCAGATTGATTTGAACCGGTTCATGTAAATCCTTCACAAAATCTTGCACCTTGGATATCTTCCGGTAATTGGTAAACCTTCATGTCGTCATCATTTTCGGTTGCTGTAAACCGGCATGACATCATCAGTTTTGGTTACTGTAAACTGGCATGACATCATCATGAAATTTATAATGCCCTCTTAATAACAACTCCTGGATCCGCGTGCTTGACCTAGCTCGGTTGCCTTATAAATAAGACCGAAGGGTCATTTCTTTCCTTTCCCCTTCGTCCCTTCTTCTTCTTCTTCCTCACGTCGCCGGCTTTGGAGCTCCGCCACCGCCGTCGACCTCTGCCTCGCCTCAGGCTGCTGCATCAACCTGAACGTACCAGAGTATTGCGGCACCTTCCCGCATCTTCTCCGTTCCCGGTAAGCTTTCTCCTCTTCTTAACCTAGATCCGTTCTTAGGGTTCCGTGTTCGTGCTGTGTTCATCACGCGCTCATATCTGTTCTCTGATCTTGAATGAATCCGCGAACTCTTGTTGTGTTCAGTAGCGATCCCTAAGCATCCGCTTGTAACTTCTCATCTAATCCCATAGATCTCCCGCACATATCCGCTCAATGGTTCACTTCTGTTTCCGCCTTACTCTTCGAAATATTTCCTGTTTTGTGAGCTTGTTGTAGATCCGCGGCTGTAACTCGATTTTGTGAAACTTGTTTCTGCATACATAATTATCCATAGCTTCAATTGCTTCCGACGCCTAGATCAGGCAGTTTAACTTTACCATAGAAAAAACTGCTAAACCGGTATCTATCATTAGTCCCCTGGTTGAACCGCCAGAATCCATTTGACGCCGCATTGTAGAAAACCGGTTTATAGGTACAGCCGCCGGTTTATCGTAGTTAGATTAACACCTTTTTTATCCGGCATGTCCTTGAACTGGATCACCTATTTCTTGTAGATCTCGTCATGGCAAAACAAGTGTATGAGTGCAACTGGGTTCCCTCTCGCGTCACAGAATCACAGTTGGACGATCTAGTCCTGATCGGCGCTTTGGATGGTAAAGATACGATCCACTGGAGGGTTCCTGGAGATGAATGTCCTCCTATGCCCCAGGAAGGAGAGGTCGTGGTCTTCGCAGATCATATGGCCTGGGGCTTCAAACCGCTCGGCTCTAAATTTTATCGGGATGTGTTAGCCAACTTTCAACTCCGTCCATAGGATATTGGCCCCAACTCCGTCACCAATCTATGCCACTTTCAAGTACTTTCTGAGGCATACCTTCAAGAGGAGCCTTCAGTCGAGTTATTTAGAGATCTCTTTCATCTGAACCATCGTACTGAATTCACTGACGGCCCTAATACCGAACTGGGCGGTATGGCCATTCAGAAAAGGAAAGAAATCACCTATCCCCACGTCAAACTGCATACTCACCCCAAGGAGTGGAACGCAACTTGGTTTTATTGCAAGGATACCTCCCCTGACAATGAAAATCCCTTACCTGGCTTCCGTCCGGAACGGCTCAGCAACACTCACCCTTTTCCACAAAGGCTAAGCGCCAAGGAGAGAATTAAATATGCTCCTCAACTGTCCAAGCTCCGGGCCTTCATGGCTAATGGTTTAACAGGAATAGACCTTGCACGCTGCTGGATATCATGGAGCATTTTGCCTCTAAGCCGGCGCCCCGGTTTGATGTGCACATACACTGGCAGCATTGATGACCCACTCCGACATATCAAAATTCAAATCTCCGACGACGAAGTCACCGAATCTGTAAAGAAGATGTTAAATGAACTGGAGCACCTCTGTGCCCAAACCGGTCTGCTTCCTTACTGCACCACCAACGAGCCGCCAGCGGTAAGATTTTAATTTCTCTATTATTGAACCTGTTACTGCTTTATCTGCCTGACCTTTAATTATTGCTGACTTAGAGTGATAACCCGCTTTGGAGCAAGAAGCTTTCGCAAGATAAAACGGAGAAGGCAGGACGGCCAACCCGGCCCAAGACCAAGGTTATCAAGAAACCAGCTCGTAAGAGAAAAACCACCGCTTCATCTGACCCAGCCATTGATGATGATGTGGGTACTTTGGATCTTGAGGTAGAACTTGATTCACTTGGCTTGCTTTTTACCCGCCTTATTGATGATGATGCTTGTCAGGATGATGCTGAAGCCAGCAATGCGGGATTCGTTGAGGTAACCATTCTCTCTTCCGATTGAGAAATCTTGCCTTTGCCAAAATTTCGCCGGGCAAACCGGAAAGTTAAATTTTCTCATCCTCTTGCTTATATGGATTCCCAATTTCTTATGAAGACCCAGCAACACGAAGCTCGCCGCACAACCCGACACAGTGGCCAGGTAGTTACCTCTGCAGGTTTACCGAACAGTCCGGTTCGAAAACGCCGCTCCGAGGTCTCCGACCTTTTTATTGATTTAAATCCTAAAGCGGGTTTCTTCCGTCAACCTCTTAATCCATTCGACTCCGATTATCAGGTCACTTCTCATTCATCGTCTGGTGAATCGTCGGCCACTCAGTTACCACCTTTGAAAACAGTTGTTGGGTAAGTTAAACTGAACATGTGCTTCCAGTATACCGCATAATGGCTTATGCTTTTCCTTGACTTTTTGTTTTTCTTTCAGGGCTAAACCGAAACCAAGCAAGAAGGCCCGCCTGGATAAAGCGGCTGAAGAAGATGTGGCCCCAGAACATGACCAAGCGCCGGATCGTGAAATATTTACTTCTGAAGATATCCCCAATGATCCTCCTTTGCAAGACGACGTTATTCCCGAAGAAGGGCTTGTTAATACTCCAGCCTCTGCTGATCCGCCTGCCAACTCCATCCAGATTGAGAAATCCTACACTCCTGCTGACCAAACGGCCGCACCAACACAAACTGGCGAGTCCAAGATGATGATGTTGTGATTACTGGTGTGGGCCGCTCTGAACCCAGGAATCCCGTCACCCTTACCAAGCATACCATCAAAGAGGACTTTTCCGCTTTGAACAAAGGAAAATGGGATGTTGAACTAGAGACATATGCTGCTCTGAGTGCCCAAGATCTTTACTCCGGCTATTTAAACCGGCTTTACACTAGCCGTGACTGTGAAGCTGGCCTGGTCAAAATGATGAGGGATAAATTTGAGGTAACTTACTTCTTTCCTTGCTGCCATTACCTCCATCCTTCCAGCCCCCAAGGGCCGGTTTGTAACGTTGGTCAAACCGGGACTTGATCCTGAACATTCTTGAAACCAATCGGTATAGCCCGCAAGAACCGGTCTAACTTAACATAAGTAAACCGGGGCTCCAATAGAGAATTGTCCGTAAAACATAACTTGATCAAATAGCCATTAGCCCCCAAGTGCCAAGTTGAATACTTGTATTGAGCTTGGGACTTTGTAATCGAGTAATATACAAAAATTGAAGGTGCATTAGCCCCCAAGTGTCAGGCATATAACTTTGTTATGTGGTTGATACTTCAACTCCTTGGATCGCCTGTGCAAAGCTTAAACGCTGTCTGTGTGCAGGCTGAGGTGAAAATCAAAGAGGACCGAGTTGCCGATTTGCAGGAGGCCTTGAAAACCCAGCAGGCTGAAACAGATAAGGCAAAGCAAGAATTAACCAGCGCTTTGAGCACTGCTGAACGGCTGAAAGAAGGCTTCAAGAAAGAGCGGGCTGACTGGGCCACTGAGAAGGCCGGTTTAACCAAAAGAGCGGAAAATGCTGAAGCTGCCCTTAAACCAGTGGTGGATGAACTGACGGCCGTACATCGACAAATACACTCCATGACTGCTGCAATTTTTGGTAAGCTCCTTGTAACTTCTGTGATAATTTAAACCTGCTGTAGCGTAAATCCGGTTTGAGACCATTCCAATCTTGTTGTAGGCACACGTATTGGGCACTTAGGAAATGATGTGCGGAAGAAATTGAAAGCTGCCTACACCTTGGTGGAACAATTGTATACCGGAGCCCAACGGATCATCACCACAACTTCTCACAACAATCCAGCACCCTCTTTAATCCAGGACACTCTTAGCAAGTTGTCAATGCTTCCAGCCCGGATTGAGGAGCTGAAAAAATCCGCTGCCCGAACCGGAGCCATCAATGCCTTAATCCGGGCAAAGGCATGGGTGCCAGATTTTGATCCTGTGGAAGCAGCTCAAGGCTATCCCAGCCTGAAAGAAGATGGCTCTGAATTCAACGAAGAGGATTTAAGGGCAATAAACCGTGCAGTGTGCCCTCTGGCTTGCCAGCTAGCTGAAGAGGCAGATTTGACGTATTATCAAGCGCAATATAACGAGCAAAACAAGCGAGTGCCTGCCCCAACTGTTGAAGCGGAGAATCTGATCCCTCCAATCCGTAAGCACACTTATGCTCCTGATATTGAACCGTCTTCCCTGATCCATGAAGAGGCTGTTTTCCAAGCTTTAACGGGAATCGACTGGACCACTGTTGATTTCCAGCCAATGGGTAGAGACGAGGAAGCTGAAACGGCGGAGGATGAGGAGCAGGCTTGAACCAGAAGCCGGTTTGGAGAGCTGTTTGTGACATCTTCCGAAAAGAACAATGATCTTATTTAGGTACCGTGTTGCCTTGTAATAGGATAATTAATGCTTCTAACCGGAATATGCCTTCGTACATAAGTACTGAAGCTTTCGTTTGGAGAACTCCAATTCATATTTCCTGCAATCAGAAAAAATTGAACTTCGGTGGCGGTTATACCGCCAGCCGGTTTATGATCCTGATATGTGTATCAGTAATATAACAAATATATGATACATAAATACCTGCCATGTTTGGATATGAAGCTGGCTTAGCCAAGCCTGAAGCGGCGGTTTTATAAACCATTACCGTCAAAAGAAAAAGGTGGGAGAAAATAGCTCCCGTATAAACCGTACTGAATCAATACGAGCCCCCTTGTTACTCCATGATGTTAACAAGAGAAAGGTAAACCGGGCATACTCCTCCGGATTAAAGGGGAATCAAATCCATCGGCTGAATCAGAAAAAAGGTGTTTGTCGACATAAAAGAAACCCGACAAAAGCAAATAATAAACAAACCATGAAAATAACATGGAAGCAAAGGCAATGATAAAAACCATTTGCAAAAATATGCTATACTGAGTTGATCAGATGGTATTACCATGGTCGGACAGGATCAAGGCCCCCAATAGGAGTGACAATGATTCAAGTCAGCCAGGTCCCCAAATGATCCGTGGCATATATGCCAGATCAAGAGGCATGGCAATGGTTCGGGTTCGACCATGCCCCCAAGTGATTTTGTGGCCTTAGGCCGACCAAGAGGCGTGACTGGTTCAGACTTGACCATGTCCCCAAATGATCTGGTGGTTGTCGCCTATCAAAGGGTGTCGCGTTGGTTCGGACATGACCAAGGCCCCCAGTGATATATAAAAAACAAATGTCAAGGGGTAAACCGGAGGCCGCTTTAAACAGAACCACTCCGTGTAACCTCGCATGATGAGAAAGACAGAGACCCCGCTTTAGCTGAGGCTCCGGTTTGATATATCAAAGATAATATATACATTGTCATGATATGTACATAGATAGAGCCGATGGCTCAAGTATAGTAAGGCCAAAGATGAGCTATATTCCACGGCCTGTTGGTCTCCTCCCCTGATGTACGTGAGTCTTGATGCTCTCGAATATCAATCAGATAATACGACCCGTTGTGCAGATTCTTGCTGACCACGAACGGTCCTTCCCAAGGTGGGGATAACTTGTGCATATCTGTCTGGTCCTGGGTTAGTCGAAGCACCAAATCTCCTTCTTGAAAAGTTCTGGTTCTAACCCGGTGACTGTGATAGCGACGAAGATCTTGTTGGCAAATCGCCGAACGGGCAGCCGCCAGATCACGTGCTTCGTCCAATAGGTCCAAAGCGTCTTGCCGTGCTGTCTCATTGCCCGCTTCAACATAAGCCGCCACACGAGGCGAATCGTGCCGGATATCACTAGGGAGAACTGCCTCTGCTCCATAGACCATAAAAAATGGTGTGTAACTTGTGGACCGGTTTGGTGTAGTATTGATACTCCAGAGCACAGATGGTAGCTCTTCAACCCAACATCCCGGCGTCCTTTGCAATGGGACCATAAGCCGGGGTCTGATGCCTTGCAAGATCTCTTGATTAGCTCGTTCGGCCTGTCCATTGGACTGGGGGTGCGCTACCGATGACACGTCAAGTCGGATGTGCTCACGCTTACAGAACTCCTTCATAGCCCCCTTGGATAAATTGGTACCATTGTCAGTAATGATACTGTGCGGAAAGCCAAACCGGAAAATTATCCTTTTGATGAACTGCACCGCTGTTGCTGCATCGCACTTGCTGACAGGCTCCGCTTCAACCCACTTGGTAAATTTATCAACTGCTACCAAAAGGTGGGTTTTCTTATCCTTGGATCTTTTAAAAGGTACAACCATATCCAGCCCCCAAGTTGCAAACGGCCATGTTATTGGGATCATCCTCAATTCTTGAGCCGGCACATGAGCACGCCTTGAAAATTTCTGACATCCATCACACCGTTTAACCAAGTCCTCCGCGTCAGCATGTGCTGTCAACTAGTAGAACCCGTGACGAAACGCCTTTGCCACTAGAGACTTTGAACCAGCGTGGTGTCCACAATCCCCTTCATGGATTTCTCTTAAGATTTCACAGCCTTCCTCAGGAGAAACACAATGTTGAAACGCCCCTGATACACTGCAATGATGTAATTCACCATTGACAATTGTCATAGACTTGGATCGCCGGACTATCTGCCTGGCTAGAATCTCATCCTCTGGTAACTCCCCCCGGTTCATGTACGCAAGATAAGGAACTATCCAATCCGGAATAACATGCAGGGCTGCCACCAATTGAGCCTCCGGATTAGGAATAGCCAAATCTGCTTCACCTGGGAGCTTGACTGACGGGTTGTGCAACACGTCCAAAAAGACGTTAGGCGGGACCGGTTTACGCTGAGAGCCCAACCGGCTTAAAGCATCCGCCGCTTCATTCTTTCGACGGTCCACATGATCCACTTGATAACCCTTGAAACAACCTGCAATATTATCCACTTCCCGACGATATGCAGCCATGAGCGGGTCCTTAGAATCCCAAGTGCCAGACACCTGTTGAGCCACTAGGTCCGAGTCACCAAAGCACTTAACCCGGCTTAAATTCATCTCTTTAGCCATCCGCAGACCATGGAGCAAGGCTTCGTACTCAGCTGCATTATTAGTACAAGGGAACATTAAGCGGAGAACATAACAAAACTTATCACCTCGTGGGGAAGTTAATACGACTCCAGCCCCCGAGCCTTCCAATTGCCTGGATCCGTCAAAATGAATAGTCCAATATGTGTGATCCGGCTTCTCCTCTGGTGCTTGTAACTCCGTCCAGTCATTGATGAAATCAACAAGTGCTTGAGACTTCACTGCCGTCCGAGGCACATACTTCAGTCTGTGTGGCCCAAGCTCTATAGCCCACTTGGCAATCCGGCCAGTCGCCTCCCGGTTCTGTATAATATCACCCAAGGGAGCTGAACTGACCATTGTGATGGGGTGCCCTTGAAAATACTGCTTCAACTTCCGACTGGCCATAAAAACACCATAGACCAGCTTCTGCCAATGCGGATACCTTTGCTTGGATTCAATAAGCACGTCGCTGATATAACAAACCGGCCGCTGAACCGGATATTCCTTGCCTGCCTCTTTGCGTTCCACCACAATAGCCACGCTAACTGCCCGAGCATTGGCCGCTACGTATAATAACAGTGGCTCCTTGTCGACCGGAGCTGCAAGAACAGGCGGATTGGCTAACTGCCGCTTCAGGTCCTCAAATGCTTCATCAGTAGCCGGACTCCAAATGAAATGGTCTGTCTTCCTCAGCATTTGGTACAAAGGAATGGCCTTCTCTCCGAGGCGGCTGATAAACCGGCTTAGTGCGGCGATTTGGCCCGCCAAACGCTGAACATCATTGATGCACTTCGGTTTAGCCAAGGAGGTGATAGCTGTAATCTTCTCCGGATTAGCCTCAATTCCTCTATTAGACACCAGGAAACCCAGTAACTTGCCTGCCGGAACACCAAAGACACACTTGGCCGGATTAAGCATCATCTTGTAAACCCGCAAGTTGTCAAAGGTTTCCTTCAAATCATCCACCAGCGTCTCCTTCCGCCTTGACTTTACTACAATATCATCCACATAGGCATGCACATTGCGGCCGATCTGTTTATGCAGGCAATTCTGTACACACCGTTGGTAGGTGGCTTGGGCACTCTTGAGTCCAAAGGGCATAGACACATAGCAGAAGGCTCCAAAGGTTGTAATAAACGCTGTTTTCTCCTGGTCTTTAACCGCCATTTTGATCTGATGATATCCGGAGTATGCATCCAAAAAACTCAAACGCTCACAACCTGCCGTGGCATCAATGATCTGGTCAATGCGGGGGAGGGCAAAAGGATCCGCTAGACAGGCCCTGTTAAGATCTGTGTAATCCACAGACATACGCCAAGTGCCATTTTTCTTAAGAACCAGCACCAGATTAGCAAGCCACTCTGGATGGAACACCTCAATGATAAAGCCAGCTGCCAAAAGCCTGGCCACTTCCTCTCCAATGGCCTTTCGCCTTTCTTCGTTAAACCGGCGGAGGAATTGCTTCACCGGTTTATACTTAGGATCCACATTAAGAGTGTGCTCAGCGAGTTCCCTCGGTACACCTGGCATGTCGGATGGCTTCCATGCGAAGATGTCCCGACTCTTACGGATGAACTCGATGAGCGCGCTTTCCTATTTGGGATCCAAATTAGTACTGACAGTGAACTGCTTGGATGAATCACCGGGCACGAAGTCAACAAGCTTGGTCTCAGCTGCCGATTTGAACTTCAGATCTGAATCATGCTCTGTAGTTGGCTTCTTCAAAGGAGTCATATCCGCCGGATCGACATTGTCCTTATAATACTTCAACTCCTCCGTGGCACAGACCGACTCTGCATAAGCCGCATCACCTTCCTCACATTCCAAAGCGACCCTACGGCTCCCATGAACCGTTATTGTCCCCTTGTAACCCGGCATCTTGAGCTGCAAGTAGATATAACAAGGCCGCGCCATGAATTTGGCGTAAGCCGGCCGGCCAAACAAGGCATGATACGAGCTCCGGATCTTCACCACCTCAAATGTTAATTTTTCTGACCGGCAGTCGTGCTCGTCCCCAAAAGCCACATCCAGGGCTATCTTACCAACAGGATATGCAGATTTGCCAGGCACCACACCATGGAACACCGTATTCGACGGTCTGAGATCTTTGTCTGTTAAACCCATGCGGCGGAATGTCTCATAGTACAGTATGTTAATACTGCTTCCTCCATCCATGAGTACCTTGGTGAATTTATAACCCCCCACCTGGGGGTCTACCACTAATGCTAGCTGGCCCGGATTATCAACTCGGGGCGGGTGATCCTCTCTGCTCCACACGATAGGCTGCTCCGACCAGCGCAAGTAACGTGGTAAGGCCGGTTCAACAGAATTCACCGCTCGCTTGTGGAGTTTTCGGTCGCGTTTATCCAAACTAGTTGTGAAAACATGATATTGCCCATTGTTCAACTGTTTTGGCTGGCTCTGATAACCCGACTGTTGCTGCTGCTGCTGCTGACTGTTTTGATTATTCTGGTGATTGTGACCGCCCTGGTTGCGACCTGAACCGGAAGCTCCATCGTGATCCGGCCCGTGGAAACCGGATCCTGAACCGCCACCTGATCCGTGATCATACCGGAAGGCATTAGAGTTTTTGAACTCCTGCATGATATAACAATCTTTCCAAAGATGGTTAGCCGGCGACTCCTTCGTCCCGTGCTTTGGGCAAGGCTGATTCAACAAATAATTCAAACGGCTTGCGTTAGGATTGGGAGCCCCATTACGATTTGCCGCTTTACCTCTGCGCCGCTGCCCCTGTCCTGTGCATTAGTGTTGGCCACAAAATCCATGCTGCTATCCGCCTTGCGTTTGCCTCCGTTTGCATGACCCGCCGGTTTGTACTGCTACTGTTTGGAGTTGCTATTCTTCTTTCCCTTCCCTGCTTCATCATCATCAGGCTCGGGATCCTTGGTACTGTCTGAATCGGCATACTTCACTAAAGCGGCCATGAGGGTTCCCATGTCATTACAGAACTGCTTCATGCGTCCCAACTTCAATTTTAGAGGCTCAAACCGGCAGTTGCCTTCCAGAGTTAAGATCGCAGAGTCAGCATTAATCCTGTCAGATGAGTGCAAAATTTCCGAAACGCGACGCACCCAACGGGTCGTTGATTCTCCTTCCTCCTGGACACAAGCCGCCAGGTCTACTATGGACTTAGGCTGCTTACATGTATCCTTAAAATTCTGTATAAACCGGGCCCGCAACTGGGCCCATGAGCTGATAGAATTGGGTGGTAGGCTCTTTAACCAAGTACGAGCCGTGCCCTCAAGCATCATGGTGAAGTATTTTGCACATGCGGCCTCATGCACGTCCAGCATTTCCATGGCCATCTCATAACTCTCTACCCATGCTTCAGGGGATAAATCAGCGGTGTAATTTGGCACCTTGCGTGGACCCTTGAAATCTTTGGGCAGACGCACATTACGTAAAGCAGGGATTAAGCAAGGCACTCCCAAAGCGGATGTGACTCCTAGTCCGGCGAAGGTAGTAGAACGAACCGGTGTAAGTTGACCCGCATTATCCTGTGCTGCTAACTCGGCCCCCCTTTGTGCTCGGGCCCGGTCCACCACATCCTGCGCATCGCAGACACCGCCTGCCGGGCTATCACCACGGGCTGCTTCACGGCCTCGCGCATTGCTCGATATGGTGGGTTCATTCAAGCGCCTGCTATAACTCTGGTTTGGACAGGGTGTAGAGTGGATCCGATCACGGCTGTACGAATATGCTTCCTGCTGAATCAGCGCAGTCCGGAGAAGCTCCTTAACCCGGCGCGTCTCTATCGCTTGCGGAGAATCCCCTTCGACTGGGATGGCCTCTAACCGTGCAGCGGCCGCCACAAGGTTGTCCATAGGATTCGAATAATGACCCGGGGGTGTCGGGACCAGCAGAGGGGCCACAATGTTCTGTTGAGGGGGCTCCATTAGGCGGGGCTGGACCGTCGCTCCTGGCCCTGGTGCTTCAATCCGGTTTGCCTCTAGGTACTGCGGTGGATTACTGGGCCCTGCTCCTGGGGTGTGAAAGAGATTTCGGGGGTCAAACCCTAACGGCAGGCGTGATCTATGCTTCCGTTTCAAGACCTCCCGTGATGCATTCTGGTCGAGCAGGAGCTTATAGGCCTGGGCGTCCAAAGCGGCCCGCTCTGCAGCCATCCTGTCCTTTTCTGCTGCCAGATCCGCTTTGTCTTGCACGATCTGCTCTTTCACCCTTGCGATCTCTGCATCATGAGCCTCCTGATCTGCCGGATTGGCTTCTGCCACAAGCGCGGCTAGTGCATCAAACAGGTCGGATAGGACTTGAACCGGCGGGCGCACAAGGCCTCCTGCCCCTGCTGCCGCTGCCGCTGCTGATCCGGAGAGCATTGCTGCGGCGGTCGAAGAATAATCCGCCGCCTGGGTGCCGACCATGAATATTCCAACCCGGTTGATCTGGCCTGGGGGGTCCGGAATACTGTCGCCATCGGAACAGCCCCTAACCTGATCGTCTTGCAACTGGTATAGCGATTCGGTCTCTCCGGTCGAGGATTCGTCGCCGGAATAGACGATGGTCTCGCTACCGTGTTCTGACTCGTCCTCACGCCCTCCTCCGTGGATGACTCCAACAAAGGCACGCTTCACGGCCGGTTTAGCCTGGGTAGATCTCGCACGCTGAGCCGTCTCGACGAGGTCGATGCAGAGGTCCGGCTCAGGCCCCGGCTCACCGATCTTACCAATGAAAACGTGTATGCCACCAAAGGGGACCCGGTATCCGTACTCAACCGAATCGGCCTCGGGACCCCATCCTGCGTCGTCGATGTAGATCTTGCCACGACGACTCTTGGTCATTTGGCCCACAGCATAGCCTTTGAGTCCTTTGAGCTTGCCCTCCAAGATCGTCAAACCATCGTGCGATAGCCCCACGGTGGGCGCCAACTGTCGTGGATTTGTCACGGCAGATGTCCTAGCGAAAGGACTTAGTCGTGGAGCCATCGCTACGAGTTTACTTGAAGGGGTTAAAGCGGACACAAAGACACGAGGGTTTTATACTAGTTCGGCCCCTTCGGTGAAGGTAAAGCCTACGTCTAGTTATGATGGAATTGATGTGGTCTCGATGGCTAGGGAGCAAACAAGCTTCGCCTAGACTCGAGTTGTCGTCTGTTGTCCCTGAACCGCCGCCGGGTCGTCCCCTTATATACACGGGTGACGCCCGTCGGTCCGAAGAGTCCCAACCGGTCCATACTCGTATCCCGGTTGGTATCTCTCTGTTCCTAACTTATAATACAAGTTACATATCCGGCCGGTTTATGGCTACAGGTTCTAAACCGACTATAGGCCTTGGGCCTTCCTCTGCTTATACCACTAATGAAGTTAACCCGGCCCGAGTAGGCCGGTTTACGCCTAGTGGTAATATCCCCAACAGATACTTGAGGTGACATTGGAGTATCTAGGTGACATTAGGGTTTTGGTAAATTTGTGTCTTAAGGTGTTATTCTAGTATGAACTCTAGGACTGTTTGTGACACTTATAGGAATAGCCCAACGGATTGATTGGAAATAATAACTTTGAGGTGGTTTCGTACCCTACCATAATCTCTTTGTTTGTTCTCTGCTATTAGTGACTTTGGAGTGACTTTTTGTTGCATATTGAGGGATAGTTATGTGATCCAATTATGTTATTATTATTGAGGGAACTTGCACTAGTGAAAGTATGAACCCTATGCCTTGTTTCAACGCATTGCAATACCGTTTACGCTCACTTTTATCATTAGTTACCTTGCTGTTTTTATATTTTCAGATTACAAAAACCATTATCTACTATCCATATACCACTTGTATCACCATCTCTTCGCCGAACTAGTGCACCTATACAATTTACCATTGTATTGGGTGTGTTGGGGACACAAGAGGCTCTTTGTTATTTGGTTACAGGGTTGCTTGAGAGAGACCATCTTCATCCTATGCCTCCTACGGATTGATAAACCTTAGGTCATCCACTTGAGGGAAATTTGCTACTGTCCTACAAACCTCTGCACTTGGAGGCCCAACAACGTCTACAAGAAGAAGGTTGTGTAGTAGGCATCAAGCTCTTTTCTGGCACCGATGCCGGGGAGGTTAGCGCTTGAAGGTATATCTTTAGATCTTGCAATCGAGTCTTTTAGTTTCTTGTTTTATCACTAGTTTAGCCTATAAAAGAAAACTACAAATAATGGAATTGAGTTTGTCTCATATGTTTCACCTTTTTAATACCTTTCGTGAGTATGATGGAAAGGAGTATTGTGACAAAGTGTTAGAAGAAGAATGCATTAAAATGTATGGCACTAAATCTTTGAATGATGAGCATGATTGCAATGTTGTTAGTATGAACTCCTTGAATATCCATGCTACTAATTATGATTGCACTAGTTATGATGAAAATGTCTCCTATAAACATGACAATTTTTGTGGAGTGCATTGGGTTTGCATGTACACACCAAATAGGGAAGACATATATTGCAAGAGGCATAAGCACTTAGAAACTAAATTGTTGCAGGAAAGGCTAGATGTTTGTGCTGAAGATTTAAATTTTCTTGGCCGTACTTGTGGACTTTGCAATGAACAGGGTCATTTAGCTATCCGATGCAAATTGTTTCATGATCTAATCGTGTCGAAGAATTGTGATGAGTTGATTTCCCTTTCACATTATAATGAACTTAGCTTGCTTATGGGTTGCGAAGAAATGAAACATATAATTGGGCATCTTCCAGAATTTGCCCGTTATAAACTTCTTGGTTTTGATCTAGAGAAAATTTATATGTATTGTGCGGTGAATTGTATTGAAAATCCTTATATTGCCAATTACATAAAGAAAAGAAAACAAATAGAAGATGAAGAGAATACTAATAAAAGGGAAGAGTCTTCCCAATATTCTCCTATTATTTCTTATGATGAATCAGGTAACGAGGAAGAGCCTCCTATTCAACCAAGCTCATTAATAAGGAGCTCGAAAAATAGGATTGAACCCACACATGATGTGGTGAAGAAGAAGAAAAGAAAAAGGAAGAGAGGTAAAAAGATATCTCCCCCAAATAATGCTGCTCCTATTGTGCCTCATGAAAATATTATTGTGGAAGATAATGATACTTCTTATGATCTTGAAAATCTTTTTGGCACTTACTTGGAAGAATATGATAATTGCTATACTATTGGTGCTATCCATACTATTAATGATGAGAGTGACTATACTTATGATATGAAAAGGCCCAAGCTTGGGGATGCTATGTTTGGTGAATATGATGTTTTCGAGAATATATTTGCTGCAATTAATGTTTGTCCCAAGCTCGGGGATGCTATGTTTAATAATAATGATATTTTTAGCCTCCTGAGTTTTGATATGCAAAGTTGTTATGATAATAGCATGCCTCCTACTTATGATGATTATTGTGATGATACTTATGCTATAAAAAGTAGTGATTCTATTTATAAAACTTCTCATGATTATGGTTGCCCCTTTTCTGAACATTACTCTTTTAATGTGGAAACAATTTATAGTATTCGAGTCTCTTATGATACTCCCACTATTATTCATGAGAAGAAATTTGCTTATGTAGAGAGTAATAAAATTTCTATGCTTGTAGATCATGAAAAGAATGCTTTAGGTGCTGGTTATATTGTTGAATTCATTCATGATGGTACTGAAAATTATTATGAGGGAGGAACTTATGCATGTAGGAATTGCAATAATATCAAGTTTCCTCTCTATGTGCTTAAAGTTTTGAAGCTATGCTTGTTTTACCTTCCTATGCAAGTTGATCCTTGTCCCCATAAGTTGTTTGCTCACAAAATCCCTATGCGTAGAAAGTGGGTTAGACTTAAATTTTCTAGTCATATTCTTCATGATGCTCTCTTTATGTTTCAATTCTTATCTTTTATGTGAGCATCATTGAAAACATCATGCCTAGCTAGGGGCGTTAAACGATAGCGCTTGTTGGGAGGCAACCCAATTTTATTTTTGTTCCTTGATTTTTGCTCCTACTTAGTAATAAATAATTCATCTAGCCTCTGTTTAGATGTGGTTTTATGTTTTAATTAGTGTTTGTGCCAAGTAGAACCTTTGGGAAGACTTGGGTGAAGTCTTTATGATCATGCTGTAAAAAACACAGAAACTTTAGCGCTCACGAGAATTGCTGCCATTTTTATTTCGAGAGTGATATTTAGTTAATTATTTTTGAAGATGATTAATATATAAATTCCTCAGGTCCATAAATTTATTTTATAATTTTTGGGGTTCCAGAAGTATATGTTTGATCCAGATTACTACAGACTGTTCTGTTTTTGACAGATTCTGTTTTCGATGTGTTGTTTGCTTATTTTGATGAATCTATGAGTAGTATCAGAGGGTATGAACCATAGATAAGTTGGAATACAGTAGATATCACACCAATATGAATTTAGAATGAGTTCACAACAGTACCTAAGTGGTGATTTATTTTCTTATACTAACGGAGCTTACGAGTTTTCTGTTAAGTCTTGTGTTGTGAAGTTTTCAAGTTTTGGGTAAAGATTCGATGGACTATGGAATAAGGAGTGGCAAGAGCCTAAGCTTGGGGATGCACAAGGGTCCACAAGGTAATATTCAAGGACAACCAAAAGCCAAAGCTTGGGGATGCCCCAGAAGGCATCCCCTCTTTCGTCTTCGTTCATCGGTAACTTTACTTGGAGCTATATTTTTATTCGCCACATGATATGTGTTTTGCTTGGAGCGTCATTTTACTTACTTGTGTTTTGCTTGCTGTTTGAATAAAATACCAAGATATGAAATTATTAAATGTTAGAGAGTCTTCACATAGTTGCATAATTATTTGACTACTCATTGATCTTCACTTATATCTTTCGGAGTAGTCTGTCATTTGCTCTAGTGCTTCACTTATATCCTTTTAGAGCACGGTGGTGGTTTTATTGTATAGAAATAGATGAACTCTCATGCTTCACTTATATTATTTTGAGAGTCTTAAATAGCATGGTAATTTTCTTAAATAATCCTAATATGCTAGGTATTCAAGATTAGTAAAAAAATTCTTATGAGTGTTTTGAATACTAAAAGAAGTTTCATGCTTGATGATTGTTTTGAGATATGGAGGTAATAATATCAAAGTCATGCTAGTTGAGTAGTTGTGAACTTGAGGAATACTTGTGTTGAAGTTTGCAAGTCCCATAGCATGCACATATGGTAAACATTGTGTAACAAATTTGAAGCATGAGGTGTTATTTGATTGTCCTCCTTATGAGTGGTGGTCGGGGACGAGCGATGGTCTTTTCCTACCAATCTATCCCCCTAGGAGCATGCGCGTAGTACTTGGTTTTTGGTGACTTGTATATTTTTGCAATAAGTATGTGAGTTCTTTATGACTAATGTTGAGTCCATGGATTATACGCACTCTCACCCTTCCATCATTGCTAGCCTCTTCGGTACCGTGCATTGCCCTTTCTCACATTGAGAGTTGGTGCAAACTTCGCCGGTGCATCCAAACCCTGTGATATGATACGCTCTTTCACACATAAACCTCCTTATATCTTCCTCAAAACAGCCACCATACCTACCTATTATGGCATTTCCATAGCCATTCCGAGATATATTGCCATGCAACTTTCCACCGTTCCGTTTATTATGACACGCATCATCATTGTTATATTGCTTTGCATGATCATGTAGTTGACATCGTATTTGTGGCCATGCCACCGTTCATAATTTTTCATACATGTCACTCTTGATTCATCGCAATCCCGGTACACCGCCGGAGGCATTCATATAGAGTCATATCTTGTTCTAGCATCGAGTTGTAATCTTTGAGTTGTAAATAAATAGAAGTGTGATGATCATCATTAATAGAGCATTGTCCCCGGAAAAAAAACAGAGAAAGGCCAAATAAAAAAAGAAAAGAAAGGCCAAATAAAAAAGGGGGGAAAGCCCAAATAAAAAAAATATAAAAGGGACAATGCTACTATCCTTTTTTCACACTTGTGCTTCAAAGTAGCACCATGATCTTTATGATAGAGAGTCTCTTGTTTTGTCACTTTCATATACTAGTGGGAATTCTTCATTATAGAACTTGGATTGTATATTCCAACAATGGGCCTCCTCAAGTGCCCTAGGTCTTCGTGATCAAGCAAATTGGATGCACACCCACTTAGTTTCTTTTGTTGAGCTTTCATACATTTATAGCTCTAGTGCATCTGTTGCATGGCAATCCCTGCTCCTTGCATTGACATCAATTGATGGGCATCTCCCTGGCCCATTGATTAGCCGCATCGATGTGAGACTTTCTCCTTTTTGTCTTCTCCACATAACCTCCTCATTATATTCTATTCCACCCATAGTGCTATATCCATGGCTCATGCTCATGTATTGCGTGAAAGTTGAAAAAGTTTGAGATTACTAAAGTACGAAACAATTGCTTGGATTGTCATCAGGGTTGTGCATGATGAGAGCATTCTTGTGTGACGAAAATGGAGCATGACCAAACTATATGATTTTGTAGGGATGAACTTTCTTTGGCCATGTTATTTTGAGAAGACATGATTGCTTAGTTAGTATGCTTGAAGTATTATTATTTTTATGTCAATATGAACTTTTATCTTGAATCTTTTGGATCTGAATATTCATACCACAATTAAGAAGAATTACATTTAAATTATGCCAAGTAGCACTCCGCATCAAAAATTCTGTGTTTATCATTTACCTACTCGAGGACGAGCAGGAATTAAGCTTGGGGATGCCGATACGTCTCCAACGTATCTATAATTTTCGATTGCTCCATGCTATATTATCTTCTTTTTTGGATGTTTATGGGCTTTATTATACACTTTTATATTATTTTTGGGACTAACCTATTAACCCAGAGCCCAGTGCCAGTTTCTGTTTTTTCCTTCTTTTAGAGTATCACAGAAAAGGAAAATCAAACGGAGTCCAATTGACCTGAAACTTCACGGAACTTATTTTTGGAAGGAAAGCAACCCGGGAGACTTGGAGTCCACGTCAAGGAAGCTACGAGGAAGCCACAAGGTAGGGGGCGCGCCCTCCGCCCTCGTGGGCCCCTCGTGGCTCCCGTGACGGACTTCTTCCGCCTGTATATATCCATATACCCTAAAACGATCAGGGAGCACAGTAGATCGGGAGTTCCGCCGCCAGAAGCCTCCGTAGCCACCAAAAACCAATCTAGACCCGTTCCGGCACCCTACCGGAGGGGGAATCCATCTCTGGTGGCCATCTTCATCATCCCGGTGCTCTCCATGACGAGGAGGGAGTAGTTCTCCCTCGGGGCTGAGGGTATGTACCAGTAGCTATGTGTTTGATCTCTTTCTCTCTCTCGTGTTCTTGATTTGGCACGATCTTGATGTATTGCGATCTTTGCTATTATAGTTGGATCTTATGATGTTTCTCCCCCTCTACTCTCTTGTAATGGATTGAGTTTCCCCTTTGAAGTTATCTTATCGGATTGAGTCTTTAAAGATTTGAGAACACTTGATGTATGTCTTGCCGTGCGTATCTGTGGTGACAATGGGATATCACGTGATTCACTTGATGTATGTTTTGGTGATCAACTTGCGCGTTCCGCCCATGAACCTATGCATAGGGGTTGGCAAACGTTTTCGTCGTGATTCTCCGGTAGGAACTTTGGGGCACTCTTTGAGGTTCTATGTGTTGGTTGAATAGATGAATCTGAGATTGTGTGATGCATATCGTATAATCATACCCATGGATACTTGAGGTGACATTGGAGTATCTAGGTGACATTAGGGTTTTGGTAAATTTGTGTCTTAAGGTGTTATTCTAGTATGAACTCTAGGACTGTTTGTGACACTTATAGGAATAGCCCAACGGATTGATTGGAAATAATAACTTTGAGGTGGTTTCGTACCCTACCATAATCTCTTTGTTTGTTCTCTGCTATTAGTGACTTTGGAGTGACTTTTTGTTGCATATTGAGGGATAGTTATGTGATCCAATTATGTTATTATTATTGAGGGAACTTGCACTAGTGAAAGTATGAACCCTATGCCTTGTTTCAACGCATTGCAATACCATTTACGCTCACTTTTATCATTAGTTACCTTGCTGTTTTTATATTTTCAGATTACAAAAACCATTATCTACTATCCATATACCACTTGTATCACCATCTCTTCGCCGAACTAGTGCACCTATACAATTTACCATTGTATTGGGTGTGTTGGGGACACAAGAGACTCTTTGTTATTTGGTTGCAGGGTTGCTTGAGAGAGACCATCTTCATCCTACGCCTCCTATGGATTGATAAACCTTAGGTCATGCACTTGAGGGGAATTTTCTACTGTCCTACAAACCTCTGCACTTGGAGGCCCAACAACGTCTACAAGAAGAAGGTTGTGTAGTAGACATCAATATACCTTGGGATCCGAGTGGATCCATTACTTGAGGACTATATGCCTAGCTTAATGGCTTTAAAGAAAGCGCTGCCAGGGAGACAACCCAGAAGTTTTAGAGAGTCATTTATTTCTGTTATGTGCTTTTATAAAGTTTAAAAACAAGAATAATGTGCCAACATTTGCCTTTAGGATGTTTACATTGCTTGTTGGTTTGTGCGGTGCAAGACAAAAACTTTGGTTGTAGTGCGCGATTTTACATATTTTTTTTACTGGAACGTCAAATGGTTCTGAAACCTTTTGCACTGTCTTTCTATACAAATTGTTTATTTTCCTAATTTTTCAGAATTTTTGGAGTACCATAGGTATGGTGAATGCTCAGATTATTACAGACTGTCCTGAACTATGCGTCTAAGATTGATGGTAACAGGAGACAAGGGACACAGAGTTTTACCCAGGTTCCGACCCTCTTGATGGAGGTAAAACCCTACGTCCTTCTTGATTGATATTGATAAATATGGGGGTTACAAGAGTTGATATACCACGAGATCGTAATGGCTAAAACCCTCGAAGTCTAGCCTCTATGATTATGATATTCTCTATGGACTAAACCCTCCGGTTTATATAGACACCGGACGGGACTAGGGTTGTACAAAGTCGGTTACAGAGAAAGGAATCTTCATATCCGCACGCTAGGCTTGCCATCCACGCCAATGAGAGTCCCATGCGGACACGGGAGAGAGTCTTTTGTCTTGTATCTTCATAGCCCATTAGTCCGGCCCATGTCACACAGGCCGGACGCCCGAGGACCCCTTAATCCAGGACTCCCTCACTAAGCTCCTCCTCTGATTATTGGGGGGCACTCTCCTCCTATTCATCGACGGCAGACAGCCACCCATTGAGACGAGGTGAACAGCGAGGGAGAGTATGACATGGAAGCTTCATCACGCCAACTACTTTCCTCCTCTTGAACTTGGGTAAGGTCGACAAAGACTCCACCGGCTTGCCTTGCCATGGCACTCTCACAAATGCCACCGTTTAGATGCTCGATCCTTCAATCTCGGGATGCTCCGTGTTGGATCGATACTCCCACCACCGCTGCCTCATGATCGGATTCAGTGAATCTGTCTGCTCCATGGCCTAGAGGAGCAGCTCTATGTACTACCGTGCAACTCCCTCTAGGAGTATCGTCGCCTTTTCGCTTTGTTTCAGATATTTGACCATCGTTGTCACTGTGGCCGCTAATTGTCGTGGGTTATCAAACCAAGATTGTATCGCCATCATCTTGGCTATCTCCACAGGGTCGATGTTGGGGATATACCCCATGGTATGACCCGACTAGGAATGACCCGGCACCCCATGGTGGGTCATCATCAGGAGGGTTGTGTGGGCCATAAAAACTAGGAAGCTCAAGGCCTAGGAGGTATAACCCGGCCCACCACTTGGCGGCTCATTCCACACGGTGTGACCCCGCTGAAGGGATGACTCGGCTGGGAAGTGGCGGCTTAACGATGTCCTAGCCGATGGTCGAAGAGAGTGACAAGGCCCAAAAGGCGACTTACAGAAGGCTGGCTTAGGAGCGATAATTGTTGGGTCGGCTCGTCCAAAAAGAGGAAAGTTCCCTAACAAGGGAAGCAAGATCTGGACTAGGATTCCACTTTTAATAGGAAATAGATTAGTCATAATCCTACTAGGACTCTACATGTAAGCCGGCCCCTTCAACTTATATAAGGAGGGGCAGGGCACCCCAAGAGGGACAAGTTGAGACACAGACAAGTCTTAGACAATATCAAAGTAGATGCTCTCGAGATGAGAGGTAGTGAAACACCGCCCTTGTAATCGAGATCATCATCATCAATATAAATCAAGTAGGATGTAGGCTTTTACCTGCACCGCGAGGGGCCAAACCTGGGTAAAACTCGTGTCTCTCAATTCTGACCAACCCCATTCAAGCAATCACTTAGCAGTGATGGCCTCACAACTAAGTCCTTTCACGAGGACATCTATCATGACAAAACCATGCCAGTTGGCGCCCATCGTGGGACCAGCGCATGGTGATGTTTGTGTTCTTGAAGGGAATCCTTCAGGTGTCGAGAAGCTCACGATTTCGTTGGAAGAAGAAGAGTCGGCATGGAACAATATCGCGCGGGATAACCATCTGTAGCAAGCCGTCTATGTTGCTGATGCGAATGCATCTTGGTTGGATTCCAGAAAAATATGATGGCGTTCCATGTGCGGCGGCTGGCGATCTATTAATCTAGTGTACCTATGGCATTCATGTGTCCTCAAAGCATTCTGCTTGTCAAAATAGTACGCAAATGTTAACGCCCACACATGTGACATGAATCAACATGGCCCAAATGCCTCCATCACCATTCATTTTGTCACGTCAAAACAAATGACATTAGCGGGAATCTTTTTGGTTTTCGGCTTAAAAACGTTTTATCTCCTAATAAAAAATCCAATTAAATATCCGTTTTCACCATTAAATCTGTCTCGATGAGATCTTCAAAACTAGATCCCATGTTGATATGTTTCGACAAAAAAAATTTGCTCAAAAGTTGCCATGATGTTTACACCGTAGTTGCCATGATGTTTACACCGTAGTTGCCATAGTATTTACACTAAAGTTGCCATGTGGCAATTTTAGTTTATAGAGCATGGCAATTCCAGTACTTTGATCATGAAAATTATTTTTTGTGTGAACCATGGCAATTTTAAGTGCATGTATCATGGCAATTTAGTTTATGGTTCATGGCAAGTTTAGTTTCTTAATTCTCCATTTTATAATATGTAAAAATTTACTTTTAAATGTAGAAGAAAATAGTTGAAACATATCATGGCAACTTTAGTGTAAACGTCTTGGCAGTTCATGTTGGGAATCGTTGCATGGAAAACAAAAAAAATTCTACGCACACACAATGATCTATCCATGGAGATGCATACCAACGAGGGGGAGAGTGTGTCTCGACACATTGATCTCCATCATAGCGCCGTGGTCGTCTCGCCAACTATTGCTTCTACAACTATCGCTAATGCATGGTGATAAAGTAAAGCAATTACATGGTGTTTGCATTTCATACAATAAAGAGACAACCATAAGGCTCCTGCCGGTTGCCGATAACTTACAAAACATGATCATCTCATACAATAGCAATTATCACATCATGTCTTGACCATATCACATCACAACATGCCCTGCAAAAACAAGTTAGACGTCATCTACTTTGTTGTTGCAAGCTTTACATGGCTGCTACAGGCTTCTAGCAAGAACCATTCTTACCTACGCATAAAACCACGACAATGTTTCATCAAGTTTGTTGTTTTAACCTTCTTCAAGGACCGGCTGCAGTCAGATTCGATTCAACTAAAGTAGGAGAAACAAACACCCGCCAGCCACCTTTATGCAAAACTAGTTGCATGTCTGTCGGTGGAACCGGTCTCATGTGCGTGGACATGTAAGGTTGGTCCGGGGCGCTTCATCCCACAATACCGTTGAATAAAAATAAGATGTTGGTGGTAAGGAGTATGACTATCACCGCTCACAACTCTTTGTGTTCTACTCGTGCATATCGTCTACGCATAGACCTGGCTCATGATGCCACTGTTGAGAATCGTTGCATGGAAAACAAAAAAAATTATACACACGCGCAATGATCTATCCATGGAGATGCATAGAAATGAGGAGGAGAGTGTGTCTACGTACCCTTGTAGACCGTAAGCGAAAGCGTTTCACAACGCGGTTGATGTAGTCGAACTTCTTCTCACGTCAATTGATCAAGTACCGACCGCACGGCACCTTCGTGTTCTGCACATGTTTAGCTCGGTGATGTCCTTGCCTTCTTGATCCAGCAAGTCATCGAGGTAGTAGATGAGTTCCGTCAGCACGATGGTGTGGTGACGGTGATGGTGAAGTGATCCTCGCAGGGCTTCACCGAAGCACTACAAAGATATGACCGGGGGTGTAAATGGTGGAGGGAGGCGCCGCACACGGCTAAAACTATTGTCTGGTGTGTGCTAGGGTGCCCCCCATATATATAGGTGGGAGGGGGAGCGAGCAGCCAGGAGGGCGCCCCAAGTAGGCCCAATCCTACTTCGGGTCCTCCCCAAGAGGCGCCCCCTTTCCTTAATTGCCGGAGAAGAAAGGAAATGGGGGAAGAGAGAAGGAAGGGGAGGCCGAATCCTCCCCCCTTTCCTTCCCCACTTGGCCGGCTGCCATGGGGGAGCGCCAGCCCCTTGTGGGATAGTGTGCTCCCCTCTTGTGGCCCAATAGGCCCAATATTCTCCCGGGGTGATCGGTACCCCCTCCGGTACTCCGATGACTATTTGGTTTTCTCCGAAACACTTCTGATCTCCGAATACCATTGTCCTATATATAAATATTTACCTCTTGACCATTTCGAGACTCCTCGTCATGTCCGTGATCTCATCTGGGACTCCGAACAACATTCGGTCACCAAATCACATAACTCATATAATATTATGTCATCATCGAACGTTAAACATGCGGACCCTACGGGTTCGAGAACTATGTAGACATGACCGAGACACCTCTTCGGTCAATAACCAATAGTGCAACCTGGATTCCCATATTGGCTCCCACATATTCTACGAAGATCTTTATCTATCGAACCGTTATGACAACATACGTAATTCCCTTTGTCCATCGGTATGTTACTTGCCCGAGATTTGATCATCGGTATCTTCATACCTAGTTCAATCTCGTTACCGGCAAGTCTCTTTACTCGTTCTGTAATACATCACCTCATGACTAACTCCTTAGTCGTTTGCTTGCAAGCTTATGATGTGTATTGCCGAGAGGGCCCAGAGATACCTCTCCAATACTCGGAGTGACAAATCCTAATCTCGATCTATGCCAACTCAACAACCACCTTTGGAGATACCTGTAGAGCATCTTTGTAATCACCCAGTTATGTTGTGACGTTTGATAGCACACAAGGCATTCCTCCGGTATTTGGGAGTTGCATAATCTCATAGTCGAAGGAATATGTATTTGAAATGAAGAAAGCAATAGCAATAAAACTAAACGATCATAATGCTAAGCTAATGGATGGGTCTTGTCCATCACATCATTCTCCTAATGATGTGATCCCATTATCAAATGATAACTCATGTCCATGGTTAGGAAACCTTAACCATCTTTGATCAATGAGCTAGTCAAGTAGAGGCTCACTAGGGACGCGATGTTTGTTTATGTATTCACACATGTATTTAGGTTTCTGATCAATACAACTCTAGCATTAATAATAAACCTTTATCATGAATAATGAAATATAAAATAACAACTTTATTATTGCCATTAGGGCATATTTCCTTTAGTTCATGTGCAATAGACATGGCAACTTTTAACCCCAATAAAAAGTTGTCGAAACATATTGATATGGGATCTAGTTTCGAAGATCTCGTCGCGATGGATTTAATGGTGAAAATGGATCTTCAATCGGATTTTTCATTTAAGAGATAAAACATTTTAAAAACTGGAAATCAAAAAAGATTCCCACATGCATGCATGCGGTGACTTGGCGCAGTCTGTGTGTTATAAGGCATGTGGGCGGATGTCGCTCCCACCACACATGTGGGCATTATCAGTGTCCAAAAAGTAATGATATCTGGCAGGAGAAACCAACAAGATCTCTGCAAATCAATCGATGAGACCTTCGGCGGCACACGCGTAATATCATGCCCAATCATCCAATGCACGCGCGTCAAGGAAAACAAAGAAAAAGGGGGTCGGTGGAGTTTGCGCATCACAAAAAAAGTGGGTTGATGGAGTTCAGCTCGCACACGAAGCCTCGCGTCACGAGCATCATCCGGATCATCCATAAAAAACATTAAAGTGAGTCAAAAGGGGATGTGGACTAGGAGCACTCGACGGCGCACACCTTCATAATCTTGGCCGCCCAGCGCTCTATTGGGATCCGTGCCACTTTGGTGCAAATGATTATTGGGTGTGAATACACGATCGGTGGTGTATGAGGCAATAGTTGCTACCAGTTTTGAGTCATTTATTATATCTATGTCGACGAGCACCCATCAAGGAGACATCTCCTAGTCCCCACCCACCCCCCGAGATGTTTGCTAGAGTAGAATGACTCGCCATTATTGTGCTATCAGAACAAAAAAATCAAATCAATGCATGAAAGCGGAAACAAACTAAGTAGTTGAACCACACATTAAAACTGCCAAATAGTTTGGATTCAATCATTTCGGCTAACCTTCTTGCCCCGTCATTGGAATGTTTGCACTGGATCTGATCTTCTCAAGCATATACGACCCTGGAAACACCTCTACTCTACATACGTAGCTTTAATTGTAGGCCGTTGTCCATTGAATTGAAGGAAACTTCTTGCGAATTTCGATTTGCAATGAATTAAAAAAAATCGAATGCACTATTTGAACCTACCTTGCTAGTCTATTAAAAGCTGCATTTACTACTGTCTAGTTGTGTATTAATCAACTTCCCTTTCACCTACGCTTTTTTATGTTGCTCGTCCATGTATTGTGTTATTTTTTTCAAATTTATATGTTTTTAAAAACAAGCTGTCAAAAAATTCCATAGGCTGGCACAATTACTCCTAGTCACTGTTTCTTTGTACGACAACAGACTTTTGTGGCACCATGCATCCGGCTGCTGTCCACATGCTTAATTTGTAAATGCACCGAATTTAATGCCATGCAACATTAATCCATATGCGACGACCCTAGGTCATGGTAGAATTATTTTGAAAAACTCCAACCCATACTGACACATAACTGGAAAAGTTTTGCTGCCAATTTTAATAGAATGATTGAAAAACAGGAATAATATATAATTTCAGTTTTTATCAATGGTATACTATGGTGAGCAGATAAAACTTTACATACAGTCAAAAGCAACAAAAAAATGTGCCAACACATAAAAACCAACTCCTGAAAAACCAAAAAAATTAGTTGCCACGCCATTTGGTAAATTGGATATTTTTTTCATACATAGTTCCACCATACATAGGACATATGCTCATACATAAAGAGTGCTTAGATGCCAGTGACTACATCCGGCTTAGAGAGTTTAAGTCTTTTGCACGACAAGCTATCGACCTCTTCTCTATCATCAGTCATGTCTTGCTTCTCAGAAATGGATTTAGAAGATACATGCGAGCGACAATCCTCCTCTTATTCCACGTACGAAATTTCATCGAACAGGGTTGACACATATGGGTTGTTGGGAGGAAGAGAGGAGCGTGTGCATTTACTGCAGTTGGGTGGTTGGAAGTTGGCAGATGAGGATGGCAAGTGGCCATTGGGACAGAAACTTATCTGGACATGGCAGAAAGCGCATGCACTGTTAAGATGATATACCAACTAGTGACAAAGGAATACTAAATGAGAAAAGGTGTGAATACAAAGCAGCTAATATAGTGAGTGAGAATCCCAATGCTAGTGGATGGGAGGGATTCTAGTGAGCGTAGTTGCTGAGTGCTCCTATGCAATTTCGCATCCATATGTTACTAGTCTATGTTACTACTTTTATAGTGGGCGGTGTCATAGGTGTGGTAACATAGATGTGTTCATTTATTACTTTGTAGACTCATTTTGTATCGAGAAGCTTTATGTGACGGTAACATATTACGTTACTCTATTTTTCTCTCTCCTCATTAACTACTTGCCACTTTACCATTTTTGCTTATGTGGCATCTATGTTACTACTTATGTTACTCCTGTATGTTGTGGGAATTGCATGATGTATTACTCAGGTGCAATCGCACGTATATATGATGTACAATGGTGGACCACGACCTCAACTATACAAGAAAACTAGGAGGTGGGCCCAATACACAATATGCACAACACATATACTCAACACCCCCCGCAGTCGAAGCGGCACCATTGCTGACGCAAAGACTGGACTGGGACTCCTCAAATGATGCCGTAGGCAAGCCCTTGGTCATGATATCTGCAAATTGTTGGGAAGTAGGAATGTGTAGAACACGAATATGGCCAAGAGCCACCTATTCCCGAACAAAATGAATATCTAACCCAATATGCCTGGTTCGACGATGATGAACCGGGTTAGCGGAGAGGTTGACCGCCGAGACATTGTCACAGTAGACCACCATAGCATGGTCGACATGACATGAGAGCTCCAGAAGCAGCCAGTGAAGCCATGAACACTCGACGACGACGTTGGCCACAGCGCGTTACTCGGCCTCAGCACTGGAGCGCGAGACCATAGGCTGCCGCTTGGACAACCATGAGATGAGCGAGGTTCCAAGGAAGACACAGTAGCCCGAGGTCGAGCGACGAGTGTCGGGGCAGCCCGCCTAGTCGGCATCGGAGTAGGCGGTGAGAACGGTGTCAGTGGAGGTGCAAAGCGTGACACCAAGGTCTATAGTGCCACAAACATAGCGAAGAATCCTCTTGACAGCGGCCCAATGAATGTCCTGAGGATCATGCATATGAAGACACGCGTGTTGGACGACATAATGGATCACTTGTCCGAATCATAGCGCGAGCTCGGGTGAAAAACGCCCGTACGGGCGCAAGTAACTGAATTGACCGCGGGTGGTGAGTCCGCGGCCACGGGTGAAGAGGCCGATGAATCCGCGGCCGAAGGCAAGGCTGCGAGATCCCGGTCCATGGGCGGGACTGACCCGCTGGCCGATGAGGCCGCGGGCGAAGGGGGCGCTGGAGCCGCGGGCACTGGGGCCACGGTCGAAGGGGGCGCCTAGCCGAAATATGGCGGTGGGTGACGCGCCTCAAAGCCAGGGGCAGGCTGAGGGCGGTGCGGGAGCGCCCTGGGTGAGATGCCGAGGGCCCCACATCATCAGCGTCGGAAGGGGCAGCCAGAGGTACCCGCTGAGACGGAAACACATGCTCATCAAAGTAAACATGTCGGGAGGTGAACACACAGTGAGAGACGGGATCGTAGCACTGATAGCCCTTGGAGTTGGAAGGGTAGCCGATGAAGATGCATGCAACAGAATGTGGTGCAAGTTTATGAGGAGAAGTGTCGGTAGTGCTAGGATAACATAGACACCCAAAGATACGCAGACCATCGTAAGACGATGGCGTACCAAAGAGGAGATGATGAGGTGTGTAATTCCACCACGGGCGATAGGGCCAGAGGTTAAGGAGGAGTGATGCGGTAGCAAGTGCGTCCGACCAGAAGCGGGGCGGCATGTTAGCATGAAACAGGAGCGTGTGAACACAGTCATTCAGAGTGCGAAGGAAGCATTCGGCTCGACCGTTCTGCTGTGAAGTATACGGGCAAGTGAGATGAAAAATTGTGTCATGGTGCGACAAAAAAGTGCGGAAAGCAAGATTGTCGAACTCTTTTCCATTGTCAGTCTGAAGAGCAAGGATGGGATGCCCAAACTGCATGCTGACATAGGAGTAAAAAGCCATCAAAGTGGAGAGTGCATCCGACTTTCGTCGCAAACAAAAAGTCCACACACAATGAGAATAATCATCAAGGATAACCAAATAGTATAAATAGCCCGAATTACTAGGAACCAGAGAGGTCCACACATTGCTATGAATCAACTGAAAAGGAAAAGAAGCAATGGTGGTGGAGTTATTAAACGGAAGACGAACGTGTTTGCCGACACGACAAGCATGAAAAGTGTGATCCTCAATCTTATTACAACTGAAACTGAAACTCCTAAGAATATGATGAAGGGTGACGGGGTTGGGATGACCCAGACGAGCGTGCCAGAGATCAACACCAGCGGAGAGGGCGACCGGTGCGGTGGTGGTGGAGGAAGGCGAATGCACCAGATAGAGCTCGTCAGCGTTGTCACATCGGTGAATTACCATCCTAGTTCGAGCATCCTTGACACAAAAACCAAGCTCGTCAAATTCAACAGTAACAGGATTTTCACGAGTGAAACAACGAACGGAAATAAGATTCTTAATAAGATGAGGTGACACAAGTATGTTAGACAAATATAAAGGCATGCAATTAGAAGGAAAAGAAGTGTGTCCGACGTGTGTAATAGGGAGGGTGGAACTGTCGCTGACAATGATGCGGCGGCCGATGGTGACGGGAGTGAAGGAGGCAAGATTACCAGGATGAGAAAACATGTGAGCCGTGGCACTGGTGTCTATATACCAATCACCGCGACCAGTGTAGTTGTTCGTCGTAGGGGCGGTGTGCAGCACGGCGAGAAGCACCGGATCCCAAGGCGCGGGCGGCAGTGCCGACGAAGGTGACGGCGGCGCCATCGTGAAGCTGTAGCCGCCACTCAGCTATGGCGGTGGGTACCCTCCATAGGGCTGTGGAGCCGCGTAGTATGCCTAATGCGCCGGCGGACGCGGCACAGGAAGAGTCGGCGCAGGGGCACGTAGGACTAGCATGTTGTACGCATGAACGATACTAATCCATGGGTTGTACCCGTCGGCCCATGGAGCAGGCACCTGGAGTTGTTGCTGCTAGCGAGGAGGGTCCGCGGCCTACGACTGCTGCTGGCCGCTGCACCTGCCTCCACGGCGCGTGATTGGGGGGTGGCGCGGGAGGAGCGGGGCCCCCGTACGGGGGCGGCCGCAAGGGCAGCGGCGGCAGCTGCTGTTGGGGTTGCGGGTAAGGCACCGGGTGGCGCCGCTGTTGGGGCGCGGCCGTGGCGGTGGTGGCCCACCGCGGGTGGTGCCAGCGGCGAGGGCGGTGTGGATGGCCCGTGCCTTCACCTACTATATCCGTCGCTCCTCTAGCCGGAGGTAAGCAACGAACTTGGCGAAGGAGGGCTCGGGGATGAAGGTGAGGTTCGTCGCGGCATTCACTACAAAAAAAACACACTTCCGTGATGATACGTGTTTGTCACAGTAGGTCGCGTTTTCTATCATGCATGTACATCGATGACGATTTTATGACAGAATCAAGATAGTCATACCTGTGCTGTCGTAGAAGTGTTCCATGACATTACCAAAATTACCATGACGATAAATCGCACGTCACAGAAGTGCTTTCATCAAGGGTGACCGACACGTGGCATCCACCGTAACGGAACATCGTTAAGCTATCGGGACGGATTTTGGATCCAATAACCCGTTAACAGCCCCGACCAATGGGGATTTTCCACGTGTAAAATCATCATTGGCTGGAGGAAATCATCATTGGCTGGAGGAGACACGTGTCAGGTCCGCGTTCGCACAGGTGTCACTCATCCAATGGGCGAGACGCGCCTATGATATGTTGACACGTGGACCAGCCCATCAAGTTAAATGGGCCAGCCCAACTGAAGGCCCACAAGATTTTGCGGACCATAATGGGCCGGCCCAGCTAAAGGCCCACGAGATTTTGCGGACCATAATGGGCTGGCCCACCTAAAGGCCCACAAGATTTTGCGGGCCATAATGGGCCAGCCCAGGTAAAGGCCCATAAGATTTTTGTGTGCCATAATGGGCCGGCCCAGGTAAAGGCCCACAAGATTCTTGCAGATAATAATGGGCCGGCCCGGCTAAAGGCCCACGAGATTTCGCCGACAATAATGGGCCGTGTCGGTGTCAAAACCGGCGGATCTCGTGTAGGGGGTCCCGAACTGTGCGTCTAGGCGGATGGTAACAGGAGGCAGGGGACACGATGTTTTACCCAGGTTCGGGCCCTCTTGATGGAGGTAAAACCCTACGTCCTCCTTGATTTATTCTTGATAATATGAGTAGTACAAGAGTTGATCTACCACAAGATCAGAGAGGCTAAACCCTAGAAGCTAGCCTATGGTATGATTGTATGTTGTCCTACGGACTAAAACCCTCCAGCTTATATAGACACCAGACGGGGCTAGGGTTACACAAGGTCGGTTACAAAGGAGGAGATATACATATTCGTATTGCCTAGCTTGCCTTCCACACCAAGTAGAGTCCCATCCGGACACGGGACGAAGTCTTCAATCTCGTATCTTCATAGTCCAACAGTCCGGCCAAAGGATATAGTCCGGCTGTCCGGAGACCCCCTAATCCAGGACTCCCTCAGTAGCCCCTGAACCAGGCTTCAATGACGATGAGTCCGGCGCGCAGTGTTGTCTTCGGCATTGCAAGGTGGGTTCCTCCTCCGAATACACCATAGAAGAGTTTGAATACAATGATAGTGTCCGACCCTGCAAAATAAGTTCCACGTGCCACCGTAGAGAGAATAATATTTCCACAAATCTAATCTGCTGACATGTTTTGGCAGCATGACATCATGCCATGGCCCGGTAATTATTCGAACCGTTTTTCTTTAACCAGCCCTGCTCATAACGCGAGGTGGTTTCTTGACACGTCCTGTCAAAGCAGAGATCGTGTTCCCCTTATCACGGGATTATCATCAATACAAACGTGGGTAACCCAACCGTGCCCGTTGGCATGACTCCTAGATCTTAGGTAAGTCTAGAACGGCCACAAAGTGAATGCCTGATATTCACCCCCTTTATAAAGCGACAAGGCTTTTTATTTTTTTTCTCCCGTGCTCAATCGAATCCTTCCCCCGCCTCGAGTTCTAATACCCAAAGCCTGGGTCGGGTACTTCGGACCTTCAATCATGTCCGGATCTAGCCTTCAAGGCCAGTGGATGCCTTCCTCCGTCACGGAGGAGGACATCAAGAAGTTGAGGGAGGCCAGATATCTGACCGTCAAAATTTCGCATCGGCTGCCTGCCCGAGGGCAGGTCGTCCCTACTCCTGAACCCAACGAGAGCATCGTGTTCGTCTCCCACTTCCTCTGAGGACTAGGCCTCGCTCTGGATCCCTTTGTTAGGGGTCTTATGTTCTTTTACGGGCTAGATTTTCATGATCTAGCCCCGTATTCCCTTCTTCACATCTCAAAATTTATTGTCGTGTGTGAGGCCTTCCTCCGCATTACCCCTCACTTCGGCATGTGGCTCAAGACCTTTGATGTGAAGCCGAAGATGGTCGAGGGGCAGCACACAGCGTGTGGGGGCGCATTAATAAGCAAGATCGCTAGCGCTCCATTGCCAAAGTGTTCCTTTCCAGAGGTGTCCGGATTATGGCAACGGGAGTGGTTTTACATCACAGCTCCCAGAAGTGCCAAGTGGGTAGCTGCCACCACCTTTTGCTCGGGCCCTCCACCACAACTGATGTCATGGATCAGTAGGGGGCTGAGCTGGGTCCAGCCAAGGACGTGCCAATACTGCAGAGCCGTATCCAAGATCTCTTCGAGGGAGATTTCAGTCTGGTTATGGTAATGAAAGTCATGCTGGTTTGTCGAGTCCGGCCTTGCAAATGTCGGCCCCTCCGCGTGTGGGAATTCAACCCGGAAGGACCGTGCACTATTCAGAATTTCCTCGGCATAACGCAGGAGGAGATGTACAAATCGTTCTTCGGACCCCAAATAGAGTGTCCGGATACTACCGAAGACGTGGGCCTGAGCTGCAACCGCCCCGCTGCCCAAGTAAGTAATCCCATAGTCGAACATATTGTCCTTTTATTTGTCATGACATCATTCTGAAGAATCTCTCTTTGACCAGGACTGGATAACAAAGGCGAAAATGATCCGGTGTTCGGCCCCCCTTCCTGAAGGCTTGGTCAATCCGGTGCTAGAAAAGATGCTCGAGCCAGCACCTTGTCTAGTGCCTTCAAAGGAAGATGAAGGGGGGAATAAAGAGGGCGAAAGCAGGCCTCCATCACTACCAATTCAAATCAAGGGAATGAGCGCCTCCACAAGGGAGGATAGCCAAAGGGAAGAATCTGACATTCCCTCTCCCCGGGGAAGGAAGAGGGCTACCTCTGAAGATCCGGAAACTAAGGTTTCCAAACGGGAGAAGAAATCTCCGCCAGAGGGTCCTGCCTCAGAGGGTATTCTTGCCGCACAATGTCCGCGCGAGGATCAGCCCTCTACCGAGCTGTAAGTAATTAAAAAGGTACTTAATAGTGAAGATATCCTACCTTACTTCTGAGGAGAATAACCAAAGCATTTATCTTGCAGTTCGGATCTTAGCCCTTCTCAGCAGAGCTCGTCTTCAGGGGATCTTCTTCCAGAGAAGATGGAGAGCGAAACGCCTCCCCCTGCCACACCGCCTCACGAGGCGGGCGACCCTGAGGTGTCGTCGCGGAGGGTTTCTCCTGATCTGGCAAGGCCAAAAGGTAATCCTATGGCCACCCGAAGTCTCCAGTATCCGGCTCTTGAAGAGAGCAATCAAAAGAGTCCGGCAGCGTCTGGTATGCGGTCGGACGTACTGAGGGATCTGCTAGAGCGAGCGACTATCTCAGAAGAACACTGTACGTTGATGGGTATGGTGATTGAAAGGATTTCGTCCATCGAGAGCGGGTTGCATGAAGCCTTCATGAGTCTACTGACGGGTTTTGAGGTACGTGAAATGATGTACATTTTTGACAGTATCGCACATTTTTAGGTGTGCCCTGTGTAGATAGTTGCCCCTAAGACTCTGGTTGCCGTCGAAAACGGCAGCAAACAGGGGATCGTAGTCCCAGGTAATAACCAGGCCGCCTTTATGTGCAGGTGGTTGAAGCTTCGGTGGCTAGCCGGACTGATGGATTTGCCGGACTAAAGCGGCAACTGGATGCGGCAGATGCCGACATTGTGCTTGTTAACAAGCGGCTTGACGAGGCACAGGGTAGGTGATTTTTCTGGTGAATGTCACATAGTAAGAGCAGCAAGATGCCAGTATCTTTAATATGTTGTGACTGCAGATGGAGCTGCCACCGTGGAGACCCTTCAGGCGGAGCTTGCCCGAGCCAAGGAGCAAGCAAGGTGTAGCAATGCGGCCTCTTTAAAGGCGGCCAAAGAGTTAAGAGCCGAAAAGGCCGCGCATTGCGAGAGCAAAGAGAAGATGGCCAAGATGGCTATAAAGTTAAAAGATACTGCCGACCGTTGCCAACTTCTTGAAGAAGAAAACCGGGAGAAGGCGATGGACCTGGAAAAGGCCACGATGGCGACCAAGGACACCCGCTCTGCAATAAGAGAAAAGAAGGAGGAGCTGCGTCAAGCCGGGGATATCGCGGCTGGGAAGCCCTTTATGCTGCGGAGGAAGTTTGGAGATCCTTAGTATGCCCCTCTGGACCGGCTGTGGAGTTCGGCGGACGCATATCTGGACTTGGCGGTGAGTGTTGTCGATGCAGTCGAATACTTCCGAGGTCAAACAGATCGTAAAGTGGACAAGCTATTCTGGTCACAATTTAACGTTCCAGAGCATCCGCTTCCATTGACTGATCGGCTTGCCAAATGGGCCGAGCTGAATAGATTGTCCGGACTCGCCATGAGGTCTATTGTGGATCATCTATGGCCGGAAAGGCCAAAGCCGAACAACTATTTTAGTTTGGTGCAGCAGTTCCTTGGTGTGGTGCTGCGCATTAATGCGATGAAGAGGTCGGCGTGCATAGAAGGCTCGCCGATGGACCTTTCCCGTGTCAAAACATACTGGGCGGAGATGGATGCCACCACTGTTGCGGCGCAAGGTTCGGCCATAGGCCGAGTGGCTGCCGAGCACTATTTTGAAGAAGTTCTTGAAGGCGCTCATTCGATAGAGGCCCAGTGCTCGAAGAATATTATGTTTGAGTAACATGTATTCCCATTGTAAAAACAATGTTTTATTACGTTTATCAAGGCTATATTTATACTTTTGCCCAAAAGCACTATGATGCCTCCTGTGCGGTCGGTTATGTATATAACCTGAAAGATTGCAGTCGTCGGCTTTAGCCCCCACGCATATAATGCGGGGGTGTTCGCAAAAGACGCATGTTCACACTTGATGCAAGGTCTTGGTCCATTAAGGAGGGGATAGCGCAGCGAACTAGGCAACCGGACTATAATGCTTTAACACTTTCACTTAGCCAGAGGAGTTTGACAGTGGGGCTACTATATAGCCCCTGGTGGCTCCGCACTCATCCGAAATCGGGGTGCGTACATGCCTGGCCGAGAAACGTCCCTTCATTAAGGTGGAGGAATCCCGAAGATTCTGATAGGTCATCGAGTGGTTGACCAGTCTCATGATATATCATGACAGTCATTTTTTGGCTTTCTCTACTGAGGTGCTCGTCCGGATGAATCAGGGCACAATCGCAGTAGTTCTCCTAGTGCCTGATGACCCACAATTATAGGGGATCTATCGCAGTCCTTTCGATAAGTAAGAGTGTCGAACCCAACGAGGAGCAGAAGGAAATGAAAAGCGGTTTTCAGCAAGGTATTCTCTGCAAGTACTGAAATAAGTGGTAACAGATAGTTTTGTGATAAGATAAATTGTAACGAACAACAAGTAACAAAAGTAAATAAAGTGCAGCAAGGTGGCCCAATCCTTTTTTTAGCAAAGGACAAGCCGGAACAAACTCTTATAATAGGAAAAGCGCTCCCGAGGACACATGGAAATATCGTCAAGCTAGTTTTCATCACGTTCATATGATTCACGTTCGATACTTTGATAATTTGATATGTGGGTGGACAGGTGCTTGGGTGCTGTTCTTACTTGAACAAGCATCCCACTTATGATTAACCTCAAGCATCCGCAACTACAACAAAAGTATTAAGGTAAACCTAACCATAGCATGAAACATATGGATCCAAATCAGCCCCTTACGAAGCAACGCATAAACTACGGTTTAAGCTTCTGTCACTCTAGCAACCCATCATCTACTTAATACTTCACAATGCCTTCCTCTAGGCCCAAATAATGGTGAAGTGTTATGTAGTCGACGTTCACATAACACCACTAGAGGCTAGAGAACATACATCTTATCAAAATATCAAACGAATACCAAATTCACATGACTACTAATAGAAAGACTTCTCCCTTGTCCTCAGGAACAAACGTAATTACTCACAAAGCATATTCATGTTCATAATCAGAGGGGTAATAATATGCATATAGGATCTGAACATATGATCTTCCACCAAATAAACCAACTAGCATCAACTACAAGGAGTAATCAACACTACTAGCAACCTACTAGCACCAATCCCGGACTTTGAGACAAGAATTGGATACAAGAGATGAACTAGGGTTTGGAGATGAGATGGTTCTGGTGAACATGTTCATGGACATTGCCCTCTCCCGATGAGAGGAGCGTTGGTGATGACGATGGTGATGATTTCCCCCTCCGGGAGGGAAGTTTCCCCGGCAGAACAGCTCTGCCGGAGCTCTAGATTGGATCCGCCAAGGTTCCGCCTCGTGGCGGCGGAGTCTCGTCCCGAAAAGTTTCTTCCTATTTTTTCCCATCGAAAGACTTCATATAGGAGAAGATGGACGTCGGAGAGCCACCAGGGGGCCCACGAGGTAGGGGGCACGCCCCCCACCCTCGTGAGCAGGGTGTGGGCCCCTGGCCTTCATCTTTGGTGAGGATTTTTCTTTATTTATTTTAAGACGTTTCGTGGAGTTTCAGGACTTTTGGAGTTGTGCAGAATAGGTCTCTAATATTTGATCCTTTTCCAGCCCAGAATTCCAGCTGCCGGCATTCTCCGTCCTCATGTAAACCTTGTAAAATAGGAGAGAATAGCCATAAGTATTGTGACATAAAGTGAAATAACAGCCCATAATGCAATAAATATCGATATAAAAGCATGATGCAAAATGGACGTATCAACTCCCCCAAGCTTAGACCTCGCTTGTCCTCAAGCGAAAAGCCGATAACAATAAATATGTCCTCGTGTTTAGAGGTAGAGGCGTCGATAAAAATAAAATACAGACATGAAGGCATCATGATTATTCTCATAACAGCAACATATATAGATTTTGTCATATGATTACTTATGTTCAAGTGATGATCTATTCACAATGCAAAAGTATAAATCATAAACCTTATTGGGCTCCGACAAACCATAATCTCAGTCATTGAAGCAATTGCAATTTATCATAACATCAGAAAGAGTCTATGTCAGAGCTAAAAAGCAAGTCCACATACTCAACTATCATTTAGTCCTCCATAATTGCTAACACTCACGCAATACTTGTGGTTACGGAGTTTTAATCGGACACAGAGAAAGATAGGGGCTTATAGTTTTGCCCCACAACCTTTTACCTCAAGGGTAATGTCAACAATAATGGTTCATGCTCCCCTACATCCAATTAGATATATATATCATGTTCTTTC